>NC_090732.1:134477570-134515070 GCF_036898095.1 Palaemon carinicauda | reverse complement strand
AGGTTTTCTCTTGTCAAGTAATCCCAAGTGCTAGAGGTTTAAAGGTTTAAAGGCCACCCATAAATGGCAAAGGCAAGGGGCACTAACAACGCCCTAGATACTGGCCATATATACATTTAATCAATGACCAAGCCCCCTTCTCTACCCAAGCTAGAATCAAGGAGGGCGTTGGAATGGCTGCTGATGACTCAGCAGGTAGACTTATAGTCTTTTCAAAATTCCCATCTTTTGCTCACAAAGATGATGAGGTTGCATATACTAAAGAAACTATCGAGCTTGAACACCAGTCCCGTGATCGCCAGGCAGGTACGTTTCCAATAGGACACCACATACATTAAAGGGTCCCTCAGGGAATCAAACTATTTACGCAATATTTGAACTTGAGCAAAAACTCTGATCGTTTATTAAATGATTCTTATCGCAACATCGACACAAAATAATATTGACGTAAAAAGAATTAATTAAAAACTTGAACTAGAGGACTTCTCTACCAATACACGAAACCCACTTCTATCTATCGGTTAATTTTTCCTGGATGTGATACCCTGTAATACTATGAATGTTCATAATTTTTATATAATAATTGTTAAGTGTTTAAATTTACCTTGGGAACCACTATGGTAAATATTCAACTCTGTATATCAACCTATAAAACAACAACTTTGATTTTAGCGATTTGTTCCCTCAACAAAATTCATTCCATGATTTTTCTTTTTTTATCTACTGCCCTTTTGTGTGATATCATTATGCAACTAAAACTTCCCTTTCGGCTGTTGTCACTTCCTCTTAATTAAGGTGTCCTCGAGAGCTTTATTCCTCCGAAGGACGAATAACGGATGGCTTAAAAGAGAGAGCAATTAAGAAATAATTTAATTACTCTAATCAAGGTTTTCTTTTTCTTCCAGTCTCACAAAATATATCTTTTAGCGTCACGAAATTTTTATCCAGAATATTTTTACTTTCGCTCTTGGCTCACTCGAGTAAAATGTCGTTTTTGTCCTTGTTCTCAAGTGTTTTGCGGTTGCCTTTTGAGAGAGAGAGAGAGAGAGAGAGAGAGAGAGAGAGAGAGAGAGAGAGAGAGAGAGAGATAATTTGTTAATGAATCAGCAGATAGGCCTACATCATGAACTAACAGTAAACCTATATAACAAATCTAATATTGCTTCTTAATTAAATGAGTTCCAATACAATAAATTCATTCAAAGGCATAAAATAATACAGGCTATAGAACAAGTGGTCGTTCAGAAAAAGCTTAATAGATATTAAAATCTCAAATTTTCATCATCCTTGTAACTAAATAGAAAATTCTTGAAATTAGTTACGGCACAATTCAAAGACCGAATCCAATTTATCTGAAAAACGAAAATAAACAATTGAAAAAAGTAAAGTAGGAAGGCGAAAAGATGTCTTACAAAATTGTTAAATTAGCTCGAAGAATAATGCAGTGAAGAATAGGATATTTATTAGCAAATGAGGCACATTCAACCGAAATGCTGATTAAGATAATATTTCACATAACAGAATTTGAGGTCATTAGAAGTCCGGAATAACTTGCAAACAACAGGAAATGACAAAAGTATGGAGTGAATTAATTGGCATATCCCAAAGCAAACTAATTTCAAAGCAGTAATTGGGAAGACATGGTATCAACATTTTAGTACAGCCCTAAGTTTTCAATCATAATTAGCTGGTTACCACAAAACAAAAGATGGTGAGAAATAAGTGAGAGCTCTAAGATAATCCAGCTGCCACGAAATGATTAGCCTCAATTATCCAAAACGCTATACAAACCTAGATATTTTTCTATAACTTGTGTCCTAATTAGTCTGCACTGATTTATATAAGTATCAAGCTATAAAGTTAGTTTAATTCAAAGATCTTGCGATACTGAATTTGATGGCTTTTCTTACCTCGATTGTCAGGAAAGTTATGGAATTCAAAGAATGACTGATTTCATTTTATATCAATGTGAAGTCAAACAAATTTTGTTTCCAAAGGAAACAATCGAGACGCAAAAGAAGTTTTGCTACTGGTGTCCATTTCTCTAGCAGACTCGATCTACCGTTCCAATTTTCTACCGTAGACGAAAAAAGTTTTCAATAGACTTAGATTTCCTCGTTTTCCCTTCCAGGATGATTCAGTGAACTGTGTGCCAAGTTTGGTATTGAAATTTCCTACCATCGAGTTTTATCCCTTAACTCTTCTTTTTCCTTTTTCCTTTGAATTGGAATTGGTCGTGGTCCTTTCCACTCCCGGATAGAACTGAATTTCTTTTCTCTTTTCATCTCTCTTTTCTCTTTTCATCTCTCTTTTCATCACACCGCGCTGTTTACACAGCATCTTTGTGCACTTTCTTGCTTGATTAACCAAATTAGTCATGTGGTTTTCAAAGCAATAATGAACTATTTAATGAATTTGGTTGAAGATAAAGCTTACGACCTCTTCTTCATCCCTTCGGTGCTTCTTCACTAACCTGATATATCTATAAGTCTTTCCGGCTCTAAGTGTCGCTGGACTTAACTCTTCACAAGGAAGGCTTTCCATTGCCTCTAGGTTTGATATGTTCTTTCTTTTGTTATCTAAATAAAAAGGAAACTCTTAACTTCACCGCTAAGGTCATTAACTGAAAATTATAAATCTGCATTTTGTTATGAGAGATGTAGTTCGAGTGATTGATTATAAACAAAATATAATTATTTCTTTATAAAAAAGGGGAATGGTAACTAAGGTAAATTGATTGTTACATTATAATTATGATTAAGGCTTTCTTTCTGTTATGTAACCGTGTTCTATAGATGTAAAGGTCGGAAAAACAAAATTAGCACAATAAAATAGAACCAGTATGGGCTGAAATTTTTGTTGTACCCCTGTTGATTATATTGTCGCTGGCCCTTAGAATCATTTAGAAATGATACCCTTACTAATTTTCCTATCTCTATCTTGAGGCTGGAAGATTGCTATGACAGACCAGACGCATTCTGCAGAAGGTCTTCATGTGCAAATGAAAAAAAAAACCCGCATTCTTTTCCTCTTTACTCGGTAATAATTGGGTATTGACCAAAAATTAGTTCATTGCAATTACCGGTTTGGAAGATGGACCAAAGCGAAGAAGTTATAAAGTTGTGCAAACACCATAACTGTAATTCTCGATAAATCATTCTCTGAATTCAACTAATGTAGCTAATCAAATGTATTACTAGAAGTGGAAGCCTCGCAAATGCCACATGAGTATTTCATTTCATATAACAAATATACGTCAAGGAAAAATGTTCAAATTTGTTTATTTTTTGCCAGGAGCGAAAAATATTAATACCATTATTACCTCAAAGTCATTACTACTAATACTGTTATTTAAACTGTTGTTACTGTAATTCTTTATATACATTGACTCGGTTCCACTGAATGACTGCACCGTCAGCCCCTCCGCCCGGAGACCTTGAAACGACAATGAAGGCTCAGCTGAGAAGATCTCATCTGCTGATGAAGAGAAAGAAAGACGCTGCCAATCATTGTTCGACCTTAATCACCGTCCCAATCGTCTCATCTTTTCTTTCGATCACCTGCTCCTCTCTCAAGACACTCTCTTGGATCCTCGGGTCTTATGACGCAGACATGCATTGAATTCGTGCAATTTGGAACGGCACATTTAGACCAGACCTCGGGCCGGGGAGGCCATTTGCCACCGAGATGTAATAGAGGTAAAGTAGAAGGGTAAATAGCGGGAACAGCAAGGAATGTCTACAGTGTGCCGCGTGACTGGAATGAAGATCTTAGCCACATATAATTAACATCTCTTAGATATAGGGTCACTGGAGTCTATGGGTGGCAACCCATCCATCACATTGAGGAGGATTAATTTTTGTTTTCTTTTTCTTTTTTTTCCAAATCCAGAGAGAGAGAGAGAGAGAGAGAGAGAGAGAGAGAGAGAGAGAGAGAGAGAGAGAGAGAGGGGCGGGGATTGTGTTAGCGAGCGAAAGTAGTTAGTGTATCGATCGTTTGTGGTGAGAAAGACTGTTGGTTTAAATGAGATTGTTTGTTTATGTTTTTAGTTAGGTTACGACAGTGGTGAATGTCTTGGGTGAATGCTTATTTTGATTTGACTGCTGTAACCGTCAGTTGTGTGAACGCTGGATTTATTATTTTTGCTACCAGCGAGGAAGTGATTATTGATTTTCTGAGTAAGTACAGTTTTGTTTATCCTTGCTTGTCGTGATTGTGAATGATAGGAACAATTTATTATTCATCTTTGATTATAGTGCGATAGTTCAGTTAGCTAAGAGTGTTTGTAAGTGTTTTTTATTCATTTTTCAGGCCGTAATTCCTCCTTTGGAAGAGAGTTTCCTCGAGTGTTTACTTGATTGTTGACGACTTGGCCTGTAACAGAACTTGATACGATTCCTCAGATTTATTTTGTTGACGACCTGGACTACGATTATGATTATGATTTGATTGCTCTTAACGATTTTATTGATATTGATGCCATAATGACCCCGCCCGTATGAAGGATTTTCCGTCTGGACCACTGATGAATAAGATTGTGATGATGATGATGATGATGACTATGATTAATTAACCTCGATATAGGAAGTGAGTGTGGTAGTTGGACTCGGGGTACTACCGTTTGCCAATAAGTTGTGGCAGTGGGCTGTGAAGGTCTCTGGGGCCTTGTATGGACAACGGTGTCCACATACTGTGATTATTATTTTAGTTGTGTTTTTTGTACTGTTTGTGAACGGTGTCGGTGTCGGGTTTGTGAGGGTTATTTTGAGTATTGGCGACGGTGTCCGTAGTCACACATATATTTACTGAATATTTTGTTTTTGAAGATTTAGGTTTGGTGATTTGTTTGTCTGTCTTTAGTATTAAGGTTTCGTGTATGAATTTATTTGGGTTATTTGAATATTTTTAAGTGATTGTTATAGTTAGTAGGAAATATATAGTTTTAAGGTTATGTTTTTTGTTTTTGTCCTTTTGTCCAAGAGTTCCGCTGCTGATAACGTAAGGGGAAAGGTTGTATTGAAGAAACATTGGTCTGTTTAGAGTGATTCAAGGGGGTGGGGGTTGTTTTGCAACATCCCGCCACATTATTTTGGCGCCCGAACAGGGACTGCCGAGGTGGGATTGGAAGCTGGACTGTTGGACAAAGGACTGAATTAGGATTAGGAATTAGATATAAGGTTGATGAAAAATGGAGGCGCAATTACGGGTTTTGGAGGAGGAATTGCGGCATTATAAAGAACGGGAGCAGATGTGGATAGTTGAGAAAGAGAGGTTGCTAGTAGAGAGTGAGAGGTTGAACTGGGAGAATGAGGCGATGCAGAAGGAGCTTAGGGAGTTGAAGGGAACTGTAGAGAGAGTGGAAGAATTTTTTGAGATGAGGATGAAAGAGAATGATGAACGAACGGAGAAACGATTGGAAACTATGATGGGGCAAGTCATGGGGATGATGAAAACTTTAATGGGTGAAGGTGCAGTCGGAGGAGTGTCCTCAGCTTCGGGTAATGTGTTGATAGTGGATGAGAAGGCTAAGGTTAGTGATAATGGGAAAGGAAGTGATAGTGATAGTAGTAATAGTGATAGTGATATTGAAGATAAGGGAATTAGGCATAATAAGGATGAACAGCAAAGTGAGAGGAAAGATGAAAGGAAAGGTAAAAGTGATGTGAAGAAAGAAAAGAAAAAGTGTCAGGCTGATAGCAAGGACGATCGTGAATGGGTGAAAGTGGCGAGTAAGAAAAGGGATAGGAAGAGTATGATCAAGGATAGGAGTATGACTGTGGAATTAGATTCCTTATATTCTAGCGAAGAAGGAAGGTAACAGTGATGATAGCAGTGAGAATGAACGTGATGTGTGTAAGACTGTGTTTATGAGAGAGGTACCTCGGTGTGAAAGGTTCAATGAGCATAGTATTAGGGATGTATATGAGTTTTTCAAGGAGTATGAGAGGATAAGTATGGTGATAGTAAAAGAGTTTGGGCTAGGGAGTTAGGAGAATATTTAACTGGGTATTTGTTGACGATGTATAGAGTGATAATGAGTGTAGGTGACGTTGATTATGAAAGTGTGAAAAAGAAAATAATTGAGCAAGTAAAACGTATGAAAGGGAGTGTTAAGTATAAGCCTAAGAATGATTTTGATGAAGCACGGATGAATGCAGGAGAAGCGATATCGATGTTATGTATGTAGGTTGGAAACTTTAGCTAGGAAGAAGTATGGGGATGAAGGTATAAATGAGAATAAGGAGTTAATGAAGAAGTTTTTGGCTACTGTACCCGAGAATGTTGCTGAGTTTGTTAATTTGAAACGGAAGGAGAAAATGAGGTGGACGAAAGAAAGATTGACATGGGATGATATTTCATTTGCATCTGGAAGACTGGACTCGATATTTTATTCTACTCAGCACCAAACATATTCCTGATCCACTATTCCATTAAAATGGAACCTTCTTAAGGGAACACAGCGTCCTAAAAGAAGTCAGACTTGTTTTTTCTGCATCTGTCCACTTGATAAATAAACAGTACAAGTGAATCTTTATCAAGGAACAGTGCAATTCAAAACAAGTGGGACTTCTTCCTTCTGCTGAGTCCATCTTGTAGATTATTTCCTTTGCATCTGGAAGGCCAGACTCTATATTTTATTCTATATTCACAGCACCAAACATATTCCTGATCCACTATTCCAGTAAAATGGAATCTTCTTGAGGGAACACAGAGTCCTAAAAGATGTCAGACTTGTTCCTTCTGCATCTGTCCACTTGATAAAGAAACAGTACAAGTGAATCTTTATCAAGGAACAGTGCAATCCAAAACAAGTGGGACTTCTTCCATCTGCTGAGTCCATCTTGTAGATTATTTCCTTTGTATCTGAAAGGCCGGACTTCATATTTTATTCTGTTCTCAGCACCAAATATATTCCTGATCCACTATTCCAGTAAAATGGAATCTTCTAGAGGGAACACAGCGTCCTAAAAGATGTCAGACTTGTTCCTTCTGCATCTGTCCACTTGATAAAGAAACAGTACAAGTGAATCTTTATCAAGGAACAGTGCAATTCAAAACAAGTGGGACTTCTTCCCTCAGCTGAGTCCATCTTGTAGATAATTTCCTTTGTATCTGAAAGGCCGGACTTCATATTTTATTCTGTTCTCAGCACCAAACATATTCCTGATCCACTATTCCAGTAAAATGAATCTTCTTGAGGGAACACAGCGTCCTAAAAGATGTCAGACTTGTTCCTTCTGCATCTGTCCACTTGACAAAGAAACAGTACAAGTGAATCTTTATCAAGGAACAGTGCATTCCAAAACAAGTGGGACTTCTTCTCTAGGCGGAGTCCATCTTGTAGATTATTTCCTTTGTATCTGAAAGGCCGGACTTCATATTTTATTCTGTTCTCAGCACCAAACATATTCCTGATCCACTATCCCAGTAAATTGGAATCTTCTTGAGGGAACACAGTGTACTAAAGAAGTCAGACTTGTTTCTTCTGCATCTGTCCACCTGACAAAGAAACAGTACAAGTGAATCTTTATCAAGGAACAGTGCATTCCAAAACAAGTGGGACTTCTTCTCTAGGCTGAGTCCATCTTGTAGATTATTTCCTTTGTATCTGAAAGGCCGGACTTCATATTTTATTCTGTTCTCAGCACCAAACATATTCCTGATCCACTATCCCAGTAAATTGGAATCTTCTTGAGGGAACACAGTGTACTAAAGAAGTCAGACTTGTTTCTTCTGCATCTGTCCACCTAACAAAGAAACAGTACAAGTGAATCTTTATCAAGGAACAGTGCATTCCAAAACAAGTGGCACTTCTTCTCTAGGCTGAGTCCATCTTGTAGAATATTTCATTTATATGTGAAAGGCCGGACTCCATATTTTATTCTATGTTCTCAGCACCAAACATATTCCTGATCCACTATCCCAGTAAAATGGAATCTTCTTGAGGGAACACAGCGTACTAAAGAAGTCAGACTTGTTTCTTCTGCATCTGTCCACCTGACAAAGAAACAGTACAAGTGAATCTTTATCAAGGAACAGTGCAATCCAAAACAAGTGGGACTTCTTATCTAGGCTGTCTTCTCTAGGCTGAGTCCATCTTGTAGATTATTTCCTTTATATGTGAAAGGCCGGACTCCATATTTCATTTTATGTTCTCAGCACCAAACATATTCCTGATCCACTACTCCAGTAAAATCTTCTTGTGGGAACACAGCGTACTAAAGAAGTCAGACTTGTTCCTTCTGCATCTGTCCACCAGACAAAGAAACAGTACAAGTGAATCTTTATCAAGGAACACTGCATTCCAAAACAAGTGGGACTTCATCCCTCTGCTGAATCCATCTTGTAGATTATTTCATTTGCATCTGGAAGACCGGACTCGATATTTTATTCTACTCAGCACCAAACATATTCCTGATCCACTATTCCAGTAAAATGGAATCTTCCTAAGGGAACACAGCGTCCTAAAAGAAGTCAGACTTGTTTCTTCTGCATCTGTCCACCTGACAAAGAAACAGTACAAGTGAATCTTTATCAAGGAACAGTGCAATCCAAAACAAGTGGGACTTCTTCCATCTGCTGAGTCCATCTTGTAGATTGTTTCCTTTGCATCTGGAAGGCCACACTCTATATTTTATTCCATATTAATAGCACCAAACATATTCCTGATCCACTATTCCAGTAAAATGGAATCTTCTTGAGGGAACACAGCGTCCTAAAAGATGTCAGACTTGTTCCTTCTGCATCTGTCCACTTGATAAAGAAACAGTACAAGTGAATCTTTATCAAGGAACAGTGCAATCCAAAACAAGTGGGACTTCTTCCCTCAGCTGAGTCCATATTGTAGATTATTTTCTTTGCATCTGGAAGGCCACACTCTATATTTTATTCTATATTCACAGCACCAAACATATTCCTGATCCACTATTCCAGTAAAATGGAATCTTCTTGAGGGAACACAGCGTCCTAAAAGATGTCAGACTTGTTCCTTCTGCATCTGTCTACTTGACAAAGAAACAGTACAAGTGAATCTTTACCAAGGAACAGTGCAATCCAAAACAAGTGGGACTTCTCTAGGCTGAGTCCATCTTGTAGATTATTTCCTTTGTATCTGAAAGGCCGGACTTCATATTTTATTCTGTTCTCAGCATCAAACATATTCCTGATCCACTATTCCAGTAAAATGGAATCTTCTTGAGGGAACACAGCGTACTAAAGAAGTCAGACTTGTTTCTTCTGCATCTGTCCACCTGACAAAGAAACAGTACAAGTGAATCTTTATCAAGGAACAGTGCAATCCAAAACAAGTGGGACTTCTTATCTAGGCTGTCTTCTCTAGGCTGAGTCCATCTTGTAGATTATTTCCTTTATATGTGAAAGGCCGGACTCCATATTTTATTCTATATTCTCAGCACCAAACATATTCTTGATCCACTATTCCAGTAAAATGGGATCTTCTTGAGGGAACACAGCGTACTAAAGAAGTCAGACTTGTTCCTTCTGCATCTGTCCACCTGACAAAGAAACAGTATAAGTGAATCTTTATCAAGGAACAGTGCAATCCAAAACAAGTGGGACTTCTTATCTAGGCTGTCTTCTCTAGGCTGAGTCCATCTTGTAGATTATTTCCTTTATATGTGAAAGGCCGGACTCCATATTTTATTCTATATTCACAGCACCAAACATATTCCTGATCCACTATTCCAGTAAAATGGAATATTCTTGAGGGAACACAGCGTCCTAAAAGATGTCAGACTTGTTCCTTCTGCATCAGTCTACTTGACAAAGAAACAGTACAAGTGAATCTTTATCAAGGAACAGTGCAATCCCAAACAAGTGCGACTTCTCTAGGCTGAGTCCATCTTGTAGATTATTTCCTTTGTATCTGAAAGGCCGGACTTCATATTTTATTCTGTTCTCAGCATCAAACATATTCCTGATCCACTATTACAGTAAAATGGAATCTTCTTGAGGGAACACAGCGCACTAAAGAAGTCAGACTTGTTTCTTCTGCATCTGTCCACCTGACAAAGAAACAGTAAAAGTGAATCTTTATCAAGGAACAGTGCATTCCAAAACAAGTGGGACTTCTTCTCTAGGCTGTCTTCTCTAGACTGAGTCCATCTTGTAGATTATTTCCTTTAAATGTGAAAGGCCGGACTCCATATTTTATTTTATGTTCTCAGCACCAAACATATTCCTGATCCACTACTCCATTAAAATGGAATCTTCTTGAGGGAACACAGCGTACTAAAGAAGTCAGACTTGTTCCTTCTGCCTCTGTCCACCTGACAAAGAAACAGTACAAGTGAATCTTTATCAAGGAACAGTGCATTCCAAAACAAGTGGGACTTCTTCCCTCTGCTGAATCCATCTTATAGATTATTTCCTTTGCATCTGGAAGGCCAGACTCTATATTTTATTCTATATTCACGGCACCAAACATATTCCTGATCCACTATTCCAGTAAAATGGAATCTTCTTGAGGGAACACAGCGTCCTAAAGGATGTCAGACTTGTTTTTTCTGCATCTGTCCACTTGATAAAGAAACAGTACAAGTGAATCTTTGTCAAGGAACAGTGTACAGTATTCCAAAACAAGTGGGACTTCTTCCCTCTGCTGAACCCTTCTTGTAGAATATACCATTTGCATCTGGAAGGCCTTACATTAAAAGCTTATTCACTAAACTATACTAAAACTCAACTGAAACTTGTACTGAAAATATTTTTCCACTCTATATATATTTTTTTTGGATTTTCCATTTTTTTTTATTTTTTTGGATTTTTATTTTTTTCTAAGTTCACAGCACTAAACTGAAAAATTCAACTGAAACTTATAAAAAATTAAACTGAAACTTATACTAACAAATTGAACTGATACTTATACTAAAAAATTGAACTAAAACTTATACTAAAAAATTGAACTGAAACTTATACTAAAAATATTTTTCCACTATATATATATATTTTTTTATTTTTTCATTTTTGGGGGGGATTTTTATTTTTTTTTTTTCTAAATTCACAGTAATAAACTGAAAAATTCAACTTAAAATTCTACTAAAAAGTTCAACTGGAACTTATACTAAAAATATTTTATTTGATTTTTTTTTATTAATTTATTTTTTTCTGTTTACTGCCCTAAACATAATCCTGATCCACTATTCCAGTAAAATGGAATCTTCTTGAGGGATCACAGCGTACTAAAAGAAGTCACACTTGTTTCTTCTGCATCTATCCACCTGACAAAGAAACAGTACAGGTGAATCTTTGTCAAGGAACAGTGCATTCCAAAACAAGTGGGACTTCTTCTCTAGGCTGAGTCCATCTTGTAAATTATTTCCTTTATATGTGAAAGGCCGGACTCCATATTTTAATCTATGTTCTCAACATCAAACATATTCCTGATCAACTATTCCAGTAAAATGGGATCTTCTTGGGGGAACACTGCGTACTAAAAGAAGTCTGACTTGTTTCTTCTGCATCTGTCCACCTGACAAAGAAACAGTACAAGTGAATCTTTATCAAGGAACAGTGCATTCCAAAACAAGTGGGACTTCTTCTCTTTGCTGAGTCCATCTTGTAGATTATTTCCTTTATATCTGAAAGGCCGGACTTCCTATTTTATTCTATGGTCTCAGCAACAATCGTATTCCTCGTCCACTATTCCAGTGATATGGAATCTTCTTGAGGGAACAAAGCGTACTAAAAGAAGTCAGGCCTGTTTCTTCTGCATCTGTCCACCTGACAAAGAAACAGTACAAGTGAATCTTTATCAAGGAACAGTGCATTCCAAAACAAGTGGGACTTCTTCTCTAGGCTGAGTCCATCTTGTAGATTATTTCCTTTGTATCTGAAAGGCCAGACTCCATATTCTATTCTATGTTCCCAGCATCAAACATATTCCTGATCCACTATTCCAGTAAAATGGAATCTTCTTGAGGGAACACTGCATACTAAAAGAAGTCAGACTTATTTCTTCTGCATCAGTCCACCTGACAAAGAAACAGTACAAGTGAATCTTTATCAAGGAACAGTGCATTCCAAAACAAGTGGGACTTCTTCTCTAGGCTGAGTCCATCTTGCAGATTATTTCCTTTGTATCTGAAAGGCCAGACTCCATATTTTATTCTATGTTCCCAGCATCAAACATATTCCTCATCCACTATTCCAGTAAAATGAAATCTTCTTGAGGGAACACAGCGTACTAAAAGAAGTCAGGCTTGTTTCTTCTGCATCTGTCCACTTGATAAAGAAACAGTACAAGTGAATCTTTATCAAGGAACACTGCATTCCAAAACAAGTGGGACTTCTTCTCTAGGCTGAGTCCATCTTGTAGATTATTTCCTTCGTATCTGGAACGCCGGATTCCCTATTTTATTCTATGTTCTCAGCACCAAATATATTCCTGATCCACAATTCCAGAAAAATGGAATCTTCTTGAGGGAACACAGCGTACTAAAAGAAGTCAGACTTGTTTCTTCTGCATCTGTCCACCTGACAAAGAAACAGTACAAGTGAATCTTTATCAAGGAACAGTGTATTCCAAAACAAGTGGGACTTCTTTTCTTGGCTGAGTCCATCTTGTAGATTATTTCCTTTGTATCTGGAACGCCGGACTCCCTATTTTATTCTATGTTCTCAGCACCAAATTTATTCCAGATCCACAATTCCAGAAAAATGGAATCTTCTTGAGGGAACACAGCGTACTAAAAGAAGTCAGACTTGTTTCTTCTGCATCTGTCCACCTGACAAAGAAATAGTACAAGTGAATCTTTATCAAGGAAAAGTGCATTCCAAAAGAAGTGGGACTTCTTCCCTCTGCTGAATCCTTCTTGCAGAATATTCCATTTGCATCTGGAAGGCCTTACATTAAAACTTATTCACTAAACTATACTAAAACTCAACTGAAACTTATACTAAAAATATTTTTCCACTATATACATATTTTTTTTGGATTTTTTATTTTGTTATTTTTTTGGATTTTTTTTTCTAAGTTCACAGCACTAAACTGAAAAATTCAACTGAAACTTATACTAAAAAATTCAACTGAAACTTATACTACAGATTTCAACTGAAACTTATACTAAAAATATTTTTCCACTATATATATATATATTTTTTTTTGGATTTTTTATTTTTTTATTTTTTTTGGATTTTTATTTTTTTTTCTAAGTTCACAGCACTAAACTGAAAAATTCAACTGAAACTTATACTAAAAAATTCAACTGAAACTTATACTAAAAAATTCAACTGAAACTTATACTAAAAATATTTTTCCACTATATATATATATTTTTTTGGATTTTTTATTTTTTTATTTTTTTGGATTTTTATTTTTTTTCCTAAGTTCACAGCACTAAACTGAAAAATTCAACTGAAACTTATACTAAAAAATTCAACTGAAACTTATACTAAAAATATTTTTCCAATATATATATATATATATATATATATATATATATATATATATATATATATATATATATATATATATACATATATTTTTTTTTTAATCTTTTTTATTTTTTTATTTTTTTTTGGATTTTTTTATTTTTTTTTTGGATTTTTTTTCCAAGCACTAAACTGAAAAAGTCAACTTAAAATTATACTAAAAAGTTCATCTGAAACTTATGCTAATTTTTTTTTTTCCTGTTTACTGCCCTAAACATAATCCTTATCCACTATTCCAGAACAATGGAATATTCTTGAAGGGAAACAGCGTACTAACAGAAGTCAGACTTGTTTCTTCTACATCTGTCCACCTGACAAAGAAACAGTACAGGTGAATCTTTGACAAGGGACAGTGCATTCCAAAACAAGTGAGACTTCTTCCCTCTGCTGAATCCTTCTTGCAGAATATTCCATTTGCATCTGGAAGGCCTTACATTAAAAGCTTATTCACTAAACTATACTAAAACTCAACTGAAACTTACACTAAAAATATTTTTCCGCTATATTATATTTTTTTGAATTTGTTCATTTTTATTTTATTTTTTATTTTCATTTTTTTTCATGTTCACTGCACTAAACTGCAATTATCGTTCCTTTACACATTACGACATCCTTAATAATAGTGTTGATGTTGATCCCTTCTTGGTCCTTGATTGTACTGACGATCCTCTTGCCTTCTTGGGCGTCCTTGGTCGTTCCTTCAACGCTGTTGGTTCCACTGCCCTGGCTGATGCCTTGTTGGCTCCTGACGATACCGGTGATACCAGTGATCGTATTTCTTCTTATGGCGTAGCTCTTCATCATAATCTCTTCGGTTTCCTTCGTCCACTAGAATAAGTTTAGCGTTGACCACCTTTTTGTACTTCTCCTCGAATGCCTCCTGTAGGAATTCGGGTTTGTCCCGATGTCTGTCGGGGTGGAACATCATAGACAAGTCCCTGAAGGATCTTATAATTTCTGCCTTTGTGGCTGTCTGTTCCAAACCCAGAATCTCATAGTGACCCTTTTCTTCCCATTCCTTCTGCAGTGCTTTAGTATCTTCAATGATTTTTAGAAATTTCTCTGATTTCTTAACCTTCACCGTTTCGAAGTCCTTCAAGGCCGCGTCGAAAATGCCAAGTTTGACGAGGTGCCTCCTTCGTAACATGTACGCTTTCCATCCTTCCAGACCTTTCTCGATAGCCATTGAACAGTCTAAAACAATATCCATATGAGGAGGCTTCTCAGTGGCAGAGTTTGCTTCAGCCCGAAGGACATAACATGCAGAAGAGCTGTTTCTTCTTCGTAGTGCGTCTCCATACTCAAGGCTTCGGTGAAAATTTCTACCGCTTCTTTGTACCTGTTGTTCATCTGCGCAAATAAGCCAGCCATCAATAAGCTTTTCCTCCTATGTTCATCATTATTCTCAGCTCTATGAACTTCGGCCTTCTCAGCTCCCAGCCTCTCGTTTTCTGCCTTCAGTTCACAAACGACACTTTTCAGTTTATTCAGTTGTTCCATGTTGTTAATATGCGCCTTTTTCATTTCTTCTTTTTCAGTTTCAAACTTCTCCGCAATCATATTCCGTTCCATTATCTCAAGGTCTTTTATTTTGCATAAAAATTCCAGTTTTTCATAATCTTGCGCCCTGTCGGCTTTAAGTTTCTCTCTTTCTTCCTTCAATTGGGACTTCTTCCCTCTGCTGAATCCTTCTTGCAGAACATTCCATTTGCATCTGGAAGGCCTTACATTAAAAGCTTCTTCACTAAACTATACTAAAACTCAACTGAAACTTAAACTAAAAATATTTTTCCACTACATATATATATTTTTTTTGGATTTTTTATTTTTTTACTTTTTTTGGATTTTTATTTTTTTCTAAGTTCACAGCACTAAACTGAAAAATTCAACTGAAACTTATACTAAAAAATTCAACTGAAACTTATACTAAAAATATTTTTCCACTATATATATATATATATATATTTTTTTTTTTTTTGGATTTTTTTTTTTTTGGATTTTTTTGGATTTTTATTTTTTCTAAGTTCACAGCAGTAAACTGAAAAATTCAACTTAAAATTATACTAAAAAGTTCAACTGAAACTTATGCTAAAAATATATATATATATTTTTTTTATTTTTTTTTTTTTACAGCTATAAACATAATCCTTATCCACTACTCCAGAACAATGGAATATTCTTGAGGGGAAACAGCGTACTAAAAGAAGTCACACTTGTTTCTTCTGCATCTGTCCACCTGACAAAGAAGCAGTACAGGTGAATCTTTGACAAGGGACAGTGCATTCCAAAACAAGTGAGACTTCTTCCCTCTGATGAATCCTTCTTGCAGAATATTCCATTTGCATCTGGAAAGCCTTACATTAAAAGCTTATTCACTAAACTATACTAAAACTCAACTGAAACTTACACTAAAAATATTTTACCACTATATATATATATTTTTTTTTTATCTTTTTTTATTTATTTTTTTTTGGATTTTTAATTTTTTTTTTTTCATTTTTTTTGGATTTTTTTTCTAAGCACTAAACTGAAAAATTCAACTTAAAATTATACCAAAAAGTTCATCTGAAACTTATGCTAATTTTTTTTTTCCTGTTTACTGCCCTAAACATAGCCTAATCCTTATCCACTATTCCAGAACAATGGAATATTCTTGAGGGGAAACAGCGTACTAAAAGAAGTAACACTTGTTTCTTCTGCATCTGTCCACCTGACAAAGAAACAGTACAGGTGAATCTTTGACAAGGGACAGTGCATTCCAAAACAAGTAGGACTTCTTCCCTCTGCTGAATCCTTCTTGCAGAATATTCCATTTGCATCTGGAAGGCCTTATATAAAAACTTATTTCCTCACAAAACTAAACTTACACTCACTGAAACTTATGCTAGAAATATTTTCCAGTATATAATTTTTTTTTTTTTTTTTTTAGCCCTAAAGATATTTCTTATCCACTATTCCAGCAGAATGGAATCTTCTTAAGGGGAAACAGCGTACTAAAAGTCAGACTTGTTTCTTCTGCATCTGTCCACCTGACAAAGAAACAGTACAGGTGAATCTTTGTCAAGGAACAGTGCATTCCAAAACAAGTGGGACTTCTTCCGTCTGCTGAATCCTTCTTGCAGAATATTCCATTTGCATCTGGAAGGCCTTACATTAAAAGTTTATTCACTAAACTATACTAAAACTCAACTGCAACATACACTAAAAATACTTTTCCACTATATATATATATATTTTTTTGAATTTTTTCATTTTTAATATTTTTTTTTAATTTTCATTTTTTTTCATGTTCACTGCACTAAACTGCAAGGATCGTTCCTTTACACATTACGACATCCATAATAATAGTGTTGATGTTGATCCCTTCTTGGTCCTTGATTGTACTGACGATCTTCTTGCCTTCTTGGGCGTCCTTGGTCGTACTGCCAACGCTGTTGGTTCCACTGCCCTGGCTGATGCCTTGTTGGCTCCTGACGATACCGGTGATACCAGTGATCGTATTTCTTCTCGTGGCGTAGCTCTTCTTCATAATCTCTTCGGTTTCCTTCGTCCGCTAGAATAAGTTTAGCGTTGACCACCTTTTTGTACTTCGCCTCGAATGCCTCCTGTAAGAATTCGGGTTTGTCCCGATGCCTGTCTGGGTGGAACGCCATAGACGTCACTGAAGGATCTTATAATTTCTGCCTTTGTGGCTGTCTGTTCCAAACCCAGAATCTCATAGTGACCCTTTTCTTCCCATTCCTTCTGCAGTGCTTTAGTATCTTCAATGATTTTTAGAAATTTCTCTGATTTCTTAACCTTCACCGTTTCGAAGACCTTCAAGGCTGTGTCGAAAATGCCAAGTTTGACGAGGTGCCTCCCTCGTAACATGTACGCTTTCCATCCTTCCAGACCTTTCTCGATAGCCATTGAACAGTCCAAAACAATATCCATATTCTATGTTCTCAGCACCAAATATATTCCTGATCCACAATTCCAGAAAAATGGAATCTTCTTGAGGGAACAAAGCATACTAAAAGAAGTCAGACTTGTTTCTTCTGCATCTGTCCACCTGACAAAGAAACAGTACAAGTGAATCTTTATCAAGGAACAGTGCATTCCAGAACAAGTGGGACTTCTTCTCTAGGCTGAGTCCATCTTGTAGATTATTTCCTTTGTATCTGGAACGCCGGACTCCCTATTTTATTCTATGTTTTCAGCACCAAACATATTCCTGATCCACAATTCCAGAAAAATGGAATCTTCTTGAGGGAACACAGTGTACTAAAAGAAATCAGACTTGTTTCTTCTGCATCTGTCCACCTGACAAAGAAACAGTACAAGTGAATCTTTATCAAGGAACAGTGCATTCCAAAACAAGTGGGACTTCTTCTCTTGGCTGAGTCCATCTTGTAGATTATTTCCTTCGTATCTGGGACGCCGGACTCCCTATTTTATTCTATGTTTTCAGCACCAAACATATTCCTGATCCACAATTCCAGAAAAATGGAATCTTCTTGAGGGAACACAGCGTACTAAAAGAAGTCAGACTTGTTTCTTCTGCATCTGTCCACCTAACAAAGAAACAGTACAAGTGAATCTTTATCAAGGAACAGTGCATTCCAAAACAAGTGGGACTTCTTCTCTTGGCTGAGTCCATCTTGTAGATTATTTCCTTCGTATCTGGGACGCCGGACTCCCTATTTTATTCTATGTTCTCAGCACCAAATATATTCCTGATCCACAATTCCAGAAAAATGGAATCTTCTTGAGGGAACACAGCGTACTAAAAGAAGTCAGACTTGTTTCTTCTGCATCTGTCCACCTAACAAAGAAACAGTACAAGTGAATCTTTATCAAGGAACAGTGCATTCCAAAACAAGTAGGACTTCTTCCCTCTGCTGAATCCTTCTTGCAGAATATTCCATTTGCATCTGGAAGGCCTTACATTAAAAGCTTATTCACTAAACTATACTAAAACTCAACTGAAACTTATACTAAAAAATATTTTTCCACTGTATACCTTTTTTTTTTTTGGATTTTGTTATTTTTTTTGGATTTTAATTTTTTTTTCTAAGTTCACAGCACTAAACTAAAAAATTCAACTGAAACTTACACTAACAAATTCAACTTAAACTTATACTAATAATATTTTTCCACTATATATATATTTTTTTTGGATTTTTTATTTTTTTATTTTTTTTTTGGATTTTTATTTTTTTCCTAAGTTCACACCACTAAACTGAAAAATTCAACTGAAAATCATGCTAAAAAATTCAACTGAAACTTATACTAAAAATATTTTTCCACTATATACTGTATATATTTTTGGGGGGGATTTTTTATTTTTTTATTTTTTTGGATTTTTATTTTTTTTCTAAGTTCACAGCACTAAACTGAAAAATTCAACTGAAACTTATACCAAAAAATTCAACTGAAACTTATACTAAAGATTTCAACTGAAACTTATACTAAAAATATTTTTCCACTATATACTGTATATATATATATATATTTTTATTGGATTTTTTATTTTTTTATTTTTTTTGGATTTTTTTTTCTAAGTTCACAGCACTAAACTGAAAAATTACACTGAAACTTATACTAAAAAATTCAACTGAAACTTATACTAAAGATTTCAACTTGAACTTATACTAGAAATATTTTTCCACTATATATATATTTTTTTTGGATTTTTTATTTTTTTAATTTTTTTTTCTAAGTTCACAGCACTAAACTGAAAAATTCAACTGAAACTTATACTAAAAATTCAACTGAAACTTATACTAAAAAATTCTACTGAAACTTATACTAAAAATATTTTTCCACTATATATATATTTTTTTTTATCTTTTTTTATTTTTTTTTTATTTTTTTTGGATTTTTTTCTAAGCACTAAACTGAAAAAGTCAACTTAAATTTATACTAAAAAGTTCATCTAAAACTTATGCTAATTTTTTTTTTTTCTGTTTACTGCCCTAAACATAATCCTTATCCACTATTCCAGAACAATGGAATATTCTTGAGGGGAAACAGCGTATTAAAAGTAACACTTGTTTCTTCTGCATCTGTCCACCTGACAAAGAAACAGTACAGGTGAATCTTTGACAAGGGACAGTGCATTCCAAAACAAGTAGGACTTCTTCCCTCTGCTGAATCCTTCTTGCAGAATATTCCATTTGCATCTGGAAGGCCTTATATAAAAACTTATTTCCTCACAAAACTAAACTTACACTCACTGAAACTTATGCTAGAAATATTTTCCAGTATACAATTTTTTTTTCTTTTTTTTAGCCCTAAAGATATTCCTTATCCACTATTCCAGCACAATGGAATCTTCTTAAGGGGAAACAGCGTACTAAAAGTCAGACTTGTTTCTTCTGCATCTGTCCACCTGACAAAGAAACAGTACAGGTGAATCTTTGTCAAGGAACAGTGCATTCCAAAACAAGTGGGACTTCTTCTCTAGGCTGAGTCCATCTTGTAGATTATTTCCTTTGTATCTGGAACGCCGGACTCCCTATTTTATTCTATGTTCTCAGCACCAAATATATTCCTGATCCACAAATCCAGAAAAATGGAATCTTCTGGAGGGAACACAGCGTACTAAAAGAAGTCAGACTTGTTTCTTCTGCATCTGTCCACCTGACAAAGAAACAGTACAAGTGAATCTTTATCAAGGAACAGTGCATTCCAAAACAAGTGGGACTTCTTCCCTCTGCTGAATCCTTCTTGCAGAACATTCCATTTGCATCTGGAAGGCCTTACATTAAAAGCTTATTCACTAAACTATACTAAAACTCAACTGAAACTTATACTAAAAAATATTTTTCCACTATACATTTTTTTTTTATTTTCTATCTTTTTTTTTTTTTTGGATTTTAATTTTTTTGTGAGTTTACAGAACTAAACTAAAAAATTCAACTGAAACTTATACTAAAAAATTCAACTGAAACTTATACTAAAAAATTCAACTGAAACTTATACTAAAAAATTCAACTGAAACTTATACTAAAAATATTTTTCCTCTATATATATAATTTTTTTTTTATCTTTTTTAATTTTTTTTTTTTTTTGGATTTTTAAATTTTATATATTTTTTTATCATTTTTTATTTTTTTTTTTTTGGATTTTTAATTTTTTTATTCATTTTTATTTTGGATTTTTTTTTCTAAGCACTAAACTGAAAAATTCAACTTAAAATTATACTAGAAAGTTCATCTGAAACTTATGCATTTTTTTTTTTCCTGTTTACTGCCCTAAACATAATCCTTATCCACTATTCCAGAACAATGGAATATTCTTGAGGGGAAACATCGTACTAAAAGAAGTAACACTTGTTTCTTCTGCATCTGTCCACCTGACAAAGAAACAGTACAGGTGAATCTTTGATAAGGGACAGTGCATTCCAAAACAAGTAGGACTTCTTCCCTCTGCTGAATCCTTCTTGCAGAATATTCCATTTGCATCTGGAAGGCCTTACATTAAAAGCTTATTTCCTCACAAAACTAAACTTACACTCACTGAAACTTATGCTAGAAATATTTTCCAGTATATAATTTTTTTTTTTTTAGCCCTAAAGATATTCCTTATCCACTATTCCAGCACAATGGATTCTTCTTAAGGGGAAACAGCGTACTAAAAGAAGTCCGACTTGTTTCTCCTGCATCTGTCCACCTGACAAAGAAACAGTACAGGTGAATCTTTGTCAAGGAACAGTGCATTCAAAAACAAGTGGGACTACTTCCCTCTGCTGAATCCTTCTTGCAGAATATTCCATTTGCATCTGGAAGGCCTTACATTAAAAGCTTATTCACTAAACTATACTAAAACTCAACTGCAACATACACTAAAAATATTTTACCACTATATATATATATTTTTTAATTTTTTCATTTTTAATTTTTTTTAATTTTCATTTTTTTTTCATGTTCACTGCACTAAACTGCAAGGATCGTTCCTTTACACATTACGACATCCTTAATAATAGTGTTGATGTTGATCCCTTCTTGGTCCTTGATTGTACTGACGATCCTCTTGCCTTCTTGGGCGTCCTTGGTCGTACTGCCAACGCTGTTGGTTCCACTGCCCTGGCTGATGCCTTGTTGGTTCCTGACGATACCGGTGATACCAGTGATCGTATTTCTTCTCGTGGCGTAGCTCTTCGTCGTAATCTCTTCGGTTTCCTTCGTCCACTAGAATAAGTTTAGCGTTGACCACCTTTTTGTACTTCTCCTCGAATGCCTCCTGTAGGAATGCGGGTTTGTCCCGATGTCTGTCTGGGTGGAACGCCATAGACAGGTCCTTGAAGGATCTTATAATTTCTGCCTTTGTGGCTGTCTGTTCCAAACCCAGAATCTCATAGTGACCCTTTTCTTCCCATTCCTTCTGCAGTGCTTTAGTATCTTCAATGATTTTTAGAAATTTCTCTGATTTCTTAACCTTCACCGTTTCGAAGTCCTTCAAGGCTGCGTCGAAAATGCCAAGTTTGACGAGGTGCCTCCCTCGTAACATGTACGCTTTCCATCCTTCCAGACCTTTCTCGATAGCCATTGAACAGTCCAAAACAATATCCATATGAGGAGGCTTCTCAGTGGCAGAGTTTGCTTCAGCCCGAAGGACATGCAGAAGAGCTGTTTCTTCTTCGTAGTGCGTCTCCATACTCAAGGCTTCGGTGAAAATTTCTACCGCTTCTTTGTACCTGTTGTTCATCTGCGCAAATAAGCCAGCCATCAATAAGCTTTTCCTCCTATGTTCATCATTATTCTCAGCTCTATGAACTTCGGCCTTCTCAGCTACCAGCCTCTCGTTTTCTGCCTTCAGTTCACAAACGACACTTTCCAGTTTATTCAGTTGCTCCATGTTGTTAATATGCGCCTTTTTCATTTCTTCTTTTTCAGTTTCAAACTTCTCCGCAATCATTTTCCGTTCCATTACCTCAAGGTCTTTAATTTTGCACATAAATTCAAGTTTTTCATACTCTTGCGTCCTGTCAGCTTCAAGTTTCTCTCTTTCTTCCTTCAATTGGTCAACTTCACGTTTCCATTTATTGAGTTGGTCCATTTCCTCATATTGATTGGTTTTCACTTTCGCATTTTCTTTTCGAAGATTTTCCAGCAATTTTTTAATTTTCCCCAGCTGAATTTCTTTTTCAAAGCATTCCGATTTCAATTTATTTTTGTCTGTCTTCAGTCCCAAAACTTCTCTTTTCAATTTATTTAGGTTTTCTGTTTTCTCATTTTGACTGGTCTTGAATTTCTCATTTTCATTTCTGAGATTTTCCAGCCAATTCTTCAGTTTTTTCAGCTGAACGTCTTTTTCGACGCATTTAGCTTCTAGTTTCTCTTTCACATCCTTTAGCTCACAAACTACACTCTTCAGTTTATTCAATTGCTCCATGTTCTTAATATGCGCCTTTTTAATTTCTTCGTTTTCGGTTTCAAACTTCTCTGCAATCATATTTCGTTCCATTACCTCAAGGTCTTTAATTTTGCACATAAATTCCAGTTTTTCATACTCTTGTGTTATGTCAGCTTTAAGTTTCTCACTTACTGCTTTCAGTTCTGCCATCTGAATGTCTCTTTCGATGCATTCACATTCCAATTTAGTTTTTCCTGCCTTTAATTCATCAAATTCTTCATTTCTCTGATTTTTTTCTGACTTCAGTACTTCATTTTCGTTCTTGATATTTTCCATCAATTTTTCAAGTTCTGCCATCTGAATGTCTCTTTCGATGCATTCACATTCCAATTTAGTTTTTCCTGCCTTTAATTCATCAAATTCTTCATTTTTCTGATTTTTTTCTGACTTCAGTACTTCATTTTCGTTCTTGATATTTTCCATCAATTTTTCAAGTTCTGCCATCTGAATGTCTCTTTCGATGCATTCACATTCCAATTTAGTTTTTCCTGCCTTTAATTCATCAAATTCTTCATTTTTCTGATTTTTTTCTGACTTCAGTACTTCATTTTCGTTCTTGATATTTTCCATCAATTTTTCAAGTTCTGCCATCTGAATGTCTCTTTCGATGCATTCACATTCCAATTTAGTTTTTCCTGCCTTTAATTCATCAAATTCTTCATTTTTCTGATTTTTTTCTGACTTCAGTACTTCATTTTCGTTCTTGATATTTTCCATCAATTTTTCAAGTTCTGCCATCTGAATGTCTCTTTCGATGCATTCACATTCCAATTTAGTTTTTCCTGCCTTTAATTCATCAAATTCTTCATTTTTCTGATTTTTTTCTGACTTCAGTACTTCATTTTCGTTCTTGATATTTTCCATCAATTTTTCAAGTTCTTCTAACTGAAGGTCTTTTTCGTTGCAATCACTTTGCAGATTTTCCTTTATTTCTACTAATCTCCCCATTCCTTCAATTTGTCTTCGTAACTCGGCATTTTCAGCCATGAGATTTTCCAAGAGAGTAGTCCGATCCTCGTCTTCCATTTTGAGCCCAATTCCGTCCAACAGATCTTTGCATCCATGTTCCATTTCTGGAACACATTCTTCTAGAGAGTTGTTGTCCCCTCCTTCTCCAGCCATCCTCCTTCTAGCCAGCATAATTCCGCCCAAAATGACGGAAGCAGCGGCCATTCCGATGTAAAAGTTGTTTCCATAAGAAAGGACTTCTTCCTTCCTTTCTTCAAAGTCGAATCCGGAGAGAAGCTTGCCAACGAACCACGTTGATTTCAATTCATCTTTGAATCCTAATACTTCTCTCTCCATCTGGTGCAATCCCAGTTCGCACCGCTGTAGTTCCTCGCGGGCTTTCCACCAGCTCCCAATCCAAGGACAACGCTGCAGCCACCTGCCGAGGAATCCATCCTGAGAGGCGACTGCACGGCAGTTTTCAAAGCGCGGTGCCTCTGGGAGTAGCCACGAAAACCATTTGAAAACCACCGACTCCTGAAGAGTTTGCAGCTGTCCCTGAAGTTTTACCGTCATATCCTCGCATGCAAGAGTCTGCTCCTGAAGGGCCGATCCTGCATTTTGAGGCCAGACAAATCCTACTTTGTTTCCGATGATATCCTTAAACATTGAAATCGCTGCGTTCAATCTGAAAGCCATATTCAATGATACAGATCCAGTGACCTGAATTAGCATTATTTTGAAGAAATGGGGTTTTCCGCAAAACGATCTTTCTGTAGACTTTCATATTCCTGCAGACATTTTAGAATCGCCAACTCTATGGGCAGACTTCCCCTATATTTCTCTCCTCTCCATTCAGAATACGGTGTTAAATAATAAACAAAAATAATAAAAATAATAATAATAATAATAATAATAATAATAATAATAATAATAATAATAATAATAATAATAATAATAATAATAATAATAATAATAATAATAATAATCTTCGAAGCAATAGAGGAGCCTAGAGCCCTCGGAGACTTTCAAATTCCTGCAGGCATTTTTGAATCGCCATCTCTATAGGTAGATTTCCGTACGTTTCTCTCTTCACCTTTCAGAAGACGATGTTAAATAATAATAATAATAATAATAATAATAATAATAATAATAATAATAATAATAATAATAATAATAATAATAATAATAATAGTAATAATAATAATAATTTTCGGTGTAATATAGGAGTCCGGAGGCCTCCGGAGACTTTCAAATTCCTGCAGCCATTTTTGAATCGCCATCTCTATGGGTAGATTTCCCCTACATTTCTCTCTTCACCTCTCAGAAGACGGTGTTAAATAAAGAATCAAGAATAAAGAATAATAAATAATGAAAAATGAATGATAAAGAATAAAAAATAAATAAATAATAAAAAATAAAAAATAAAAAAATAATTAATTAATAAAAAAAAAATAATAATAATATCTATTAACTATTCATTTCCATATTTCTTTTTCTGGATTAATTACTCAAAAGTGTCCATAAAATAAGCAATTTACAAATAGTGACACTTTTGAGTAATCACTCAATTTTTTATTAAGTATATTTTGAATGTACAGTACATCAAATGTACGCTGGCATCACGAATTTCGTTTGCTTGACTATGTTGACAATGTCAGTTCGAAGTCGTTTGGTAAGGAAACCGAGCTATTTTCTTTTCATAACCCCTTCCCCCTTCCTCAACATATTTTGCTAATTATTGCTTTCCCAGAATTTAAATAACCACCTAATTACTGTACAAGAAGATGAGAACTGCAGGATTGCATTATTTTGGAGTAAATAAGAGCGTGGTGTTGTAAACAATTACCCTTTGTTTTTCAGTAAACACCTTTCTATAAAATACGTTTAGTGTACAATATAGAACTCTATTTTGGTAATGTAAATAATATAATCTTAAGACATCCTCAGCAAACACCTTTCTATAGAATAGATTTATTGTGCAATAAAGAACTCTGTATAATATATAATTTCAAAGACATCAAAATTGATGTCTTTATTCAAATCTGATGACGCCGGCTGTATAAGAAATCGAAACAAACCGAACAGGGACAAGTTTCCAAAGGATCGCTGATTCCTACAAGGACCCGGTTTCCTACAGAGCTATAATTACCTCGGCTACTCCTTCAAAAAACCAGTTCCCTGGCTGGAGAATCTCCTTGGTAACGCCAAGTTTCTAACGTAACATGTATGAAGTCCCTCTATTGCCTGATAATATCCGAAGCTGCAGCAAATGTTTTTAGGTTGAACAGGCTGACATTAAGTCTTTTTATAGTTTATATATGACATATATGTTTTGACGTTGTTACTGTTTTTAGAATGATTTATTGCTAATTTGTTCTCATCATTTATTTATTTCCCTATTTCCTTTCCTCGGTGGGCTATTTTTCCTTGTTGGTACCCTTGGGCTTATAGCATCTTGCTTTTCCAACTAGGGTTGTGGAGCCCTTAGGCTTACAGCATCTTGCTTTTCCAACTAGGGTTGTGTAGCCCTTGGGCTTATAGCATCTTGCTTTTCAAACTAAAGTTTTGGAGCCCTTGGGCTTACAGCATCTTGCTTTTCCAACTAGGGTTGTGGAGCTCTTGGGCTTATAGCATCTTGCTTTTCCAACTAGGGTTGTAGAGCCCTTGGGCTTATAGCACCTTGCTTTTCCAACTAGGGTTGTGGAGCCCTTGGGGTTATAGCAACTTGCTTTTCCAACTAAAGTTGTGGAGCCCTTGGACTTAAAGCATCTTCCTTTTCCAACTAAAGTTGTGGAGGCCTTGGGCTTACAGCATCTTGCTTTTCCAACTAAAGTTGTGGAGGCCTTGGGCTTATAGCATCTTGCTTTTCCAACTAGGGTTGTGGAGCCCTTGGGCTTACAGCATCTTGCTTTTCCAACTAAAGTTGTGGAGGCCTTGGGGTTACAGCATCTTGCTTTTCCAACTAGGGTTGTGAAGCCCTTGGACTTATAGCATCTTGCTTTTCCAACTAAAGTTGTGGAGCCCTTGGACTTATAGCATCTTGCTTTTCCAACTAGGGTTGTGGAGCCCTTGGGCTTACAGCATCTTGCTTTTCCAACTAGGGTTGTGGAGCCCTTGGGCTTACAGCATCTTGCTTTTCCAACTAGGGTTGTGAAGCCCTTGGGGTTATAGCATATTGCTTTTCCACAAGAGAAAGCGAAATAAGATAGAATGGTGTGCCAGAGTGTACCCTCAAGCAAGAGATCTCTAACCCAAGACAATGGAAGACCATGGTACTGAGGCTATGGCACTACCCAAGACTAGAGAACAATGGTTTGATTTGGGAGTGACCTTCTCCAAGAAGAGCTGCTTACCATGGCTAAAGAGTCTCTTCTACGTTTACCAAGAAAAAAGTAGCCGATGAACAATTACAGTGCAGTAGTTAACCTCTTGAGAGAATAAGAATTTTTTGGTAATTTCAAGTGTATGAAGAAAGAGCAGAATGTGTAAAGAATAGGCCTAACTATTCTGTGTATGTGTTGGCAAAGATTAAAGGAGCCGTAACCAGTGAGATAGGTTTGCAAATGTGTTACAGACTAACACCTAAAGACAGAACAGACACCTCACACGTCTCAAACTGTTGACCTAACCGCGCCAGGACTCCTCGCTACTGGGAGGAAGGACGCTGGTGACTGGCACAATACATGAACATACGCTACCAGGGTCTAAAGGAATATCAGGCAGGGCAGCTAATCGGAAGTACGGTCTTAGCCAAAGCAAAGTCCTTCAAAAAAAGGCAACCGTGTTTACCCCACACAAAAAGAAAAAAAAAATGTTGATAGAAGAAGTTGGACATTGCTTTTATGGTTTTACATTGAATTTCATCTTATTCTTTTTTAACAAATAATGTCGGCGGCAATGACCTTCGATGTTAGGATGCCAGAAAACTCAAAATCAATCAATCTATCACTGACATGTCTCTCTTTATAGTATATATATATATATATATATATATATATATATATATATATATATATATATATATATATATATATATATATATATAGAGAGAGAGAGAGAGAGAGAGAGAGAGAGAGAGAGAGAGAGAGAGAGAGAGAGAGAGAGAGAGAGAGAGAGAGAGAGGAGTAGTCATACCTTGATGAGAGGGGGGATGAATGTGTGTGTGTGTGTACATATCTATCTAAATATTTAGTAGTTGTGATAGAAGATCATAGTATATTTATGGCGAATTTTGTCGGCATGGTTGATATTACGAGGAGTGAGGATGATCTATTAACTAAAGAGGAGGTGGAAGAAATGCAAGATGAATGTGTGGAAATTAAAAGGTTACGTGAATGTATGTTGAATAATATTGAGGTAGAAGAATGGCCGTCTGATTTAGAGGTGTATAAGAGAGTTAGTAAGAGACTTATTGTGTGTAAGAATATTGTTTATTTTCTACATAAAGGAATGGATGAAGATATATATGTTCCTGTGTTTCCGATGCATGCAGCTGTAAGTATGTGTATGTTAGTGCATGACAGATATGGGCATATGGGTAAGAATAAATTATGGGAATGCATGCGTGAGAGATTGTTTACACCTGGGTTGAGTCAGATATGTAAGGATGTAGCGACTACGTGTGAAGATTGCCAGAAAGGGAAGTATCAGAGTGCATGCTAATCCGCCTGTTTTGAGATTACGTATGAAAGAACCATTTGAGATGTTTGTGATTGATTGTGTTTCGTTGCCTGTGACTGCGAGAAGACATGTGGGAATGATTGTTATGGTTGATCACATGAGTAAATTTACCTATGCAATACCCATCAAGGATAAACGGAGTGAGACTGTTGCAAGAATGGTTGGTCAAGTCATGTTGCCGATGTGTGTGTGTAAGCCTGTGAGAATGTTAAGTGATAATGGCCCTGAGTTTGTTAGATGGGAGTTTGAGCAGATGTTAAGAGAATGGGGTATTGGACATGTGTATTCGACTCCTTATATGCCAAGTGCAAATGGGTTAGCTGAACGGACTGTAAGAACATTGACTGAAATTTTGCGAATGATGAGTACATGTGATAATGATTGGGATTTGTATGTTGGTAGAGCGTTGTGGGCTTATAATGCAACAGTGCATAAGAGTACGGGTATGTCTCCATGTAAGTTTGTGTTAAATTTTGAAAAGATAGTAAGACCGAGGTTGGGTGTGTCGGAGGATGATAGAGATGTGTGGAGGAAAGCAAATGAGAGGTTTGAAAGCTTTAAAGTTGGTGAGAGAGTGATTAAAGAAGTAATTGAAAAGGGTAGAATGAATGTAAATAAGGTGCGTGATAAGTTTGAAGGTCCATATGAGGTGTTAGAAGTTGGTTCGAGTGGATTAAGTTATGTTTTGGGCAAGTTGTGTGTGGATGGTAGTGTGGAAAGAGTTAGGGCACACCACAACCAGTTGCGTAAATGGAAGGAGGTACCTGAGTATATCCAAGAGAATGGGATGAGTAAATGGTTGAAAAGGAACAAGTGTGAACCTAGTATGTATGAGGAATTAGGTCTAGAAGGTAAACAGTTGGTGTTAGTAGAATATATGAAAAGGAAGAATATGAGAGCTTTAAGTAAGGATGAAAGAAGGGGAAATTTTATTAGTAAAAGTGGGAATAGTAATAAGTAGGACAAGAGTGTAAATGTACAAGTGAGTGTGGAAGATAAATGTATTAATACAGATGAATCATGGCTGAGTATGAATGATACCTATAGTGTGTGTGGTTTTTCATTAGATGATGTAAAAGAAAGTATGACGAATGCGAGAGTGAGAGATAGGAGAATAATAAGTAGTATGAATGAATCTTTTATTAAAGTAGAAAATGGTTTTGATGAAATGGATGAATTGCTGACGGAAATAAGTGAGATTTTAGGGCCAGATGATAGTGAGGTAGATGGGATTGTACATGATATATTAGATGATAGGGATTTAGGTAGGAATGGTGTTAATGTAGCGAATGATTGTGATAAGGAAGAAGTGAATGAGAGAGTATATGGAGGACCACTTACTGGGAGCAGAGGTCCTGTTCCCGACTGCGACTGGGTTATGAAAAAAAATATTGTAAGTTTTGTGTGAGACGGATTTGGCAAAGTAAGGGGGGAGGAATGTGGAGGATTAATTTTTGTTTTATTTTTCTTTTTTTCTTTTGCCAAATCCAGAGAGAGAGAGAGAGAGAGAGAGAGAGAGAGAGAGAGAGAGAGAGAGAGAGAGAGAGAGAGAGAGAGGGGGGGGGATTGTGTTAGCGAGCGAAAGTAGTTAGTGTATCGATCGTTTGTGGTGAGAAAGACTGTTGGTTTAAATGAGATTGTTTATGTTTTTAGTTAGGTTACAACAGTGGTGAATGTCTTGGGTGAATGCTTATTTTGATTTGACTGCTGTAACCGTCAGTTGTGTGAACGCTGGATTTATTATTTTTATTACCAGCGAGGAAGTGATTATTGATTTTCTGAGTAAGTACAGTTTTATTTATCTTTGCTTGTCGTGATTGTGAATGATAGGAACAATTTATTATTCATCTTTGATTATAGTGCGATAGTTTAGTTAGCTAGGAGTGTTTGTAAGTATTTTTTATTCATTTTTCAGGCCGTAATTCCTCCTTTGGGAGAGAGTTTCCTCGAGTGTTTACTTGATTGTTGACGACTTGGCCTGTAACAGAACTTGATACGATTCCTCAGATTTATTTTGTTGACGACCTGGACTGCGATTATGATGATTTAATTGCTCTTAACGATTTTATTGATATTGATGCCATAATGACCCCGCCCGTATGAAGGATTTTCCGTCTGGACCACTGATGAATTAGATTGTGATGATGATGATGATGATGACTATGATTAATTAATCCCGATAGAGGAAGGGAGTGTGGCAGTTGGACTCTGGGTACTACCGTTTCCCAATAAGTTGTGGCAGTGGGCTGTGAAGGTCTCTGGGGCCTTGTATGGACAACGGTGTCCACATACTGTGATTATTATTTTAGTTGTGTTTTTTGTACTGTTTGTGAACGGTGTCGGTGTCGGGTTTGTGAGGGTTATTTTGAGTATTGGCGACGGTGTCCGTAGTCACACATATATTTACTGAATATTTTGTTTTTGAAGATTTAGGTTTGGTGATTTGTTTGTCTGTCTTTAGTATTAAGGTTTCGTGTATGACATTATTTTGGTTATTTGAATATTTTTAAGTGATTGTTATAGTTAATAAGAAATATATAGTTTTAAGGTTATGTTTTGTTTTGTTTTTGTCCTTTTGTTCAAGAGTCCCGCTGCTGATAACGTAAGGGGAAAGGTTGTATTGAGGAGACATTGGTCTGTTTAGAGTGATTCAAGGGGGGTGGGGGTTGTTTTGCAACATCCTGCCACAACATGACTGGACCCAATGATACTTCTACAGATCGTCAACATATACACGTTACTACTTACCATTCATTAGCGGTCACCTCTCCACGTGATGTTCGGACACAACGTTGTTTACTTTTACCTCAATGAATGTGTGAATTCAAGTCTGTTTTGAAAGTAAAAGCTCTCTCTCTCTCTCTCTCTCTCTCTCTCTCTCTCTCTCTCTCTCTCTCTCTCTCTCTCTCTCTCTCAACTTTCAGAGAGAGAGAGAGAGAGAGAGAGCGAGAGAGAGAGAGAGAGAGAGAGAGAGAGAGAGAGAGAGAGAGAGAGAGAGAGAGAGAGGGGGGTATATGAGCTGGCTATCCATTACTTAAATTATTTAATCATTAAAGCATTGGCTCATGATCAGGGCTCAGATATTTGGTTAATTTATAAATAATGCAATAAATTGTATAAAGGTATTCGGGCAGCTTTTAGATAGATGCCTAAAATGTAAATGTGAGGGCCTAATTAAATTTGTGGGGGGGGGGGGCGTTCAACTGCAAATATCAAATTGGAAGCTTTTTGTCTAGCGAAGAAATGAATAATATGAACAAAAACCAAAATTTCGCTGAATATTGGGAAAGTTAAGTAAATTACTCCAAAGGGGATTTATAAAGCAGCTGAGCAAAATCAATATTTCTATTATTATTATTATTATTATCATTATTATTATTATTATTATTATTATTATTATTATTATTATTACTTGCTAAGCTACAACCCTAGTTGGAAAAAACAATATGCTATAAGCCCAGGGGCCTGAAAGGGAAAACAGCCCAGTGAGGAAAAGAAAAATAAAGAACATTAACAACATTAAAATAAATATTTCCAATATAAACTATAGAAAACTTTTAACAAAAAAGATGAAGAGAAATTAAAAAGAATAGTGTGCCCAAGTGTACCCTCAAGCAACAAAACTGTAACCAAAGACAGTGGCAGACCATGGTATAGAGGTTATGGCACTGCCCGACATTAGAGAACAATGATTTGATAATGGAGTGTCTTTCTCCTAGAAGAGCTGCTTGCCATAGCTGAAGAGTCTCTTCTACTCTTACCAAGAGGAAAGATGCCACTGAACAATTACAGTGCAGAGGTTCAGCCCTTGGGTGAAGAAAAATTGTTTGGTAATCTCAGTGTTCTCAGGTATACAAGGACAGAGGAGAATCTGTAAAGAATAGGCCAGACTATTCGGTGTATGTGTAGGCAAAGGGAAAGTGAACCGTAACCAGAGAGAAGGATCCCATATCTCTCTAGTGGTAGTATCTGAATGGGTGACTGGTGCCCTGGCCAACCTACTTCCTACTAGAAAATAATCGACATAATCACAAAAAAACAAAGGCTAAAGTAGAAAACAAACTCAAACCTTTTGTATTGGTAGAATTTAGTCAAATTAAATCTATTCGAGAAACCGGAATATTTTTCGAGGGGATTTTGAGCTATCTAATGTATTTCGAAACGACGTTGGAGGGAAGCGAGAGGGATTCAGTAGCTGAATGCTAAGGGATTCCGGATCTATGCCAGACATCCTTTCTATCCTTAAAGAGAGTTATTCCTTCTTCTCGCTTCTTCTTCTAAGGAAACGAGAAGGGGACTACAATAAACGGCAGAATAGGTAGCATCCATCGTGCAGTGGCAAAATTGCAGGAAAGAAGAGATACCAAAATAAAGCAAAACGCGTTGCAGATAACAAGAGCATAAAGAGACAAATGAGATTAACAAAGCAAAGTGATATAATTGACAAGTGTCGAGAGACAATGGACGCAGGAAGGGAGGAATACTTGCTTGTGACGAAGGGGAGAATGCAAATGGACCATAGATTTCTGGCCTGCGAAAAGAAGGGGTCAGCCTTGTCTGGAAGGGAAGAAGTAAGACGACACAATGTGTACAAGAGGAGGAAGAAAGGAGAAGAGCAGGTTATGGTGGAAGATGAAGCGGAAATAAAATATCTTTATAGCGCTCGAGATTGTGCTACTAAACAACACGAGGCTTTAAAGTAAGTGAAAGAAGCAATGAGATTTCTAATTTATTATTACTAACTTTTTTGAAAGAGTAATATTCTAATAACATTATAAATAATTAATTCTCTAAATATGTTGAACAGATTGACATAAGTCTCTCTTAATAGTTTATATATGACATCTATTTTAATGTTGTTACTGATCTTTAGATATTTTAAATTCTTCATTTATTACTTCTCATATAGATTACTTATTTCCTCATTTCCTTTCCCCACTGGGCTATTTTCCCCGTTGAATCTATTGGGATTACAATATTCTTCTTTTCCAGGTAGGGTTGAAGCTTTGCTAGTAGTAGTAATAATAATAATAATAATAATAATAATAATAATAATAATAATAATAATAATATAATATAAAAGCTCTGGATCACAGGCAATATAAAACCTTCAACAAAACAGACACGCCATCAATAATAAATTCGTTATGGAGAGCATATTTGCAATTTCCTTGTTAATTCAAGATGGACCATTGGTTTGGTATTTATAGTGTTACTAAGGCTCCATCGAACAGCCCTGCTGATGGTATGTGTGCAATCCATAGCTCCAAACCAACCCCTCACACCTCCTCCACTTCTGTTTCATAATGCCAAAAGACCTCACGGATTCTTGTATTCTCAACGCCTCTGAGCCTGAACAGTTTCTCCCCAAAATAACATTTTTAGAAATTGCGTAGATCAAACTCATCTGGGTTAATTCAATTGCGTAATATCTGAAACTACAAAGGAAGTATTAATTCTAACGCCCAGCTGAGCACAGATCTGTTTGAACCTCACCACGAATTATTCCGTTTATAATTTTCTTTAATTGCATCTATTCACTTTGCAGGTAAAAGATTGATTATAGCAAATATAGGAGAGAGAGAGAGAGAGAGAGAGAGAGAGAGAGAGAGAGAGAGAGAGAGAGAAACTCTCTAGAACGGTCACACACTCTCACTGCCTTATCTTTTCGGGTCTCGTGTGACCCAAAGCCCTTCACGCTACACTCAAAATCTACTACGTCTACACATTTTTGTTTGATAGTTGCAGAATTGCTTTGCAAATGCTAAAGTTCTATTCCTTTTCAAAGGCTTTATAGATTTGGGCTATATAACATGGCGCTGGGGCCTGTGAGGCCATTCAAGGATCAAGTGCATCAAGGAAGAAAGGAAGCAAGAACGGAATTAAAGTAGAAGCATATAAAGCAAGTGCAGCGAGGAGCCTAAGGAATTCTACAAAGGTCTTTAACTAATTCGTACATTGCTCGGCACGATTCCCTTATATTATTTCTAACGAGTTTCCTTCTATCGTAAAGTAATGCACGTGTATTTTATACACGGTCGTACATTGTAAAGCGATTGGTCTCTCTCTCTCTCTCTCTCTCTCTCTCGCTAACTGATAATAGAAAAACCTCTTTAGGCTGACCATTGAATGTTTCAAATTGTTAAAGTTTTCATGTCGTTGTTATTCTCACCCATATGTATATAAGCTTGAAATGTCGTTTGATTAAACCAGTCATGTCCAGCCCGTCTTTCTGTTAAGACCCTTATCAGCCTCACGCCTCAACCAACGACCTCTACAGTCACTGACGCCTATCGGCTGCAGTTATGCTACTACCATTTCCGTCAGGGTGGTTGTCAGTGGCCAAAAAACTTATAAGAAGGCCATAGCTTGTGGTAGTGGCCTCCCCTGTCACTAATCTTTTCTTTTTACATGATGCAGGTAATGATATATACTTTTTTGGTGAATGCTGGTGCTTGCCGTTCCCTTCTACCAATATCACTCTAAAGGACACAACACAGTCATTCTAAACCTGCTGACGTCAACCATGTAGCTGCCAATGGAATCAAGATCCCCACCCATGGGTACGAGACATTCACACTATTGTTTGGGAACAGCAAATATCAATGAAAGTTTCTCGTTGCTGACATACCATTGCCAATAATCGGTACAGCTTCCTCACCTATTTCCACCTCCTGGTTGAAGTGGCACAACGATGTTTAACCAACGCAAACTCTTGCTCATCCACACCTCTTTGACCTACCCCCTCCGACCTCGAACTCCACATAAGCACACCCACGGAGGCCTACGCCCACCTCCTCACATCGTACTCAAAAGTCTTCCAACCAGAACTTTGCCAAATGCACTAGATTTCAGCCAAGCACGATACTTACCTGCATATCAAGATGATGGGGTTTGCCAAATTCAGGCGTCTGGCTCCAGATTGTTTGGCAGCACATTTAGCAGCTGCCAAGCCCATGGTTATCACCCCTACACATTGTCCTGAAGAAAAATGGCTCTCTGTGCTCTTGTGGGAATTACTGGCGTCTGAACATGCAGACAGAACCGAATCACTACCTCCTCTACAACATTGCCGACGTTACCTCCTAATGGCCCAAAGCGAAAGTATTCTCCCCTCTCGACCTCCTGCCGCGGTAATATGGTATCTAGTTGAAAAGGAATCAAAGTATTGTGCGAAATGACTGAAATATAGCTTGTCGCTTCTTTAATATTATAACCTAAACAGTGTAAATCACCAACCCCTACGTCACATGCACATCCAATTACTCATGTTTTGGCCTTCATAATACTGGGGCCACTTGTCAATGCCTCATGGATGGTATCTTAGGGATCTACCCTTCTGCGTATTTTATGTAGATGTCGTACTTGTGTTCTCTTCCTCCAAATAGGAACACCTAGGTCACCTATGCATCATTCTCGACCATCTACAACAGAATGGCCTTGTAGTCTGTTACAAGAAGTGTACCTTTGATGCCAACAAAGTATCGTTCTTAAGGTCCCACATCACTCCTGAAGATGTCCACCCCTCCCTCAGAAGGCATCAGCTGTTCAGAATGTCCCCACGTCCTCGACTATCAAAGCACTGCAAGAATTCTTGGGCATGATAAATTATCATCCCTTACCAGCCCTCGCCGCCACTCTTGCCACAAATTTATACCTTCCTCAAGAGCAAACTAAAAGACCTAAAGAAGGCTTCTCTTCAGGAAGTGGCCTTCTACAACACAACGAATGCCCTAACAACTGTTGCTGCTCTCACATTTCCTGTACCACATGCCCCTCTCCTCTTCACCGATGCCATTGACCTTGCTATAGGTGCAGTCCTCAAGCAGGTGGTCAATAGCTTACCCTGCCCATTGGCCTTTTACAGTAAAAATTTGCCCAAGGCGGAATCTGGCTACTCTACCTTCAACCATGAATTGCTGGTGGTGCATTTGGCTGTCCATCACTTTTGCCACTTCTTAGAAGGTACGCCCTTCGTCATTCGCACAGACCACATGCCTTTGGTTTACTCCTTCACTTGACAGTCCGATGCCTGGTCTGCCTGTCAATGCTGACACCTTTCTACCATGGCTGAATATAACTGCACCCTTCAACACGTCCATGGGAAAATGAATCCTGTTGCCAATGCCCTGTCAAGAATCACATTGGCCGCCATTCACCTGCGATTGCATTACAACGTCTTGGCATTAGCCCAACGAAAATATCCAGTGCATCAAGCCTGTAGGACATCCTGCATATACCTACATTGGGAAGACGTTGCCCTTGACAATTCCATTGCCAGCCTCCACTGTGATGTCAGTACTGATAGGCCACTAAAGTGGATACCTACTCCCATGCGGTGACAGGTGTTTGATTCAATCCATTACCTCTCACATCCCTTGAGCCTGTCTACTGCACAGCTATTGAAGATGAAGTTCATTTGGCATGGCATTATTAAGGATACTAAGGATTGGGCCCACGCGTGTACTTCATGCTAAATTTCAAAAGTACATCAACACACAGATACAGGAGTGGGTACCTTTCCTTAACCTCAGCTTAGTTTTGCTCACATTCATGTCACGTAGTAGGCCCCCTACCCAAACCACAGGAACAACGTTACCTGTTTTCTGCCATTGACTGTTCCAACCGTTGGACTGAAGCCATCCCCGTGCAAACCAACAGTTGCCTTACTCTCAGAGTGGATAGCGAGGTTTGGTGTCCTTTCACCTCTCAATTGTGGATATCATTAGCGAATCTTCTGTACATCAACCTACATCAGACAACTGCTTACAACCCTAGAGCCAATGGAATGGTTGAACACTTTCATCGCACCCTCAAAGCAGCTTTGATGTCCCACTGCAATGACTCCAATTGGTTTACTCAGCTTCCCTATGTCCACCTTGGATTAAGAATCAGTCCTAAGGATATAGTGGCTGTCTCAACAGCTGAAATGATGTATGGCGACTCGTTGGTCGTCCCTGCTGAATTGCTTGTCTGCATCCTCCTCCACCAAACTCCACTGCCTATGTCACATTGTGG
>NC_090732.1:134445070-134470070 GCF_036898095.1 Palaemon carinicauda | reverse complement strand
AGTAATAATACTGTTATTGTTATCATTATTAATAAGGATAATAATAACAGGAAAAATTAAGTCAATCGGATATCAGCTTCTCTTGTGACAGCCTGGAAAGAACGAAAAAGGAAAGAATCCCGATAATAAGGAGACACCGGGTGGGAAATCGAATCCTTTCTGTCGCACGCCGTAACAAGGACACCAAGGGGAAATGTAAAATGGTTCTTAACGTCAGCTTCTTGGTGTGTCGTAAACCCGAGGCAGAGAAATTACGAGGCATATTTCACCTTCACCGACACATGATCATCGACAGATGAACGTTTCTCGGCTGGCTTCATTAGGCGTCGTGTTTTCATCAGCCCTTGTGACAGGTTCAGCTCTGCATTCATGACGTCAAATGCTGGCAGTTTTTTTTTCTTTCTTTTTTTTTATGTCCTGTTGGAATATATTAGTTTTGTTTACTTGTAGTGATTCTTTTTTTGGGTTGGTTTTGGTTCGTTGGCTTACTTAAGTGATTGGTTCACTTTTTATTCTATCTAAGCAGCATATTCTTTTTTATCAATATTCCAAATAATAGAGGATTTGCTTCGATCTCAAGTTTTTTCATTACATTCTGTTCAGACTAAAATCCCACGAACGTTTATCACTGAGCATTCTGCATCATATCTTGAAGACAAATGTACGTAGGAAATGTTTGTAAAACAGAATGTTTATCCTTTATAAAGCACAACACTTACTTACTTCCACTCTTTCTTTACCAACAGACCTGAACAAAATGGATTGGTAATCAACTTATACCCCTCTATAAATGTTTAGAAATACCAACCAGCTAAAAGCAAACCCTTGAATTATTTACACAATTATTGTTATTCTCTCATTATAAAAAAAAGGTGTTCATAACTTTCTGTACAAGACATCAAACTGCAAAGAAATTGTGAAACTTCCAGTCATTAAGGAGCTTACTTTGCGAGGACATATTGATCCACAGATGGTACATTACTGTGGATACAATATACCAATTAACTAGATATTTTCATCATGGTCTAGTCATCGTCAATATGGAGTAAACGAGGTCATTGCCAATTAATTTAATTGTGTTTTATGAATCTACCAACACCGGTATTTGATACATCACCCTTCAGACAAAATGTCAACTTAGGACCCTGATACCATCAATTCCTTTTTAGAGTTGGTCTCCATCGTAATGAGGAAAATATTGTTATTTGTAAATCCTTGTAAAAGGTCAAAGGTTCGTTCAAAGGAATAACAAAAGAACAGTGACGCTTATGGAAGACCTGATAGTGTCCTGGCCGCCATGACCAGACTTTCTATTCTCCTTTCAAGTTTGACAATGAGTCAGTTTGTCTGTTGGTTGTTTTCGCCCTATTTCTCTTATTCTAGATTGAATTTTGCTTTGAAATTTAAGGAATAAACTAGTGTACAATGTATATTATTATCAATTAAATCAAGGTTTTTGGTTAGCTATGTAACTGATGACGTCAATTTTGACCTAAAATTATTTATTTTCCAAATGATTTTCACCATGGGGACATTCGTTAGTTGCAAATGTTCGTCCGCAGTCATGAATAAACAATTGTTTTACACATTTGGTCAAATCTGTCGATGGTGTCAGCGAGCAAAATCTCTCTCTCTCTCCTCTCTCTCTCTCTCTCTCTCTCTCTCTCTCGCTCTCTCTCTCTCTCTGTCTCTCTCTCTCTCTCTCTCTCTCTCTCTCTCTCTCTCTCTCTCTCTCTCTCTCTCTCTCTCTCTCTCTCTCTCTCTCTTCTAGTCTACAGTAAATGCATACCCAATTTTCTTTTTCTTTTTTTTCTGAATGTTCTCGATGATATGGTCAATGTCAATTGTAATTTTATCTTTATTTTTTCATTCATTTATTGATATTTTTCAAATACAAAAAATTTACAATCATAATTAGCTAAAAGGCTTTCGGCACACTCCACCATTTACGCTTATGTGTTTACGAGATTTCAAGTTAATATTTCCAGTATAAAAAGGTCAATAAATTATCATAAGTTGGATAAGTTTTAAACTTATAATCATTTCTTATATCCAGCTCCTCCTCCTCCTTTATAAGGATGACGTCATAAATGCAGAAATTCTGAATAAGAGCATCCATGAATTATTCACGGAATATTGCATCCAATTTTCGTTCGATATCGGTAACGATATCCCGGGGAGCTCCGACCCCTGGGACCTTCAGCGGGATACGAAAATGGGACGCCATTAATGATGCAAATCGTTGGGATCATCGTAAAATACTTTCTGAGAATCTTCAACCTTTTACTAAGAGTCTTGAATCATAATCAATACTTCACATGGCGTCTCAAGAATATTCCAGACCTCATTCTTAGGAGAAAAAAAAAAAAAAAAAAAAAAAAAAAAAAAAAGAACTCCGAGCAGAGGCTTATTCGAGTGAGGTTCTGCTTTCAATCACATTTCCTCTCTTGGGTGCCTCTCTCGGGCCTCTTTTTACTACTCTTTGGAAGCCTCTAAAGGATTTAAGTGGTCCTCGATCACAAACACTGAATGGTTATAGAGACTATTTGCTCACCGTGCGCCTCTTGAATGAGAAGTTTATATCGTCTGATTAAAAACAAAATATTCTTAGAAAAGAGATCCAAATGTCAATAAGATTTTTTTCCTATTCTCTGTAGTTCGTCATTTATGGAAAATAAAAATCTTGATTATTGGATACCGACAGGTAGGATAGTTCTTTGTTGGTCTTGGAAGTGAGTGTGTGTGTGTGTATACTGTATAAATATATATATATATTTATATATATATATATATATATATATATATATATATATATATATATAATTTATATATAATATATATGTACATATATGTATATATATGTATATCTATATCTATCTATCTATCTATCTATCTATCTATCTATCTATCTATATCTATCTATATTATCTATATATATATATATATATATATATATTATATATATATATATATATATATATAATATATATATTACATTGAAATTTTTTAATTCTTTTAAAGCGCAGCAATGTGCGCTGCGAATTCCTAAAATTTTCTGTAAACATTTTTCTTTTTCCTCACTTTCATTCATATTTCGATTATTCTTACGTATCAGCAATTTTTTATCACCAGTGTGATGGTGGAGCACTTTCTCATCAATTTAATTTTAATTATAGACTCTCTCTCTCTCTCTCTCTCTCTCTCTCTCTCTCTCTCTCTCTCTCTCTCTCTCTCTCTCTCTCTCTCTCTCTCTCACACACACACATGGGTGATAGGGCTGTGCTAAAGTGAATTAAAATCAAAGGTAATATCGTTGTGGACAAACCGGGCTCCAGTTAGGTTTTCAGGATAAGACAAAAGCTGTGTTTACAGTTTTCCATTTAATATTTGGTGGCGTCGCTTGTTTAGAATCCACTTTTCACGCGATTCTTCGTCAGGACTATATTAACTGAAAATTATTAACCTTCAATATGAAGGACATGGCGGCAAAAAAAAAAAAAAAAAAAAAAAAAATTATCTTTAAGCTTCGTCAAAGAAGGGAAAACTTTTGAGATTGGTCATGAAATTCGTGAAGCCTTTTGAAATATCATCTATGTATGTCAAAATTAATCTTGAAATATTCCATTTCGAAGAATGTTAAAGTGTTCATATTCCAAGTAATTTTTGTATTTAAAATTTTCACCGTCACAGCCTTCATACTGAAATGTAATTCCATCAGTGAGAAAATGTGGACCTGACGAAGTATCATGTAAAATAGTTATTCAAAACACGCGTCGACACCAAATGTTGAATGTAAAAATGTTTAGTGCATTTTTCGTCTTATCCCGAAACCTAACTAGAGATTAGTTTGTCCGGAAAGATGTTGACTTCGACTTTTTACGCCCCTAAGACATTATAAATTGATTGTAAACGTAAATTAACATGGCTCTAAAACGGTATCAGGACAACTGCCCCCCGGACAACTGGCCCCCGGACATCTGCCCCCGGGACAACTGCCCCCGTAGGAAAACTGCCCCCGGGACAATTGCCCTTGTAAAACCACTGGACAATGGTGTAAATAATAAAAATACATAATAACTATTAAAACTAATGTTTTATTATTGTTAATAAAAATACATGATTTAAAAAATACATGTTTTAAAAAGATAACATTATATACTGAAATTTGTACATAGATGGGTTGCAGAAATATTGAAAAGGGATTTAAATACTAGAATTTTGAATTATGAGCTATGTATCTCAAAAATTCCAATACATCGTGGTTCTCAAATTCTAGCACAATGTTTGCTATTTGTATGCTAGAATCCTGATAGCGTTTTCTTCGATAGCAATAGATTTAGCCTTTATTTCCTGTTGTACAAACAAAACTTCACGGCGGGGTTGGTCAACAGCATGGGTGTGATCATTTACATAGCCAACTACTTCATTTTCACAAACTTTTACTTTCGCTTTACAGTTATTATGGCGGCGTTTTTCACATTCATAAGATGTAACATTATTTGCCAATTCCTTCTGCTTCATAAAGATGTATCCTTCATAAATAAGCTTCATTTTTCCATGATGGGTTATGTAACTTCTTGTATTTCTGAATAGACACTGGATCCTTCTTACTTTCTTTATTTTTGTAAACATTTGTTTGACTATACAGAATTAGCCAACTAGCGATAGCTTTCGAAAATAAACTATAACGTGTATGACCAATTAGACACGGGATCCTTCTTACTTTCTTCTTTTTGTAAACATTTGTTTGACTATACAGAACTAGCCAATTGGCGATAGCTTTGGAAAATAAACTATAACTCGTACGACCGATTAGACACATAATAATTCTTACTTTTTTTTTTTTTTTTTTTTTTTTTTGTAAACATTTGTTTGACTATACAGAATTAGCCAACTAGCGATAGCTTTCGAAAATAAACTATAACTCGTACGACCGATTAGACACAAAATAATTCTTACTTTTTTTTTTTTTTTTTTTTTTTGTAAACATTTGTTTGACTATACAGAATTAGCCAATTGGCGATAGCTTTGGAAAATAAACTATAACTCGTACGACCGATTAGACACATAATCCTTCTTACTTTTTTTTTTTTTTTTTTGTAAACATTTGTTTGACTATACAGAACTAGCCAATTGACGATAGCTTTCGAAAATAAACTATAACTCGTACGACCGATTAGACACATAATCCTTCTTACTTTTTTTTTTTTTTTTTTGTAAACATTTGTTTGACTATACAGAACTAGCCAATTGACGATAGCTTTCGAAAATAAACTATAACTCGTACGACCGATTAGACACATAATCCTTCTTACTTTTTTTTTTTTTATTTTTTTTTTTTTTGTAAACATTTGTTTGACTATACAGAATTAGCCAATTGGCGATAGCCTTCGAAAATAAACTATAACTCGTACGACCGATTAGACACATAATCCTTCTTACTTTTTTTTTTTTTTTTTTTTTTTTTTGTAAACATTTGTTTGACTATACAGAATTAGCCAATTGGCGATAGCTTTCGAAAATAAACTATAACTCGTACGACCGATTAGACACATAATCCTTCTTACTTTTTTTTTTTTTTTTTTTTTTTTTTTTTTGTAAACATTTGTTTGACTATACAGAACTAGCCAATTGACGATAGCTTTCGAAAATAAACTATAACTCGTACGACCGATTAGACACATAATCCTTCTTACTTTTTTTTTTTTTTTTTTTTTTTTTTTGTAAACATTTGTTTGACTATACAGAATTAGCCAATTGACGATAGCTTTCGAAAATAAACTATAACTCGTACGACCGATTAGACACATAATCCTTCTTACTTTTTTTTTTTTTTTTTTTTTTTTTTTTTGTAAACATTTGTTTGACTATACAGAATTAGCCAATTGGCGATAGCTTTCGAAAATAAACTATAACTCGTACGACCGATTAGACACATAATCCTTCTTACTTTTTTTTTTTTTTTTTTTTTTTTTTTTTTTTTGTAAACATTTGTTTGACTATACAGAATTAGCCAATTGGCGATAGCTTTCGAAAATAAACTATAACTCGTACGACCGATTAGACACATAATCCTTCTTACTTTTTTTTTTTTTTTTTTTTTTTTTTTTTTGTAAACATTTGTTTGACTATACAGAACTAGCCAATTGACGATAGCTTTCGAAAATAAACTATAACTCGTACGACCGATTAGACACATAATAATTCTTACTTTTTTTTTTTTTTTTTGTAAACATTTGTTTGACTATACAGAACTAGCCAACTAGCGATAGCTTTCGAAAATGAACTATAACTCGTACGACCGATTAGACACATAATCCTTCTTACTTTTTTTTTTTTTTTTTTTTTTTTGTAAACATTTGTTTGACTATACAGAATTAGCCAATTGACGATAGCTTTCGAAAATAAACTATAACTCGTACGACCGATTAGACACATAATAATTCTTACTTTTTTTTTTTGTAAACATTTGTTTGACTATACAGAACTAGCCAACTAGCGATAGATTTCGAAAATAAACTATAACTCGTACGACCGATTAGACACATAATCCTTCTTACTTTTTTTTTTTTTTTTTTTTTTTTTTTTTTTTGTAAACATTTGTTTGACTATACAGAACTAGCCAATTGACGATAGCTTTCGAAAATAAACTATAACTCGTACGACCGATTAGACACATAATCCTTCTTACTTTTTTTTTTTTTTTTTTTTTTTTTTTTTTGTAAACATTTGTTTGACTATACAGAATTAGCCAATTGACGATAGCTTTCGAAAATAAACTATAACTCGTACGACCGATTAGACACATAATCCTTCTTACTTTTTTTTTTTTTTGTAAACATTTGTTTGACTATACAGAATTAGCCAATTGACGATAGCTTTCGAAAATAAACTATAACTCGTACGACCGATTAGACACATAATCCTTCTTACTTTTTTTTTTTTTTTTTTTTTTTTTTGTAAACATTTGTTTGACTATACAGAACTAGCCAATTGACGATAGCTTTCGAAAATAAACTATAACTCGTACGACCGATTAGACACATAATCCTTCTTACTTTTTTTTTTTTTTTTTTTTTTTTTGTAAACATTTGTTTGACTATACAGAACTAGCCAATTGACGATAGCTTTCGAAAATAAACTATAACTCGTACGACCGATTAGACACATAATCCTTCTTACTTTTTTTTTTTTTTTTTTTTTTTTGTAAACATTTGTTTGACTATACAGAACTAGCCAATTGACGATAGCTTTCGAAAATAAACTATAACTCGTACGACCGATTAGACACATAATCCTTCTTACTTTTTTTTTTTTTTTTTTTTTTTGTTGTAAACATTTGTTTGACTATACAGAACTAGCCAATTGACGATAGCTTTCGAAAATAAACTATAACTCGTACGACCGATTAGACACATAATCCTTCTTACTTTTTTTTTTTTTTTTTTTTTTTGTAAACATTTGTTTGACTATACAGAATTAGCCAATTGACGATAGCTTTCTAAAATAAACTATAACTCGTACGACCGATTAGACACATAATCCTTCTTACTTTTTTTTTTTTTTGTAAACATTTGTTTGACTATACAGAACTAGCCAATTGACGATAGCTTTCGAAAATAAACTATAACTCGTACGACCGATTAGACACATAATCCTTCTTACTTTTTTTTTTTTTTTTTTTTGTAAACATTTGTTTGACTATACAGAACTAGCCAATTGACGATAGCTTTCGAAAATAAACTATAACTCGTACGACCGATTAGACACATAATCCTTCTTACTTTTTTTTTTTGTAAACATTTGTTTGACTATACAGAACTAGCCAATTGACGATAGCTTTCGAAAATAAACTATAACTCGTACGACCGATTAGACACATAATCCTTCTTACTTTTTTTTTTTTTTTTTTTTTTTTGTAAACATTTGTTTGACTATACAGAATTAGCCAATTGACGATAGCTTTCGAAAATAAACTATAACTCGTACGACCGATTAGACACATAATCCTTCTTACTTTTTTTTTTTTTGTAAACATTTGTTTGACTATACAGAACTAGCCAATTGACGATAGCTTTCGAAAATAAACTATAACTCGTACGACCGATTAGACACGGGATCCTTCTTACTTTTTTTTTTTTTTGTAAACATTTGTTTGACTATACAGAATTAGCCAATTGACGATAGCTTTCGAAAATAAACTATAACTCGTACGACCGATTAGACACATAATCCTTCTTACTTTTTTTTTTTTTGTAAACATTTGTTTGACTATACAGAATTAGCCAATTGACGATAGCTTTCGAAAATAAACTATAACTCGTACGACCGATTAGACACATAATCCTTCTTACTTTTTTTTTTTTTTGTAAACATTTGTTTGACTATACAGAATTAGCCAATTGACGATAGCTTTCGAAAATAAACTATAACTCGTACGACCGATTAGACACATAATCCTTCTTACTTTTTTTTTTTTTTTTTCTTTTTTGTAAACATTTGTTTGACTATACAGAACTAGCCAATTGACGATAGCTTTCGAAAATAAACTATAACTCGTACGACCGATTAGACACATAATCCTTCTTACTTTTTTTTTTTTTTTTTTTTTTTTTTTGTAAACATTTGTTTGACTATACAGAATTAGCCAATTGACGATAGCTTTCTAAAATAAACTATAACTCGTACGACCGATTAGACACATAATCCTCCTTACTTTTTTTTTTTTTTGTAAACATTTGTTTGACTATACAGAACTAGCCAATTGACGATAGCTTTCGAAAATAAACTATAACTCGTACGACCGATTAGACACATAATCATTCTTACTTTTTTTTTTTTTTTTTTGTAAACATTTGTTTGACTATACAGAACTAGCCAATTGACGATAGCTTTCGAAAATAAACTATAACTCGTACGACCGATTAGACACATAATCCTTCTTACTTTTTTTTTTTTTTTTTTTTTTTTTTTTTTTTTTTGTAAACATTTGTTTGACTATACAGAACTAGCCAATTGACGATAGCTTTCGAAAATAAACTATAACTCGTACGACCGATTAGACACATAATCCTTCTTACTTTTTTTTTTTTTTTTTTTTTTTTGTAAACATTTGTTTGACTATACAGAATTAGCCAATTGACGATAGCTTTCGAAAATAAACTATAACTCGTACGACCGATTAGACACATAATCCTTCTTACTTTTTTTTTTTTTGTAAACATTTGTTTGACTATACAGAACTAGCCAATTGACGATAGCTTTCGAAAATAAACTATAACTCGTACGACCGATTAGACACGGGATCCTTCTTACTTTTTTTTTTTTTTTGTAAACATTTGTTTGACTATACAGAATTAGCCAATTGACGATAGCTTTCGAAAATAAACTATAACTCGTACGACCGATTAGACACATAATCCTTCTTACTTTTTTTTTTTTGTAAACATTTGTTTGACTATACAGAATTAGCCAATTGACGATAGCTTTCGAAAATAAACTATAACTCGTACGACCGATTAGACACATAATCCTTCTTACTTTTTTTTTTTTTGTAAACATTTGTTTGACTATACAGAATTAGCCAACTAGCGATAGCTTTCGAAAATAAACTATAACTCGTACGACCGATTAGACACGGGATCCTTCTTACTTTCTTCTTTTTGTAAACATTTGTTTGACTATACAGAATTAGCCAACTAGCGATAGCTTTCGAAAATAAACTATAACGTGTATGACCAATTAGACACGGGATCCTTCTTACTTTCTTCTTTTTGTAAACATTTGTTTGACTATACAGAACTAGCCAACTAGCGATAGCTTTCGAAAATAAACTATAACGTGTATGACCAATTAGACACGGGATCCTTCTTACTTTCTTCTTTTTGTAAACATTTGTTTGACTATACAGAATTAGCCAACTAGCGATAGCTTTCGAAAATAAACTATAACGTGTATGACCAATTAGACACGGGATCCTTCTTACTTTCTTCTTTTTGTAAACATTTGTTTGACTATTCAGAATTAGCCAATTGGCGATAGCTTTCGAAAATAAACTATAAATCGTACGACCGATGACCTAATTAGGAAATAACTACATAAATGGTAATAAATTTAGGAAATAGATACAATTATTTGTTCAATGACCGAATGAGTAATTAGGAAGACATCTTCGTAAATTGTTACTAAAAAGTAATTACGTAAATGGCAATATGGGGGGCAATTTTCCGGGGGGGGGGGGGGGGGGCAGTAGTCCTACGGGGGCAATTGTCTCGGGGGCAGTTGTCCTAGATCCCACTAAAACAGTATTTTGAAGTTTTTAGGCATGAATAACCTGGATGGGAGTGCAAAAAAATACTTCCTTGCAGAAAGAAAGCTGGAGCCAAGAGACTACAAACTTTTGCGATGAGCGATGTCGTTCTAAGCCTCTAAGGCAGTGGTTCCCAACCTTTTTTTCTTTCATTTCCCCCCTGTACCCAGTTCATCCATCCAGATTTTCCCCTTCATACCCCGCCCCGCCCTCATGCCACTCGCCTGCCTCAGAAATGGGTATGATACTCTAATTCTCCCCTTGAATATCATGTCAGTGAGAACTGATATGATCATATCACAATTGAATGGCTAACAACAAATTGCCGCACGTACTATAAGTACATTTTCCGCTTGTTTTAGTTAGTAGGTAGGGTAATTATTTCCCCCCCTCGAAGCTTCATATTTCCCCCCAGGGGAAAATTCCCCCAGGTTGGGAACCACTGCTCTAAGGGAACTGGAAACTGGTCCCAACATTGCTTGCAAGTCTACTGTAGATATTCTTAGGGGACGAGTAAGCCTCACAGTTTAGGCAACGTTGGACAGCTGAGACCAGCTCTGAGAACACATCACGCCGTCCAAACAGTAGAATTGCGAACTTCATCGTAGAAGGAGCGAAACGGCATGAATAGACTGAATGTGGATACAGAAACTACAGTAGTTCATTTGCAGGGAAATTGCTGGAGAAGCGAGACCATAGTTTGTCATACAGAGCAGTGTCACTCTAAAGGGAATCAAATCCGAGATCAACGTGGTTTCTATATCTAGATTTTCTTAGGGGGCGAATAAGCCTACTATATTAGTCGGCCTAGGACTAGAGATATCAGCCCTGAATAACCGACATCCATCCCGTTGCAAGTTGGAACACTAAGCTTCATCGATGAGGGTTCGCTCGTAAGATCGGCCATGTTATCCTGAAAAGCCTCGTGGAAAATCATTCGTGTATTTCAAAACTAATCTTGGAATTTTCCATTTCACAGTATCTTAAGGTTTTCATTTATCAATACTTGTTAAGTAATTTCAAAATATTATTTGCTTGAATTTTCATAACCATAACCTTCATATTAAAGTTCAACCCCATCGTTCAGCCAATGTCGTCCTGATGATGAATCCCGTAACAAAGTGATTCGAAACACGTGACGAAACCAAATGTTAAATTGAGAAATGTAAATGCATATTTTCTCTTATCATTTAAACCTAATTGGAGCTCTTTTTTTTTTCTCGGAAATGTGATTACTCATTTTTTTCAAGCCACTAAGGTATCATATATCAACTGTAAAATAAAGAAACATTCACAAAAATCACACACACACATAAATATATTATCTATCTATATATATATATATATATATATATATATATATATATATATATATATATATATATATATATATATATATATATATCAAGTGATGAAAAATTTAGAATAAGTGAACATATGGACCAGATCATTTAGAAATGGTTTGGTAATGTGGAGAAAATGGACAATAATAAGTTAGTCAAAAGAGTACCGTATATAATTCAGAAGTGTTATAAAGTAAAAGAAAAGGAACGTCAGGAAGGAGTTGGATAACAGTTGTGATGAGTCTATAGGAGATAAAGAGTCTTGTTTAAAAGAAAAAAAAAAAAAAGGGGGGAGGGGGTTAAATGGCGCTGTGTGTAAGAGGGTTCAACACACTGTTGAGTTTTCTTAGTAGGCGCATGAAGCGACTGATCAAAGTTATAGGATGGATATGTTTCATCATTGGCAATTCTTGTTAGAGAAAAACAAATAAAATTCAATGACATTTTCTATTAGGAAGGTTCGTTGTCGGAGTTAAAATTCAAATGCTACTGTGCCATATTGTATTTATTTCTGCTGGAAGCAATATTTTTTGGGAACAATGGTTTAAGATAAATAAATATATATATATATATATATATATATATATATATATATATATATATATATATATATATATATGTATATATATATAATGTGTGTATTTATTATATATCTATATATACATAGTTATATACACAGTATATATATATATATATATATATATATATATATATATATATATATATATATATATATATATATATATATATATATATATATATATATATATATATATATCTGTGTGTACGTGTGTGCACGACTTCCCTGATATCCGTGCATAGGTAGATGTCTGTTAGTGTTTATTAAGGGTACGTGACGTCTGCTGCACACCCCACTGCCTCTGAACAGCATTTCACTTGAATAAAAAATCTATGGTTATTCCCTCTCAAAAATTAAATTTTTGCCTTAACTGATGTCTTATTCGTCCTTGATTTTAACATTTGTTCTATTCTATTGACCTATTCAATAAATTGTTTCACTGCTCATACGTCACCTTCTAAGATCTTAACTGAGGTCATAATAATTTTCTTGCTATAGATTTCTCATTTTTTTTTTAACAAATACTTGACTATAGGTAATCAACACTACCATCCAGCACACCTTTTACACAGTTTTTATTCATACTACGTTTTCTTTTCCGCATCTAATTGTGTCTTGGATCCTCCACCCAGATCTTTGTTCTTAATCAAGAAAACAATGAAACTCGCCATCCTCTCCTTCTTAATCATTTCATCAATTAGACTTTTGAAATTATCATTAACATATCAATCATTTTATTGTGTCGTAAAGCATTTCAACAGAGCTTCATATGTCAACTTTATGCTTATATTAAAAGTCTTTATCCTAAGGAAAATGTTGATGGAATATATTTACACGCCCTCGACGTCAAATTAATTAGTAGTGTCATAACATGATATCTCTCCAATTACTTCCCCAGAACCAGCAGCCCTTTTAGATTATAAATACATCCTGTTTTTTACATCCTTAAATAACCTCGCAATTTTTCATATTTTGTTGTTAACCTTCTCAGCTAATTAATGATCCGCCGTTGTTCCCTTCAATAGATCACATTTTTTTCCCCGAATTACTATTCAGCTGAAAAATTGAGTGTCAGCTTATGAATCATTTCATTTTAAAAAAGCTTTCGTTTCCATTGACTCATCTACACTTTCCTATTTCTTCTGCTTCCATTTCCCCTCACTTTTATAACCCTCATTCCTAAAGAGGCAAGTACATTGCTTCACTTGCGTTTCACACCACCTTCATTATCCCTCTCCCCGCCTTCCCCACTCTTTTTCTTGCTACTTCCGATTCGCAAGAAAAACGGTAACTCGGCCAAATTAGGGCGATGAGCCATTGCATTTACTCCTCTTCGTATTTCCTCTGCATGAAGGCGGGTGTAAGACACGGAAGACGACACGCATTTTCGTGTAGAATTCGTTGAGTTGATATAACTCCAAAACAGGAACGTTTTAAATCACCTGACAGAGAGAGAGAGAGAGAGAGAGAGAGAGAGAGAGAGAGAGAGAGAGAGAGAGAGAGAGAGAATTCTTGACGACATAACACAAGCAAAACAAAGGTTATAGAATCAATACAAGCAAGAGGGGACATGCAAACTCATAGGAATGTCTTTGTTTAGGTTCAAGTAGCCGTAAGTCAAAGCAATCGATAACACTCAAAAAAATTCCCTGCTTATGCTTAGGTCAAAAGAAGATGAGAGAGAGAGAGAGAGAGAGAGAGAGAGAGAGAGAGAGAGAGAGAGAGAGAGAGAGAGAGAGAGACTAATAATGGGATGGTGATTATGAAAGCAATCAGATCGAACAGCTTGTTAGCGAGGATTACTAACATGAGGAAGCTTGACGTGGCGTTGAATCTGAAATGATCAAATCTATATTCCATCCAATTTCCTTTCTAAAATAACTGGTAGAGTTGAAGCAACGATTACCAATTGATTTGCTTATGCAGAGTCGCTTGGCTTTAGGTTAAAGAGATGTCGTGAGGCTAGAATAATTGCCTAGGCCGTTTTCACCCAAAGTGCCGCTTGATTTTGTCTGCATTTGTCCTCGGAATAATTTCTTTACATTTATCATGTTTTTGTGTTTATTCAATGTAGTATACAGCTTTTTATTCTGAGGAGATTTTCTTATTAAGGTAATATTCTTTTCAGATTGGTTTATATGCATGTTTGGCCAATAATAATAATAATAATAATAATAATAATAATAATAATAATAATAATAATAATAATAATAATAATAAAATTTGCAAATTTAAATAGACTCTGTTGTATCATTATTATTATCATTATTATTAAATCTCAATCAGACTGGAATGTAATTTTGAGAGAGATTTTTGGGCTTCAATTGGTCACAATTGTATAAGTTTTGAGCCTGTTGTTCCTTTGAATGATGTGTGATGTGTGAAAGACAAACCCTGACTCATTGATGATTGTAGACGTGCATATTTGGAGAAGCAGGAGGCCTATCATCTTTGGAAGGGCAACAAATCAGATTTGACTTGGAATAAATATACTCAGCTTCGAGCTTTTGCTCAGAGTTTATGCTTCAATTGAAAAGGAGTACAATTTAACCATAAAAGAAATCCTTTCTGGTACAACCCAGGAACGTAAATAGCGGGCTACCCTTAAATCTGTACTATGGTGTAGACGCAACAGTCCCTCTCAAGCTTAAACCAGCTGGCTCTGTCACTCATTATCCAAAGGAAAAGGCTACCCTTTGGCTTCTGTGTTCTACAGTAAGCAGATTAATTAGAAAATTGATCTTCTTCATTCTTGTTTTCCTGAGACTAAACTAACGACTTTAGCTTCTCGATCTCGGTGAAATTGAAGCTCTCTTAATGAACCTTGATGCTTATGGAGGTGTAGACACAAATGATATTTTTCCTTTGTTTTTTTACACAAACAGAGAGAGAGAGAGAGAGAGAGAGAGAGAGAGAGAGAGAGAGAGAGAGAGAGAGAGGAGTAAGCATCTGTCCCACGTGCCATACGCCAATTACTTTGCACTTGAAATGGCTCTAACAAGACTGCACTCTGGAGTGGTCGTTACGGCAGATTACGGCAGATCGATGCCCTTACGCAGCGAGGCTTTCAGGGAGTCAATTGCGGAGTATTAGTTCGGGAATCCCGTGAAGAACCTGGCTCACTCTCGCATCCTTGGCTGCTGCTGTCATCAAACGGGGGAGATGAAAGGCCATCACAGATTTTGATACAGTTTATGTGGGTGTCAACGGAGGATTTTCTTTCTGTCAGTTTATAAGTTACCTACTGACAGAACAGTTTAAAAATAAGGAAAAACACTATCAAGGAATCACTCCTAAATGTGACTCTCTGCATCTCGGAAAAGATATTATCGTCACGAAAACGTTTAAATAGATACCACGAACTATAATGTTATATAAGAATGACAGCGATTATAAATTTGCTAAAAGAATGACAGCGATTATAAATTTGCTAAAAAAAAAAAAAAAAAAAAAAAAAAAAAAAATAATTTTTAACTACATCAGGCAACAAATAATGAAGAGGAGAAGAATGTACTACCTTTGGAGGGATTCTTTCAATAGTACAAAATCAAATAAACCAAATAAAAGAAATGACAAAGGTTCGCATCAAGTGAAATTAAAACTAGAAAGAAAGACTATAGCTATTGAGGATGGAAGAATATGCTACCTGTAAAAGTAAAAACAGATCGCGGGTAATAAGGAACTTGTTCCATCATGCAAGAATGAAAGAATTCTGTATCACCATAAGAAGAAATCAATTAGACAAAACAGTTAAAATACTGTTAATGATGAATAAAACGGCAACTGAAATATCAAACATAATAACATATAAACAATCATAATAAAGACGAAACAACTTTTCTCTTTAGGGGATTTGCACCACTGACCATTGAGTTGCCAGGCCAACACTCTATCAACTTACACGCAAAATGAATAAGAAAAAATTGGAATGCGCTCTCACCCCTCGTGATATGGGCTTTATAGGATTACCATGGATTCAAGTACTAATATATCTGGTTAATATTTCATTCCCTTTGTAACTAAGAGACCTATTGTAGAGCCTATTGGAGGTATTCCTGCATAGTGATTTGGGAGTCGGGAGTTCGTGGCCCACTGCACACTGCAGCTCGATAGTTTCCAGTAGTGTTTGAATCCACTGTCCTTGTAGGTTAAGGGTGGGGTATTTAGAAGAGCCTGGAGATCTACCAGCTGAGTCATCATCAGCCATTGTCTGGCCCTACCTGGTATTATCTTGGGTGCTGACAATATGTAAGTATACACTCCTATGGTCGGCCTTTATAGTCTTTAATAGCGTTGATCTTTTATATCACATTTCAAGGTTTCAATTCGAAAAAGTTTGTGTTTCCATCAATTCCCAGTTAAGATTATATGTTAATAATAATAATAATAATAATAATAATAATAATAATAATAATAATAATAATAATAATAATAATAACGCATTCCACTCGGTTTAATTCCGAATGTTCCATACCACCGAATTTTAAGTACTTCAATCCCAAGTATGAAGTGAAATGACCTATTTCAATGATAGTTTATCCTACTAGCGCTAGAAGAGTCCACAAATCAAAATACTCTCATGAAATACTACAGCAACTTTTGACAGTAATGAACGTACGCACGATAGTCTAGACATTGTTCTAAATAATTACCCATTCTGATTGCCTTTAGTGTGTCTTGTGTTCGAAATTTTAGGAAAACAGACGAGTGTAATGGGTAAAGTTTGACAAATTTCTTCAACACTATGAAGATGTTTTATAGTTTCTCAAATCCTTAAAGACACAAGTTTATACTGTCTTCGGCATCTAACACAACAACAACAACAACAATAATAATAATAATAATAATAATAATAATAATAATAATAATAATAATTGCCCCAGTCAATAGCAAAGCATTTTGTAACAACTTCCACCCCCAGGTATTATAATTTGGCCTTGCATCAGGCATTGCTTTCATCGTTGAGATTATATGATAGAAGGAAGGTAGCAAACTCTGGAACTCTCATCTTTGAAATGTAAATCAGCTGATCCCAAAAACTTATCTCTTTGAAGGAGAGGCAATAATACGGTTCCTGTTTCTTCGAAATGAAAAATTCAATGAAATGGAGACCGGGTACTTCAACAAGTAAAGTCATTCAAATGCTATAAAGTTTTAAGAGAATTTTGGAGGACCAAAACAATATGACCTTGACGCAGAATTGAAGACTAAAGACCTTGATAATACAGACACTTTTACCACTAGACATTTCCAATAAGGACAGAGTTAAAAACACCTGTTTTTCTGATCTAACATCTTTCTCTTAGTGAATCTGGGATATCTGACAATTCCCCGTTATGAATCACCTGAAACCCAGGGGTGAGTGCCCACATAAAACATTCTGCTCGACGACTCCTTGGGCCAATAAATGCACACAGAGTCTGATTATACGACAGACACGAGAGGAGAAACCTTTGTTCGGGTGGAGTTATTTAGAGAAACCTTTACCTTTACTATTATCACAATTATTCTTATTGTTACTACTGTCATATATATGAAAACAACAACAACAACAACAACAACAACAATAATAATAATAATAATAATAATAATAATAATAATAATAATAATAATAATAATATGTTGATTAGTGTGTCTTGAAGTAGTTTAGAAAGATGATATAAAAAGAGAGGTGACCAAATATATTACAATAAAATAACAAGAATTAGTCTTATGAAGGGTAAATATGTTAAACCGAATGGGCCTTAATATTCACCATAAAACACAAGATTAAAACATCAATACAAGTAAGAGGGACAGGCAAACTGCTAGGAATACTTTGGTGTAGGTTCAAGCAAAGTCAAAACAATCGGTGACCATCAACCATAGATCCCTGCTTAGAGAGAGAGAGAGAGAGAGAGAGAGAGAGAGAGAGAGAGAGAGAGAGAGAGAGAGAGACCCATGAACCTTTAACATTTATTTCCGAGACGGTTTACTAGTGTTACCCCGTTAAGCTCAGTATTTCTAATCAGAGAATTTCATTTAACTTTTACTGATATTTTCTATTTAAGAAACAAAAAGCATTACTGATTACAAAATAACACCAAGGAATACGAGTCTTTTTCAGGTATCAGATGTTAGTAACAGTGTTAATCTTTGATTTTTGAAGCCATTAATACGAGCAAACAACACACCCAATCTCAGAAATATTATAATAACTAATTACTTAACCACCCTACCAACTACCATACTTTCTGTACTGTGGACTGAAAGTCACCATCACAAGTGAGTTTTCTCCGACGCATCTGAAGCTAAACTTTTTATTTAGCCGAATACTTTAAATGTTCCCTCAAAAAGGAATCACTAACTGTACTTCTCCTTGTGTGGCGTACTGATAGCAGTTCACAAAATTACTTGACACAGTCGTTTTGTGGAATTGCTTTTTACGTTTAACTTTATGTAAGTTTCCTATCATTTCTCATTTTTACCTGTTTAGTGTCTATAGGGAATTCGTGCGTCTAATCTCTTCTTACCCAACCACACTGACTCTCCTCATTTGAGAACTAATAGTTTGTGCCAACACAATAATTTTCTAAAGTTGCGACTCAAGATGCCTCATGCCACTACTTTTTCAATCCTTACAATCACAATTATTAAGTATTTATAAATAAAATCACCAGTGTTGCTCCCTTTGTCTTCCGCTTTCCTATCAGACTCACTCCACTTTGGTGTAATAAAAAGACCATTAGCAGAAGGTTGGAGAGTTCTTAACGTATGTCAGTGGTTCTGAGCCCTTTCTGGGTACAAGGTCCACCTGGCAACAAGCCAAACTTCAGCCTAAAAAGTCAACATAACATGATTACGAACGAAATGAACATGCTAAAGAATTATTTTTTTTCCCGATATCGTGTTCAATAATATTTTTCCTTTGATTTTTCTTCTTATTTATATATAGAATGAAATACAAGAGGTTAGAAGTGTCTGGAAGACGGGAAACGTAGTCATTCTCATTTTTGGCCATGGACCATAAATGAAATATTACTGACCAAAAACTAGAGGGAAGATTCCCATTGTTGCAGTATGAATGAAAAGATGAAGAGGTTGGACAGCAAAGTGGAAGGAAAGAAGAGGGAACGAAATTATAGTAGAAGGGTAAAAAGAGAGTGCAGCTGGGGGAAATGTTTATTCTTTATCCAACGCTCATCGCATATTCAGCCATTGCAATAAATCTCTCTCTCCTATCTTGCAGAGAGTTCTGTAAAAGCTCATTACTTTAATTGAATTGCCTTTTCAAACCCAAGTCACTGTTCCCGCTAATAACAGACTAAATCAAGTGTGACTCGATTAACAACCCGTGGAGACACTGACCCACATTTACGAGCTGATGAAGGCTCCTGGAAACCCACCGGAAAAACTCCTCTGAAACTTCCATGGCGTGAGCTTTTCAGCAGAGATGCTTTGCCCTTTCTTTTTTCAAGGCTTTTTTACATTGTATGAAGATTACAAAAGTATTAAATCAATCCGATGTGACTGATGTACGAAGCTTATAAAAACCTTTTATCAAACCAGTGTGATTGGTGTACAAAGTTTATAGGACATTATATCAACCTCATCTAACTGATGTATGAAGTTTATAATAACATTACATCAACGTCGTGTTATTGATGTAGAACGTTGATAAAATCATTAAAGCAAGACCAGTGTGATTAATATACGAAACTTGTAATAACAATAAATCAACCTCCAGTGATTGATGTACAAAACTTAAAAAATAACTAAACCAACCTCGTGTGATTGATGTACCAACCTTATAAGATAATTAAATGAAACCAGTCTGAATGATATACGAAAACCATAAAGCCATTAAATTAACACAAAGAGAGTAATGCAAGAAATTTGTAAAACATTAAATCAACCTTGTGTGATTGACGTACGAAGCTTAGAAAATAACTAAATCAAGCAAGTGTGATTGATGTACGAAGCTAATAAAAAAATTAAATTAATCTCACATGAATTTTGTATAAAACAATTAAATCAAGCCTGGGTACCTGATGTACGAGGCTTATAAAATCATTTAATCAAACCAGTGTGACTGATGTACCAAGCTTATAAAACATTAAAACAACTTTGTGTGATTCATGTAAGAAACTTATAAAATCCTTAAATCAAAGAAGGGTGATTGATGTTATAAAAACATTAAATCAACCTTTCGATATTAATGTACGAAGCTTATAAAATAATTAAACCAAATAGTGTGATTGATGTACGAGGATTATAAAAACGTTAAACCAACCTAGTGTGATTGATGTACGAAGCTTGCAATAACATTAAATCAATCTCATGTGATTGATGTACGAAGCTTATAAAGCATTAAATCAACACAGTGTGATTGAAAAATGATTGATAAGATTACTAAAAAAACAACAAATATATAACTAACGAAACAAACCTATGACCTTCCTATTTGTCCTTGCAGCTTGTAACTAATTATCCTTCAGTCTACTAAAGTAGAGAGAGAGAGAGAGAGAGAGAGAGAGAGAGAGAGAGAGAGAGAGAGAGAGAGAGAGAGAGAGAGATCATGCGTTTAGACATGTAAATGTTTACGAAAGCATAATATGCTAATCCAAGGAAGTGCATTAGGCGGTGGTTTAATAATGCTTATCAGAGAAAGGTTTGGGTAAACATCATATTCCATTCACTTCGTGAAAGAGCATTATTCCGTTATCCTAATTTAATATGAATAATGATTGCAATATGTTTCTTCGTGAACGAAATACACATCTGCTGTCCTCCTCCATCTAGCCAGGAAACATCAAAATATGTCCGGTCAAAAATAATTGAAAATTGCCGGAAAGAAATGAAATGGATAAATTTGGTTCCTGTAACGTGTCAGGCCGGAGACAAGTCAGTGCAGGTCCACAGTGAGGTACAAATGATAAACTTGCGTGGTGTGGATTTCTGAACTAGATACAGCAGACAGAAATCGCAAAAAAAAAAAAAAAAAAAAAAAAAATAAATAAATAAATAAATAAAAAAAAAATGAAAATAAAAACGAACTAAGCCAGGAAAAGTAATTAATCTGTTAATTTCCTCATAATCATCGGATCTCTGGGATTTTCAAATATTTTCAATTTTCATTTTGGTAAAATTTAAAATATAATTTTCAATTCTAACCGAACCCTCATATATCAAACAGGATTTGTAATAAAACATAAATTAATATTCACTTGATAAAGTCAAATGATTGTCAAAACAGGACTGTAGTGCGTTTGATGCGAAAATGAATAGTCATCTTTTCTTAAAACCAAATGCTTACGCCAGGAATCGGAGGATATTACGATGATTCCCGAAGGAAAAACGTTGAAAAACGTTAAAAAACGTTAATGAAAGTCAGACCACAGAGAAGCTGTGTCCCAATAGCAGAATATATATCACCCCTTATATAATAAAGAACAAGTTTCTGGCAATATATATATATATATATATATATATATATATATATATATATATATATATATATATATATATATATATATATATATATATATATATATATAAATGCATTTACCTCCGCCAATGAAATTGGTAGGTCATGTTTTCAACCCCGTTTGTCCGCTTGTTTGAATGTGAACAATGGCCTGGCCACAATATTGTTCATAGAGTAGTGAAACTTTCAGGGATTAATATTTATGTCGAGGCATGGAACTGATTCAATTTTGAAAGACCTAAGTCAAAGGTCAAGGTTGAGCAAGAGGTCTTACTGAGTGCTTCTTTAGTTGAGTCCTGTCACGCTAGGCGGCAGGAGGGAGAGAGTGGTTATACTCTGGTGAGCGGAAGTATCAGAAACAATAATCTCCCAAGAAATACCGAACCAGCAGGTTGTAGTTAAGAAAGGGGGAGGGGATTGTGAGGGTCGAATCTGTGTGTGTATGTGTGGATATCTATCTAAATATCAGCAGTCATTTGCGATGGATCCGTGTGTGTGTGTGTGTGGCCTCGATCTTCTGAAGACGAACACTTCCTCTTCTGCGTGAAAACGAAAATTTCTTCTGGGTGGTCTTGAGATGATAGAAGCCACATATTCATGCGCGCACACACACACACACACACACACACACACACACACACACACACACACACACACATATATATATATATATATATATATATATATATATATACATATATATATATCTAATATATATATGTGTATATATATATATATATATATATATATATATATATATATTTATCTATCTATCTATCTCTATCTAATATATATATATATATATATATATATATATATATATATATATATATATATATATATATATATATATATACCCTTTGGCCATAGTATTTTACTTGCGGCATCAATTATTCTATCCATGGATAGAATTTTGAAGGAAAAGACGGAATTTGTTACTGTGCTCCTCTGTTTATTCAATTCTTGCCGACAGCTGTTTCAGCCAATATCTAATGGCTTTCATCAGTGTGCATTTATTTATCAATCATTATCCTTATATACTTTAATGGCAGTATACTCATATGAAAGAAAGGTAAAATCAATCTATATAAAAAAAATACCTAAATAAAACCAGTAAATATAGAAATTTAACAAAATCCTCCGCAACAAATTCAGTTTTATGGTTGGGAAATTACACTGTCTACATATTTATTACCAGATGAAAGGATGATCGAGTGGCGATTCTCTGCAGCCCACCAAATGGGAATGATAGGTGAGATATGGCGCCATGAAACTACAACTGACTGGCATACCATCAATAACACAAAGCCTTTTCTAGTTTATATGGTATGACTGCTCAAATACAACAGGATAGATCAGGACTACAAATTAATATATTTAGAACATATTCATCAATTAGATGTGCAAATGTGGCCAACATCCCCCCCCCCAAAAAAAAAGCATTGCTATTAACATTAAGATGCGTGTAAAATTTTCTACGAATGGGTAAAAATAGCATTTAAAGAAAAATTTTGTCAATGAAATCGAGTTCTTCCCCTTATTTCTCTAAGATCCTACCCTAAAATACCTTTTTATTTTAATGTTACTTTTAGCAATTAAATGAAATATTCGAAGTACACTGTTTCATTTAATTTCTTCATGAATATTGATGTACTCCAAATGAGTCCTTGGTATGTTAATTATAATAAATTAACATACGGTACTATACATGGTATTTCAGCGATGCAATACAAGGCACCAGTTAGGCAAGTGGTAAAATTTTATTAATTTCCGAGGAATAATGCGAGTAAGCTCTCACAAAAGTATGAGGCCTTTTCTACAGGACTACAGGTACCTAGTGAAAATGACACACTGCAATTTATTGTGATCGACGCTGCACGATAAGGCCTAAGAAGTCTACCTGTTGAGTCATTAGTAGTATCACCTGGTTCTCCATGGTCCTAGCTTAGGGTGTGAAGGGGCTTGGACACTAATCATATGGATATCTGTTTGAACTCTAAGATATTGTCACTCAAGAGGAATCTTTGAATCTTTAAACCAATTTAATTCTAGTGCTAATACCCTACTTGAAAATATTGACATTTACAACAGGAAGTCACAATATGGAACAGAGCATCACTCCCATTCTAGTTTCCATATATTTTCAAAGCAGAATAAACTCAACAAAAATAAACTTTCCTGACTTTGCAATGATGCAAGAATAACTACTAGCTTGATAGTCTGTATTTCTAGGGACAAAAGAGCACTTCTTTAATTTCTAAAAATTGTGAACCTAATACTTAGAAGTTTCTATAAGCCCTGTTGCCGTTAAAATGTCATATTACTCAGATATGATTATGACGTAACATTAGAAAGTACTCGAAGGAGCTAGAAAAAAAAAAAAAAAACATGAAGGAAACCAAGACCCTTTTCGACGCCCCGCTCGGAGAAGACCACTCCGGAGAAAACCCAACTCCCGGGCGAGAAAGATGAATTGATTGAATATAAAATTTAGGCCAAGCACTGGGGCATCAAAGGTCATTCAGCACTATATGATGCAAATTAATCAATCATATCTGTACACTCACAAGTGCTGCCCTTGATTAAACCTGGCCGATGCTTCCCACTATCAATTAGAACGCTATATCACAGGCATTAATAGCAATCAATGTATCTTCATGTCCTAAGATGTGTTCCAAAAACTACAATTCAAGACTTATTTATAGGTATACTTCACTACCTTACTAAAATACCTATCCGTTAAATTAAAAATATATATTGCTTTCAAGCAGTAAATATACGAAAAGCAGTAAGGTATACATTATTGAAATAATATTTGTTGCAATATAAAGTGCTATACATTTGATTCTGAAGATACTGGGGCGTGAAAAATACATGTAATATATGTAAAAAAAAAAAATTTAAAAATTCCACTTTGTGGCAAAATGTTAGGGAATTTTGCATTGTTATATCGAAATTCAGAATCAACAAGAAAGAGATGCATGCAGGTGTATGGAGGAGGGGGGGGGGGGTACAGATTCACAAAGAGTAAATGAAAGGAAAAAGAGAACCTTTAAAGTCAGGCCGAGGATATGTGGGAGAGGAGATAATGGTCAACAAGAAGAACGGAAAAGAAACAAAGGAGAATACTGCACAAAGAGTGAAAAAGGATGCCGACATAACAAGGAGCACCAAGAGAGAATGGTACATCAAAGATGCACAATAAAAAATCCTAGGGTCCAGAAATAACATCTACCAAAAGCAGGTGAAACTACTGAATGAGCTGATCAGACTACTGTATATGAAGATATGATAAAGAAAAA
>NC_090732.1:134432570-134442570 GCF_036898095.1 Palaemon carinicauda | reverse complement strand
ATATATATATATATATATATATATATATATATATATATATATATATATATATATATATATACATGTACAGTAGATAAATAGATAAAACCTCTTAGGAGATTATTTAAATGAACTAGCACTGGTGTTTCAAAGACGTAATTCGAACAAACACGCATTTAATACCACAGGGAACTGGATGAAGCACAAACAGTCCATTAGATAAACAGGTTGAGTTCAATCTTCCTTCTCATGGGCACATAATCTCATTCGGTCTAAGGATAATGTTGCATACGCAGTCTGTTCCAATCTTAAATTTGATTCACTCAATATAAGTTTTGGAGGAATAGTGTAATTTACTGTACTTTTCATAGCTCAGGTTAAAACACCCAAGGAGTAAGGGAAAAGGGAGAGAGGAAGAAGTTCCAAAATACTAGGGACATTACGTAAGGAAATAATATAGCAGGAACATGATATATCTTTTATTTTGACCTTCTTTAATTATTGTTTTATAGGATATTTATATTTCTTTAACAACATTAGGATTTTCAAATTGATATTTGTAGATTATTTCGAAAGAAGCAATCGTACTGCGCGACTCCTCTCTCCCTGTCAACAATAATGATCACTAATACCCATGCCATGTTAGCATTCCATTATGAGAGAGTGAGAGAGAGAGAGAGAGAGAGAGAGAGAGAGAGAGAGAGAGAGAGAGAGAGAGAGAGAGAGAGAGAGAGATATCTCAATTTCTAACGTTAGCGTACAATATGCAAAACCTATCTGATTAATTGTTGCCAGCACGAAGACCAATGGTTTTCCCCCGTTTCCCCCCAGCAAGTATGATTAGAAAATGCTTTCAATTCTAGAGGGATTTCCATTTAATCTGAAGTGATAAGTAAATAAGCAAACCTGTGCACTATATATCTGATTTTAGCAGTAAATATGGATCTAGTGGGCTCTACCAATTCAGTGGAGACATTCTTTAGTTTATATAATTCTGATACATCAACTCTTTCCCAAGACTAAATTGCTGAACTGTTTTTAACAAAGACACCGTCATTACCAAGTGCAATGACAGTACAATGTTCCTTGGATACTGTATCGTCAATAAAATCCTTTTCCCATTCTGGGCAGCAATGAAGCCTGCAACTAAGCGTAGGTTCTTCAATAGCGAGTAGCAGTGACTTCACACAACTGATTGAAGGCGTCATGAAGCCAGGTGTTACTGACATTCGCCAATTTACGCATTATATTCCAAAATCCTCATTAAAACTATTGGAACGAACTTCAGATCGAAATGCCCTGAAGATAACTCGATATTCTCTCAATCTTATATAAAACTGTACCAAATAAAAGTAAAATATACATCTCATTTCTAAGGAATAAGAAACGAACTGATTTTACATGCGTGGAAAAATGGGAATCATATAATGTTTAATTAACACATCCGATAAATCGGAAGACATATATTATCTAAGAAATATCGGCAGTCACCCTCCCCCCCCTCCTCCCCCTCTATTCCCAATATATCACTTGCAGGGTCTCCCCACGCTCGCCATCTCATTCTATCTCACACTTGAGCACGGATGCTTCTCCACTCCCCGTGAGACTCTCAAGAACGAAGTCCCAGATTTTGCTTGATCCAACAACCATCTCACCTGATACCATTATCCATTTACCAATATCGATTAAAAAAGAAGAAAAAAAAATCGCGAACACCACGGACATTCGCCGAAGGAAAAATAGTCATATTTCTAAGAGCAAAAGCCATGAAAATAAATTAAGAAAGAAAGGAAGAAGGTTCGCGCTTCCTTACATTGGCTGTCAGAGAAGCGCCTCTTAAAAGAAGGAAGGTTATAAGTTAGGAAAGATCAAAGATGGAACAAAGTTCTACAACAGGGCAATACCAAAAAAAAAGGTCATTGAACTATGCAGGCTAATCCGGGGAATTGCCGATTTCCTGGAAAAGAAACAGGGCGAAGAGAAATTAAAATAATTAGTACAGTGTTTCTATAAATGCCACTGCCAAGGACAGGAAGGTCGTGAATGAACACACAAATTACTAAAAGGAAATCGGAGACAAAGCGTTGAGAGGTTTTCGCTTCGATTTTTTCCGCTGACCTCTAACAATGTCACGACGATAGATTGTTGTGTAATAAGCCTTAATTCACACCAGTTCCCTATCAAAAGATCAGCATATATTGACAAATATTTTCTTATCAGTAAAGGGGATTTACACTACTTCTGTTACGAACACATTTCAATTTACTTTATCGGGGAAACTTCTGTAATCACTTCTATTACAAACATATTTGTAACCAATTTCAAAACAATCATATCTATATCGATTTCTTTTACGCATAAATTTGGCCTCTCCAGAAAACAGATTAGCGACACTTAATATGAACTTTAGATTCATTTTATGTATGAGGTTCTACAAAAATTATAATTGAATATTTTAAAAATATATTCTATATAAAACTAAAAATTGGAAATTTAAACTATTACAAATTTAAAAAATCCTTAGATTAAGAAGAGGATTATTGTTGATTATTTACTTATATATATATATATATATATATATATATATATATATATATATATATATATATATATATATATATATGTATATATGTGTGAGTATACATATATATATATATATATATATATATATATATATATATATATATATATATATATATATATATATATATATATATATATATATATATATATGCATACACATTCAGACACATAAGCAGGCACATACACCACCACAGAGAATATCCATATTGCTTTCATCTTGAAGGGAGTGTATGGCTAGAATCCCGTTGAATGTTAAGTGTTGGCCTTTAAATGGCGATGCTTACAGCTTGAGCTATGATGAGCGGGCCTTCGTTCCTCTCCTTCTGAACAATGTGTGTTCCATCAAATCATTCTGTATGAGAGGGTTTCTCGTCATGGATATCAGTATAATGTTCGTTCATTGACCCCCGATTTCTGTGGACTTGCGTACATCTTCAGGGTGTCGTGATTCACATATTTCCTCTGGGTAAACCAACACTATATTGATGTCCACGACCAGAAACCCTCTCATACGGAATGATTTGATGGAACACACATTGTTCAGAGGGAGAGGAACTGCGGCCATCTCATAATAGATGGAGCTGTAAGCATCGCCATTTGAAGGCCAACACTTAACCATCAATGGGATTCTAATTATACACTCCCTTCTACCAGAAAGCCATGTGTGTCAATATGTCATACATATATATATATATATATATATATATATATATATATATATATATATATATATATATATATATATATATATATATATATGTGTGTGTGTGTATATATATATATATATATATATATATATATATATATATATATATATATATATATATATATATATATATAAATAAATAAATATATTAAAATTAATCAATTCATACATACCACTACCAAACTGACATACATAAGGGTTTCGCTCTGACCAAAGAGCTCATCAGGTGGGTTTTGCCCACATCCATTATGGCAGGCTTGGTTCCCACGACCCTTTCTTCATTCCCTCTTTTTTTATTTCCTTTTCATCTCAATTCATAATTCATCAGTACTTCATAAATGTATTATGATAATTCATGACTTATATTTGAGTCGGAAGAATAAGGGAAGCAATTTGAAACCTACTTCAGTTTTCTGGGCATTGAACTTACGGGTTTTTCCGCCGCGCCAGAGGTTGCCCTTCCTACTGAAATAGCTTTCGGCCAACTTCCCTCACTACAGCTAGCCTATTAAGATCAGTCATGACTTGTATTTGAGTTGGATTACTTAGAGAAGCAATTTGAAACCTACTTCAGTTTTCTGGGCATTGAACTTACGGGTTTTTCCGCCGCGCCAGAGGTTGCCCTTCCTACTGAAATAGCTTTTGGCCAACTTCCCTCACTACAGCTAGCCTATTAAGATCAGTCATGACTTGTATTTGAGTTGGATTACTTAGAGAAGCAATTTGAAACCTACATCAGTTTTCTGGGCATTGAACTTACGGGTTTTTCCGCCGCGCCAGAGATTGCCCTTCCGACTGAAATAGCTTTCGGCCAACTTCTCTCACTACAGCTAGCCTATTAAGATCAGTCATGACTTGTATTTGAGTTGGATTACTTAGAGAAGCAATTTGAAACCTACTTCAGTTTTCTGGGCATTGAACTTACGGGTTTTTCCGCCACGCCAGAGGTTGCCTTTCCTACTGAAATAGCTTTTGGCCAACTTCCCTCACTACAGCTAGCCTATTAAGATCAGTCATGACTTGTATTTGAGTTGGATTACTTAGAGAAGCAATTTGAAACCTACTTCAGTTTTCTGGGCATTGAACTTACGGGTTTTTCCGCCGCGCCAGAGGTTGCCCTTCCTACTGAAATAGCTTTTGGCCAACTTCCCTCACTACAGCTAGCCTATTAAGATCAGTCATGACTTGTATTTCAGTTGGATTACTTAGAGAAGCAATTTGAAACCTACTTCAGTTTTCTGGGCATTGAACTTACGGGTTTTTCCGCCGCGCCAGAGGTTGCCCTTCCTACTGAAATAGCTTTCGGCCAACTTCCCTCACTACAGCTAGCCTATTAAGATCAGTCATGACTTGTATTTGAGTTGGATTACTTAGAGAAGCAATTTGAAACCTACTTCAGTTTTCTGGGCATTGAACTTACGGGTTTTTCCGCCGCGCCAGAGGTTGCCCTTCCTACTGAAATAGCTTTCGGCCAACTTCCCTCACTCCAGCTAGCCTATTAGTAGTCAGTCGTGACTGATGACTTTTGAAATTCAGTGGTGAAGCCAAGGGCCATTGTTTTGCCCGGCGGTGAAGCCAAGCGTCATATTTAGGCCTGGCGGTGAAGCCAAGAGCCATTGTAAGCCGGGCGGTGAAGCCAAGCGGGCTAGGCGGTAAAGCCAAGCGCCATTGTAAGCTGGGCGGTGAAGAGAAGCGGGCTAGGCGGTGAAGCCAAGCGCCATTGTAAGCCGGGCGGTGAAGCCAAGCGCCATTGTTGAACCGGGCGATGAAGCCAAGCGCCATTGTAAGCTGGGCGGTGAAGCCAAGCGCCATTGTAAGCCAGGCGGTGAAGCCAAGCGGGGCAGGCGGTGAAGCCAAGCGGGCCAGGCGGTGAAGCCAAGCACCATTGTAAGCCAGGCGGTGAAGCCAAGCGCCATTGTTGGGCCAGGCGATGAAGCCAAGCGCCATTGTAAGCCGGGCGATGAAGCCAAGCGCCATTGTAAGCTGGGCGGTGAAGCCAATTGGGCCAGGCGGTGAAGCCAAGCGGGTCAGGCGGTGAAGCCAAGTGCCACTGTAAGCCGGGCGATGAAGCCAAGCGCCATTGTTGGGCCGGGCGATAAAGCCAAGCGCCATTGTAAGCTGGGCGGTGAAGCCATGCCCCATTGTAAGCCGGGCGGTGAAGCCATGCCCCATTGTAAGCCGGGCGGTGAAGCCAAGCGCCATTGTTAGCCGGGCGGTAAAGCCAGGCGGGTCAGGCGGTCAAGCCAAGCGCCATTATAAGCCGGGCGGTGAAGCCAAGCGCCATTATTGTGCCGGGCGGTAAAGCCAAGCGGGCCAGGCGGTGAAGCCAAGCGCCATTGTTAGCCGGGCGGTGAAGCCAAGCGGGCAAGGCGGTGAAGCCAAGCGGACCAGGCGGTGAAGCGAAGCGCCATTGTAAGCCGGGCAGTGAAGCCAAGCGCCATTGTAAGCCGGGCTGTGAAACCAAGCGCCATTGTTGGGCCGGGCGATGAAGCCAAGCGCCATTGTAAGCTGGGCGGTGAAGCCAAGCGCTATTGTAAGCCGAGCGGTTAAGCCAAGCGGGCCAGGCGGTGAAGCCAAGCGGGCCAGGCGGTGAAGCCAAGTGCCATTGTAAGCTGGGCGGTGAAGCCAAGCGCTATTGTAAGCCGAGCGGTGAAGCCAAGCGGGCCAGGCGGTGAAGCCATGCACCATTGTTGGTCCGGGCGATGAAGCCAAGCGCCATTGTAAGCCAGGCGGTGAAGCCAAGCACCATTGTAAGCCGGGCGGTGAAGCCAAGTGCCATTGTTGGGCCAGGCGATGAAGCCAAGCGCCATTGTAAGCCGGGCGGTGAAGCCAAGCGCCATTGTAAGCCGGGCGGTGAAGCCAAGCGCCATTGTAAGCCGGGCGGTGAAGCCAAGCGCCATTGTAAGCCGGGCGGTGAAGCCAAGCGCCATTGTAAGCCGGGCGGTGAAGCCAAGTGGGCCAGGCGGTGAAGCCAAGCGCCATTGTAAGCCAGGCGGTGAAGCCAAGCACCATTGTTGGTCCGGGCGATGAAGCCAAGTGCCATTGTAAGCCGGGCGGTGAAGTCAAGCGCCATTGTAAGCTGGGCTGTGAAGCCAAGCGGGACAGGCGGTGAAGCCAAGCGCCATTTTAAGCCGAGCGGTGAAGCCAAGCATGGCAGGCGGTGAAGCCAAGCGCCATTGTAAGCCGGGCGGTAAAGCCAAGCGGGCCAGGCGGTGAAGCCAAGCGGGCCAGGCGGTGAAGCCAAGCGCCATTGTAAGCCGGGCGGTGTAGCCAAGCGCCATTGTTGGGCTGGGTGATGAAGCCAAGCGCCATTGTAAGCCGGGCGGTGAAGCCAAGCGCCATTGTAAGCCGGGCGGTGAAGCCAAGCGGGCCAGGCAGTAAAGCCAAGCGCCATTGTAAGCCGGGCGGTGAAGCCAAGCGGGCCAGGCAGTGAAGCCAAGCGCCATTGTAAGCCGGGCGGTGAAGCCAAGCGGGCCAGGCAGTGAAGCCAAGCGGGCCAGGCGGTGAAGCCAAGCGCCATTGTAAGCCGGGCGATGAAGCCAAGCGGGCCAGGCGGTGAAGGCAAGCGCCATTGTTGTGCCGGGCGATGAAGCCAAGCGCCATTGTAAGCCGGACAATGAAGCCAAGCGGGCCAGGCGGTGAAGCCAAGTGCCATTGTTGTGCCGGGCGATGAAGACAAGCGCCATTGTAAGCCGGGCGATGAAGCCAAGCGCCATTGTAAGCCAGGCGATGAAGCCAAGTGCCATTGTAAGCCGGGCGGTGAAGCCGCCATTGTAAGCCGGGCGATGAAGCCAAGCGCCATTGTAAGCCAGGCGATGAAGCCAAGTGCCATTGTAAGCCGGGCGGTGAAGCCAAGCGCCATTGTAAGCCGGGCGGTGAAGCCAAGCGCCATTGTAAGCCAGGCGATGAAGCCAAGTGCCTTTGTAAGCCGGGCGGTGAAGCCAAGCACCAATGTTGGTCCGGGCGATGAAGCCAAGTGCCATTGTAAGCCAGGCTGTAAAGCCAAGCGCCATTGTAAGCCGGGCGGTAAAGCCAAGCGCCATTGTAAGCCGGGCGGTAAAGCCAAGCGCCATTGTAAGCCGGGCGGTGAAGCCAAGCGGGCCAGGTGGTGAAGCCTAGCGCCATTTTAAGCCGGGCGGTGAAGCCAAGCGTGGCAGGCGGTGAAGCCAAGCGCCATTGTAAGCCGGGCGGTAAAGCCAAGCGGGCCAGGCGGTGAAGCCAAGCACCATTGTAAGCCAGGGGTGAAGCCAAGCGCCATTGTTGGGGCGGGCGATGAAGCCAAGCGCCATTGTAAGCCGGGCGGTGAAGCCAAGCGCCATTGTAAGCCGGGCGGTGAAGCCATGCCCCATTGTAAGCCGGGCGGTGGAGCCAAGCGCCATTGTAAGCCGGGCGGTGAAGCCAAGCGGGCCAGGCGGTGAAGCCAAGTGCCATTGTAAGCCGGGTGGTGAAGCCAAGTGGGCCAGGCGGTGAAGCCAAGCGCCATTGTAAGCCGGGCGATGAAGCCAAGCGCCATTGTAAGCCGGGCGATGAAGCCAAGCGCCATTGTAAGCCGGGCGGTGAAGCCAAGTGGGCCAGGCGGTGAAGCCAAGCGCCATTGTTGTGCTGAGCGATGAAGCCAAGCGCCATTGTAAGCCGGGCGATGAAGCCAAGCGGGCCAGGCGGTGAAGCCAAGCGCCATTGTTGTGCCGGGCGATGAAGCCAAGCGCCATTGTTAGCCGGGCGGTGAAGCCAAGCTCCATTGTTGGTCCGGGCGATGAAGCCAAGTGCCATTGTAAGCCGGGCGGTGAAGCCATGCGCCATTGTAAGCCGAGCGGTGAAGCCAAGCGGGCCAGGCGGTGAAGCCAAGCGGGCCAGGCGGTGAAGCCAAGCGCCATTGTAAGCCGGGCGGTGAAGCCAAGCGGGCCGGGCGGTGAAGCCAAGCGGACCAGGCGGTGAAGCCAAGCGGGCCAGGCGATGAAGCCAAGCGCCATTGTAAGCCGGGCGGTGAAGCCAAGCGGGCCAGGCGGTGAAGCCAAGCGCCATTGTAAGCCGGGCGGTGAAGCCAAGCGCCATTGTTGTGCCGGGCGATGAAGCCAAGCGCCATTGTAAGCCGGGCGATGAAGCCAAGCGGGCCAGGCGGTGAAACCAAGCGCCATTGTTGTGCCGGGCGATGAAGCCAAGCACCATTGTAAGCCGGGCGATGAAGCCAAGCCCCATTGTAAGCTGGGCGGTGAAGCCAAGCACCATTGTTGGTCCGGGCGATGAAGCCAAGTGCCATTGTAAGCCGGGCGGTGAAGCCAAGCGCCATTGTAAGCCAGGCGGTGAAGCCAAGCGCCATTGTAAGCCGGGCGGTGAAGCCAAGCGGGCCAGGCGGTGAAGCCAAGCGCCATTGTAAGCCGGGCGGTGAAGCCAAGCGGGCCAGGCGGTGAAGCCAAGCGCCATTGTAAGCCGGGCGGTGAACCCAAGCGGGCCAGGCGGTGAAGCCAAGCACCATTGTAAGCCGGGCGTTGAAGCCAAGCGGGCCAGGCGGTGAAGCCAAGCGCCATTGTTGTGCCGGGCGATGAAGCCAAGCGCCATTGTAAGCCGGGCGATAAAGCCAAGCGGGCCAGGCGGTGATGCCAAGCGCCATTGTTGTACCGGGCGATGAAGCCAAGCGCCATTGTAAGCCAGGCGATGAAGCCAAGCGGGCCAGGCGGTGAAGCCAGGCGCCATTGTTGTGCCGGGCGATGAAGCCAAGCGCCATTGTAAGCCGGGGGATGAAGCCAAGCCCCATTGTAAGCCAGGCGGTGAAGCCAAGCACCATTGTTGGTCCAGGCGATGAAGCCAAGTGCCATTGTAAGCCGGGCGGTGAAGCCAAGTGCCATTGTAAGCCGGGCGGTGAAGCCAAGCGCCATTTTAAGCCGGGCGGTAAAGCCAAGCGCCATTTTAAGCCGGGCGGTGAAGCCAAGCGCCATTTTAAGCCGGGCGGTGAAGCCAAGCGTGGCAGGCGGTGAAGCCAAGTGCCATTGTAAGCCGGGCGGTAAAGCCAAGCGGGCCAGGCGGTGAAGCCAATTGGGCCAGGCGGTGAAGCCAAGCGCCATTGTAAGCCGGGCGGTGAAGCCAAGCGCCATTGTTGGGGCGGGCAATGAAGCCAAGCGCCATTGAAAGCCGGGCTATGAAGCCAAGCGGGCCAGGCGGTGAAGCCAAGCGCCATTGTTGGGGCGGGCAATGAAGCCAAGCGCCATTGAAAGCCGGGCGATGAAGCCAAGCGGGCCAGGCGGTGAAGCCAAGCGCCATTGTTGTGCCGGGCGATGAAGCCAAGCGCCATTGTAAGCCGGGCGATGAAGCCAAGCGCCATTGTAAGCCAGGCGGTGAAGCCAAGCGGGCCAGGCGGTGAAGACAAGTGCCATTGTAAGCCGGGCGATGAAACCAAGCGGGCCAGGCAATGAAGCCAAGCGCCATTGATGGGCCGGGCAGTGAAGCCAAGTGGGCCAGGTGGTGAAGCCAAGCGCCATTTTAGGCCAGGCGGTGAAGCCAAGCGTCATTTTTGGGCCGGTCGGCGAAGCCAAGTGCGCAGTACGGTGAAGCCAAGCATCAATTTATGGCGGGTTGGTGAAGCCAAGCATCAATTTTTGGCGGGTTGGTGAAGCCAAGCATCATTTTACCCACTCAAACAAGACACGCTCATTCATCATTATCAGAGTTTCTTCACCTGCATAGCCAGTCCTTAAGCCTAAAAAAAAAGACCTTAAACCTAAAAAAATACCTTAAGCC
>NC_090732.1:134387570-134427570 GCF_036898095.1 Palaemon carinicauda | reverse complement strand
TATTTTCTTTTAAGAATACAGGAGCTTTCTGTTACATGAATGATACACAATTTTTTTTCAATGAAAATGTTTATCCCAAATAAAAATTGAATTCTTGCGAATATCAAAGAGGAAAAACTTACATCTATCTAGCTATCTATTTTTCTATCTTTTTATCTTTCTATCTATCTACCTTTTTATATATCTTTCTATCTATATATATATCTACCAATATATATGCATATATATATATATATATACATATTATGCTTATACTGAATATATATACAGTATGATATAAATATATATATATGATATATATGGATATATATATATATATATATACTGTATATATATTTTATATATATATATATTATATACTGTATATATATTTATATATATATATATATATATATTTATATATATATATATATATATGTACACTGTATATATAAATACATATATATATATATATATCTATTATATATATAATATATATATATATATCTATTTTTATATTATATATATAATATATACAGTATATATATGGTTTATTGCGTGTAGTATCTGTAGAAATTCTCTACATAAAGCCAGTTAAACTGAACAGTACAAAAGTCAGCGTGACTGTAACTTTCAGATTTCATGGAAGGGAATTAATTTCTTAGAGTATTTCATGAAATAAGAGAATTGCATTGTTTTAAATATATTGGAAATAAAGTAATTACTGATAACTTCTAGGTATTTGCTGCTCTAAGTATTTGCCACTAGCATTTTTTGTATTGGAATTAAAGCAATTGCTTTGCAATCTAAGCAAAAGCATTTGATGGATGTTTTATTCAACAGGCTAATTACGTCACTGTTCTGTCTTTCCTCCTTATAGTCCATTTCTTTCGGAAAAGTTTCCTGATCGCTGATTGGTTAGAAATATCTTGTCCAACCAATCAGCGATCCGGAAACTTTTCTGAGCTAAAAGGGCACTGCTGCGAGTCGGTGCAAATATGCCTCGCTAAAAGAAATGGACTATAGTTTCTTAAGGCCCGGTCCACCACCCGAACGTTGCTGGAGCGTTCCTTGAACGGTAGGGAAGTGGACCAAACCCTCGATAATTTAGTTTAGCGTTTTTACGTTTGGTCTTTATTGGGCTGCTGACCGTAACAAATCCTCGCGTATTTCCTGAGTTTTCTTACACCTCTATTATTGAAGTTGCTAATTTGTGCAATAAGGGTATTGGTAGACAGGATGTCGAAAAGTTTCAGTCGCTTTTTTTTTTTAATAAACATAAAAAAACCGTAATTTTAATTAAGATTCAGCGACCGTAATTTTTACCCTACTTTGACAGGTTGGTGACTGTAATATCACTCCGCTACTCTTTTCGACATCCTGTCTACCAATACCCTTATTGCATAAATTAACAGCTTCCATAATAGAGGTGTAAGAAAACTCAGGAATTATGCGAGGATTTGCTACGTTCAGCAGCCTAATAAAGACCGAACGTAAAAACGTTAAACTAAATTATCGAGGGTTTGGTCCACCTCCCTACCGTTCAAGGAACTCTCCAGCAACGTTCGGGCGGTGTGACCGGGTCTTTACATCGTAATCTCATTCCTCATTCCTTCGGTTTTCTTATATACATTTTTTGGGAAAAAGAATATTTTCAATTTTAACATTTTTTTTTTTTTTTTTTTTTTTTGCAGTTATGGTTAATGTCATATGTAATCCAGGTAACTTATTGAAGGTAATTTTTCTTTTTGTTCATTATTTACGTCTATCACATTCTATTACGAGTTTATTTCAATTTAAAGTTTTATTTCAACTTCTTTGTAAATGCGAATAGAAAGAATTTGCAATTTCACAAATTGAAACAAGTACATCTTTCAAGGAAATAAGTACATCTTTTAAGGAAACAAGTACATCTTTTAAGGAAATAAGTACATCTTTCAAGGAAATAAGTACATCTTTCAAGGAAACAAGTACATCTTTTAAGGAAATAAGTACATTTTTGAAGGAAATAATTCCGTTGAGGTACAGTCACTCATATGAGTGTCTGGATAAACGGTTGTTTGAGGGAGATTTCCATTACATCCCTTTCTGGACGACAGGTGTCCGGGAGTGTGAAATATTTTCTCTTGTGGAGCCCTTGGGCTTGTAGCATACGGTAGCCTAGCTAGTAATAATAATAATAATAATAATAATAATAATAATAATAATAATAATAATAATAATAATAATAATAATAATAATAAGTTGGTTTTATTGTGTGTTTAACATGATAGATAAACCCTTATAAAGTTTTTTAAGCATTAAATCTTATTAGGAAATTTCGTGAAAATATTGAAAAACCTCAATAGATTATATAATTAGTATGTGCCACCCATACGGTTGATTTTCTGTGAGCGATCAGACGGAAAATCTCTCACCATCACATATCCACGGTGGTCAGAACAGGTTGGATAGGTGTACTAGTCATGGCCACCCATACTAGGTTGGTTTGCTTTGAGTGATCAGACGAAAATCTCCCACCATCACCAATCTACCGATTATTATCAACTTTAGATTCATTTTATGTATTACTTGCTTACTTGTTACTTGTTTTGGGTTTAAATCCAACCCTCCACTGAAGTCGAGTGAACTACTTCTCGGGCGGGTCCATATTAAGTTATAAACACATTCACACCGTTACTTGACAGGCGCATATACAACGAATTTTTTTTTACGAACAATTTTTCTATCACTTCTTTTAAGGTAAAATTAGAACTACCTGTCTTGAACACATTTACACCATCGCTATTACAAGCACCTTTCCAGTCTCTTCTGTTACGAAAAATGTAGATTTACAAGACTCCCAAAAGTTAAAGGTTAAAGCCAACTCTCATATGGATGAAGTCACCCCACCTTTTTGATGGGTTTAGGTTTAGCTGAAATTATTATTATTATTATTATTATTATTATATTATTATTATTATCATTATTATTATTATTATTATTACACACACACACACACACACACACACACACATATATATATATATATATATAGATAGATAGATAGATAGGTATTGAAGTATTGAATTAAAAGCTAAAGATAGAGACGACTGGCGAAATCTAACCGAGCCCTTTTGCGCCAATAGACGTAAGAGTAGATGATATAATTCTCTCTCTCTCTCTCTCTCTCTCTCTCTCTCTCTCTCTCTTCTTTGAGTAGGCAAAGATAAAATGAGCCGTAACTAGAGGGAGGGATCCAATGTTGAACGCTCTGGCCAGTCAAAGGAGCCGATAACTCCCAGGCGGTAGTATTTTTAACGGGTGGCTGGTGCCCTGTGGCATACCTACGACCTGTCGTTTGGACACACACACACACACATATATATATATATATATATATTGAGGAGATGATATATATTATATATTATATATATAATATATATATATATGTGTGTGTGTGTGTGTGTCCAAACGACAGCCACCCGTCGAGATACAACCGCCTGGGAGTTATCGGCTCCTTTGACTGGTCAGACCGTACAACATTGGATCCCTCCCTCTGGTTACGGCTCATTTTATCTTTGCCTACACATACACAAAATAGGCTGGCCTATTCTTACCACATTCTCCTCTGTCCTCGTACATCTGACAGCAGTGCTATTACCGAATAATTCTTTGCTCAAGGGGTTAACTTTTGCTATGTAATTGTTCAGTGGCTACTTTCCTCTTGATAAGGGTAGACGAGACTTTTTAGCTATGGTAAGCAGCTCTTATAGAAGAAGGGCACTCCGAAATTCTAACCATTGTTTTCAAGTCCATAAGTAGTACCATAGCCTATGTACCATGGTACCGGCTGATGATTATATATATAATATATATATATGTATGTGTGTGTGTGTGTGTGTGTGTGTGTGTATGATGAACATAATCCATAGTCATGTCTGAGGTATATAGTATATTTTCTTTTAAGAATACAGGAGCTTTCTGTTACATGAATGATACACAATTTTTTTTCAAATGAAAATGTTTATCCCAAATAAAAATTGAATTCTGGCGAATATCAAAGAGGAAAAACTTACATCTATCTAGCTATCTATTTTTCTATCTTTTTATCTTTCTATCTATCTACCTTTTTTATATATCTTTCTATCTATATATATATCTACCAATATATATGCATATATATATATATATATATATACATACATATTATGCTTATACTGAATATATATACAGTATGATATAAATATATATATATGATATATATGGATATATATATATATATATATATACTGTATATATATATTTATTTATATATATATATATATATATATGTACACTGTATATATAAAATACATATATATAATATATATATATCTATGTATATATATATATATATCTATTTATATATATATATTATATTATATATTTATATATATATATATATATATATATACAGTATATATATGGTTTATTGCGTGTAGTATCTGTAGAAATTCTCTACATAGCCAGTTAAACTGAACAGTACAAAAGTCAGCGTGACTGTAACTTTCAGATTTCATGGAAGGGAATTAATTTCTTAGAGTATTTCATGAAATAAGAGAATTGCATTGTTTTAAATATATTGGAAATGAAGTAATTACTGATAACTTCTAGGTATTTGCTGCTCTAAGTATTTGCCACTAGCATTTTTTGTATTGGAATTAAAGCAATTGCTTTGCAATCTAAGCAAAAGCATTTGATGGATGTTTTTATTCAACAGGCTAATTACGTCACTGTTCTGTCTTTCCTCCTTATAGTCCATTTCTTTCAGAAAAGTTTCCTGATCGCTGATTGGTTAGAAATATCTTGTCCAACCAATCAGCGATCCGGAAACTTTTCTGAGCTAAAAGGGCACTGCTGCGAGTCGGTGCAAATATGCCTCGCTAAAAGAAATGGACTATAGTTTCTTAAGGGCCCGGTCCACCACCCGAACGTTGCTGGAGCGTTCCTTGAACGGTAGGGAAGTGGACCAAACCCTCGATAATTTAGTTTAGCGTTTTTACGTTTGGTCTTTATTGGGCTGCTGACCGTAACAAATCCTCGCGTATTTCCTGAGTTTTCTTACACCTCTATTATTGAAGTTGCTAATTTGTGCAATAAGGGTATTGGTAGACAGGATGTCGAAAAGTTTCAGTCGCTTTTTTTTTTAATAAACATAAAAAAACCGTAATTTTAATTAAGATTCAGCGACCGTAATTTTTACCCTACTTTGACAGGTTGGTGACTGTAATATCACTCCGCTACTCTTTTCGACATCCTGTCTACCAATACCCTTATTGCATAAATTAACAGCTTCCATAATAGAGGTGTAAGAAAACTCAGGAATTATGCGAGGATTTGCTACGTTCAGCAGCCTAATAAAGACCGAACGTAAAAACGTTAAACTAAATTATCGAGGGTTTGGTCCACCTCCCTACCGTTCAAGGAACTCTCCAGCAACGTTCGGGCGGTGTGACCGGGTCTTTACATCGTAATCTCATTCCTCATTCCTTCGGTTTTCTTATATACATTTTTTGGGAAAAAGAATATTTTCAATTTTAACCTTATTTTTTTTTTTTTTTTTTTTTTTCAGTTATGGTTAATGTCATATGTAATCCAGGTAACTTATTGAAGGTAATTTTTCTTTTTGTTCATTATTTACGTCTATCACATTCTATTACGAGTTTATTTCAATTTAAAGTTTTATTTCAACTTCTTTGTAAATGCGAATAGAAAGAATTTGCAATTTCACAAATTGAAACAAGTACATCTTTTAAGGAAATAAGTACATCTTTTAAGGAAACAAGTACATCTTTTAAGGAAATAAGTACATCTTTCAAGGAAATAAGTACATCTTTTAAGGAAACAAGTACATCTTTTAAGGAAATAAGTACATCTTTTAAGGAAATAAGTGCATTTTTGAAGGAAATAATTCCCGTTGAGGTACAGTCACTCATATGAGTGTCTGGATAAACGGTTGTTTGAGGGAGATTTCCATTACATCCCTTTCTGGACGACAGGTGTCCGGGAGTGTGAAATATTTTCTCTTGTGGAGCCCTTGGGCTTGTAGCATACGGTAGCCTAGCTAGTAATAATAATAATAATAATAATAATAATAATAATAATAATAATAATAATAATAATAATAATAATAATAATAATAAGTTGGTTTTATTGTGTGTTTAACATGATAGATAAACCCTTATAAAGTTTTTTAAGCATTAAATCTTATTAGGAAATTTCGTGAAAATATTGAAAAACCTCAATAGATTATATAATTAGTATGTGCCACCCATACGGTTGATTTTCTGTGAGCGATCAGACGGAAAATCTCTCACCATCACATATCCACGGTGGTCAGAACAGGTTGGATAGGTGTACTAGTCATGGCCACCCATACTAGGTTGGTTTGCTTTGAGTGATCAGACGAAAATCTCCCACCATCACCAATCTACCGATTATTATCAACTTTAGATTCATTTTATGTATTACTTGCTTACTTGTTACTTGTTTTGGGTTTAAATCCAACCCTCCACTGAAGTCGAGTGAACTACTTCTCGGGCGGGTCCATATTAAGTTATAAACACATTCACACCGTTACTTGACAGGCGCATATACAACGAATTTTTTTTTACGAACAATTTTTCTATCACTTCTTTTAAGGTAAAATTAGAACTACCTGTCTTGAACACATTTACACCATTGCTATTACAAGCACCTTTCCAGTCTCTTCTGTTGCGAAAACTGTAGATTTACAAGACTCCCAAAAGTTAAAGGTTAAAGCCAACTCTCATATGGATGAAGTCACCCCACCTTTTTGATGGGTTTAGGTTTAGCTGAAATTAGTGTAATTTGCAAATTATGGGGCATGAAGTTGAATTCCAACAAAACTGAAAGTATGATTGTAAGTAGGTTAAGGACAGTGGCTCCTCAACATCCAGATCTTCTTCAATAAAAAAAAAAAAAAAAAAAAAAAAAAAAAAAAAAAAGGTTTATTGAGTGATCATTCTATTCTGAAGTAGTTTTCTAACTCTTTCATTCTATTTTATTTCTAGTATTGTTCTCCTGCCTGGTCTTCACCTGCTGATTCGCAACTTACGGTCTATTGAATTTCTTATTCCTGGTCTACATATTAATCTCTGGCACTGTCGTTCAGTTAGTTCGTTACGCATGTTTCACTAGATTTTTCATAATTTTGACTATCCTTTACATTCAGATCTTCCAGGACAGCACCTTCCTCTCCGTAATATTAGGCATGCAGTTAATTGTAATAGTCAAGCCTTCTCCATCATGAGGTTCAATACTACACAGTGTTCTAAAAGTTTTAGTCCAGCTGTGACCAAGACCAATGATCTTCCTAATCGGGTTCTTGAATCGGTAGACCTTTAAAAGTTCAAACTTGCAGAAAATGTTTTTATGTTGACCAGGCTGACATAAGTCTATATATGAAAGTTTATATATGAAGGATCTGTTTTAATGTTGTTACTTTTCTTAAAATATTTTATTTTAATTGTTCATTATTTCTCATATCATTTATTTGTTTCCTTATTTCCTTTCCTCACTAGGCCATTTTTCCCTGTTGGAGCACTTACGCTTATAGCATCTTTCTTTTTCAACTAGGGTTGTATCTTAGCCAGAAATAATGATAATAACAATAATATTAATTTACTTTTAGTTGGGGTTATTCATGGGATAGCAAAAATTTGACATATATCCAAAAGTTCTTCCTCAAGTTGACAGTTTTATTCATTACAATGTGTGTGTGTGAGAGAGAGAGAGAGAGAGAGAGAGAGAGAGAGAGAGAGAGAGAGTATACCCCTCAAGTGATAGGTCGTCTTTCACTATCTGTTGATTCCCCTTCTTAAGAGGATTTGCCTACTTCAACTGCAGTACAGGAAAAAAGAATAAAGTTTTTGTTCATTTTTATTTATTCTCTCTCTCTCTCTCTCTCTCTCTCTCTCTCTAACTCTCTCTCTCTCTCTCTCTCTCTCTCTCTCTCTCTCAAACGAAGATAGTGGTACATGCAAAAATAACAACTGAAGTATTTTATGCAAACAGGTAGATGGCATAAATAAAAACAACAACTACAACAACAACAACAACAACAATAATGAAAATAATAATGCTATAAAAATGAGAAATATAATAATAATAATAATAATAATAATAATAATAATAATAATGATAATAATAATAATGATAATGATAATAATGATAATAATAATAATAATAATAATAATAATAATAATAATAATAATAATTATTATTATTATTATCATTAATATTATTATTATTATTATTATTATTATTATTATTTTAGGACACATGGTTCCAACAACCTACTACAGACTTTTCTTTGTCCCAGAGGCAACAATTCTATCACTACCATACAAAATTATTATAATTCCTATAAACTTTGATTGTACTTATTTACAAAATTGTGAAATCAAAAAGGGAAGAATGAAAAAATTCAAGTGAACACAATTCTGGAATAGCTTTACACAATAAAAAATAAAAATTTCAAAGTAATTTATCAGGATAATCAAAAATAATTATATAAAAAAGAAGACTCAATGAGAAAACGTAGGATTACAAAAGTTGATTTAACAAATGAAACAATTGTATGCTGAAATATAGTAAAGTGTCCTATATCAGTCAAATTAAGTTAAATCATATTACTCCGAACCTCTCGTGTTGGACAATCATACCTTTTTTTAACCATCAAAGATAAGTGTCACACGAACAGACTCCTGTAGCAAGGGCTAGACTTAGAACCGAAAAACCTTTCCTTTCCCTGTCTGTCTTTTCCTTTCTCTAACTGATTCTAATACAATCTAATATCGCATGAGGGTCTGCCCCTCTCTTTTATTCTTCTCCTGTACTTCCTTATTCTTTCCCATCCCGAGTACCTTCCTTCGGGCTATATATAAACTGGATTGTATCCAGGGGTACTTATCCTTTCCCCATATTACCCACTTCCCTATCCTTGTCCGTATCCGTATCTCGTGTTGGGATCTGGCTTCCTTCAACGACAGGCAACTGATGTCGGATTATGTATAAAAGCCAAACTGGTCGAACCCTTCCTCAACGATAAGTAAACAGTTCACGACGTGACCCTCTTATAATCAATAGTCATCAACATCCACAGAGAGAGATATTAACACACACTCTCTCTCTCTCTCTCTCTCTCTCTCTCTCTCTCTCTGTATATCGCTACCTTGTTTGTAACTGTTACAATGACAAAATCATTAACTTCTCTTAACAAATACTGATTTTATGTTTGTGACTTTAAAATAAAATACGAATTTTACTTGATTCGAAGAACTTTACCTTCAAAGTTGACTTATGGAGGAATGTGAGAGTACAGTCTGTGGCTTTTCGCATTATGAAAGAGTAGAAATAAATCTTAAATGAAACGTATTTTAGGACGTTAAACGAAGCTATATAGAAAACTGGTAGTTCGTCAAAGGCAATCCTTAATAGATTCCTTAGAAAATGTACAAGAGTTGAAATACTAACAGACTGGGGAGTGAGAATCAATTATAAAAAAATAGAATATATATATATATATATATATATATATATATATAAAACAATGCGCGGGGAAAATATAGTGGTTAGGGTTCAAGTATCCGATTCTCTTAAGCGCGAAAAATATTATTAATAATAATAATAATAATAATAATAATAATAATAATAATAATAATAATAATAATAATAATAGTAATAAAAGGGAAGCAAATAAACAGTAATTTTCCAGTATATTTTAGTTTTCAATATGTTTATACAGAAATATCAATGTGGATTTCATCCCTATTTATAGATTTAAGCTATTATGAATGATTTATAATTAATACTGTAACGATATCAAAATTAATAAATAGTCTTATACATTTATTCATTTTAGCTTGCGCGTGTGTAGCTATAAACGAGGGTTTGGTAATAGCATAAGGGTAATCCAGGCACGGACCAGCCTCTCTCACCACTGGCCTTTATTAAGTACACAGAATGAAGAGGTTTTCCCTGACGGTAAATTCAAGAACAGTCTATAATCAATACACAGTCATCCTAGCCCTCTCTTACTTTACCACTATTCTAACGGCATTGGCATTGGCATTTAAATAATAATAATAATAATAATAATAATAATAATAATAATAATAATAATAATAATAATAATAATAATAATAATAATAATTGCCATATGTTGTTATACATCCATCAATTCTTCTATTATATGTTATACTTTCTCAATCGAAATCCTAAGATATATCCGTCTAGACATGCTAAGTAATGTAATCCCCTATAATTCTTACAGTCTCCAATATCATATTTATCCTTATAAAAAGAAACAATTATTTCTTTTACTCATTCATTCAAAACCACTCAATAATCACGAAATACTTTACAAACGCTAGTCAACAAGTTTCACCACTATACTGGAGCTATTTCACATGTCATTTCATCAGCAACTCGTGTTTTTCCATCAGACAACATCTTCACTTTCCTCAAACTATCTTCAACAGTTAATTCCACAAGTAGCGTTCTCAAAATGCCACCAATTCCTTCAGCTCTTGCATCATACAGGACTGTCTCAATTCTCCATTCTACATTCAACAGATATTCAAAATATCCACTTCACAAGCCCTAAACCATAATTTCTTCGGACTTCATTTCTCTATTGGCATTTTCTTTTAGAGGTTCATTTGCTCATCAGCCTTCCTCTGTGTCTATTTACATGTAAAACAGCTTGTAATTACCTCCACCAACGAAGTTAGGAGGAGGTTATGTTTTCGCCTCTGTTAATCCGTTTTTCTGTTTGATTGTTTATGAACAACTTCCCGGCCACAATTTTACTCAAAGAGTAGTAAAACGTTCATGAATTAATTGTAATGTTTAGACGTGGAAGTGATTCAATTTTTAAAGTCCTAGGTCAAAGGTCAAGGTCAAAGTCGAACAAAAGGCCAATAAATAAGCTGCCGTGGTGGAGGTACTTTTCCAGTTCCCACTGAAATCCTTACCGTGAGTTTTATCACATTTCAACGTTTTCTATGATCCTATATATATATATATATATATATATAATATATATATATGTGTGTGTGTGTGTGTGTGTGTCCTAAGTCTGCTTTCATCCGTTTTATACTTAATGTTCTCATTTCCCCTGTTTTATTACACTTATAGCTGTATATCTCTCCCAATTCTTCTATAGCTTAAACTTCTAAATTACTTAATTTGCGTTTAAACCATTATATTAATAAGTATAACTTTCCAGTTACAGTGTTAACAAGTAATTTCACATATATACCTCAACTTTTTCTCGTTTCCTCGAATATCTATAGATAGGTTTTCTGCAGAATCTACGTAATTCCAATAATCAGGCCCCTTTCTAATCACGCTAAATACTCTAAGCACAACCACCTTTATGATCCTACAACAACGAAAACATACACTTCTTATTGCAAAGTTAATTTTCATAAAGTACTCCTTTTCCAATTCAGGCAATAAACACCAATTACTATAACTTTTTCTTCTACCACACGCAGTCACAGCCAAGCTACCCTTTAAATAAACCAAGTGTATATTTTCGGCCTCCCCCTCCCCCGTTTCACTCTTCTACGTGGTTCTTGTTCTTGAATTTCTACACATACAACAACATTTTATTGTTCCCATTTCTCACCATAACGCCCTTGCCCTTTTGTCTCAGCGCAAAATATTCATTTTCCCTTCTTTAAAAAAAGAAAAAGCTATCAAGGCACCATTTCTCTTCCGCACCTCATCCACTAAGACTAAACCAAAGATTCACTGTAATAAGTTTTGTTTCTCAATAAATATAGGGTGAAAGGCTGCATTTCCGACACAACGTAGGAGACAAGAGTCCGATTATTTTCCAGGTATTCTATCGAAGTAAAGACGTGGCTATAACTGATCATTTAGGAGGTATCTCCTTCCACAACCTCTACTCTGAAGAACTGAGCCTCCAAACCATTGGCATTCCCTAAGGCTTCCTGCCAACGCAACATCCTTCCACAAGTTGCTGTTTGCCAGGAAACAGAGGCTTACATACCATTTACGAGGCATTTTCAACCTCCTCACCTAGACAGCTTACAACCTTTCACTGGGCATTCCTTTGCCTTGGGATACAATGTTTTATAATCACAAGGCCATGGGAGACAAAATATATCCTTTCTGGGTATTTTTTTTTTTTGCATAACAATATAAAAAATAATTTCCTTATAACAAACATCTGACAGTCAACACCTAAACCATGATGTGCATATAGAAAATTTGATGAAGATGGCTATTTCTCTCGTATCAGAATTGGGTGGTAGAGATTTTCAGTTGCAGATTCCTATATTAACATGCACCAAAATTGAAACGCATGCACGCACACAAATATATATATATATATATATATATATATATATATATTCGACACAATAACGTGCTACATAATATTTCCCTCTGTCTCGGTTACTTTCTCAAGAAATTTTATTTGTCCGGTCACCAAGGTAAAATTATGTCCATAAACGCTATAGTCACCAACCATTCATATATATATATATATATATATATATAAAAGATCTCATATATATATATATATATATATATACATATAAAAGATCTCATAACTTACAAAAAAGTCCGTTGATAATTAAACCTGTGAAGTGTAATAAACCACCGAGAGAGAGAGAGAGAGAGAGAGAGAGAGAGAGAGAGAGAGAGAGAATGTCTGATATGGTTGTTACAAGTTAAGAATAGAGATGGGTCTTTTGTATTGAAAATAACCTCGGGGATGAATAGAGGCAGATATCCACATTATAGTAGACTCTTATTAGTAATTTTGTATAATTTCAAGGGAATTCTAATTGTTTACTTTGATGGAACTGCCCATTATTTGTTATCAAAAACTAATTACAAATATCGGTCGAAAATATCATTACTTTCAGATCATTCTTTCTTCATATTTTTTTTTCAAGTTCAAACATTTTCATATTTCAAGTTTACTCCATGAAAGAGGGCCTTTCTAATCGTTAACAGTGATCTTCCAGGAGTAAATATGTAATCAAATTCCAATTTTGAAAAAGACTTGAATAAAAAAAAACGACAGTTTTAGTAAAAAAAATATTAAACCTAATCGTGGCCTCTTCAGTATATTTTGCCCAATGCACAACGGTTCGTCATTCCAATGAGTTTTATGGAGTCTAATCGATTCATGCACGAAGTTATCAGATTAATCAAACCTACTTTCAATAAGGTAATGACGAAACACCTTCCGCTGACAAAAGTGGCAACTGACTGAGCAAATGCAACAAATAAAGTCACCTCAGTCACAGCTTGAATAATCCAGGCGTCAAGTGATATCAGCAGAAATTGCAACAATTTCTTTTCTGAACTGACTCTCGCCATATTTGTATTCAGGAAATAACAGAAACGTTTTGTGATATGCACTTTTCCCATCGTAGCCTTCCACTTCCAGCTCTCAAAATACGCTCAGAGTGGGTTTCCTCTTCCAACACGAGTACCTCCTTTCCGGTTTTCGCAGACGACAAGAAATTCTGCGAAATGTGTCCAACTGTAAGGAGTCGGAACAGGTGTTTACAGACAGCTGTAGAAAATCCCGTCATGAAAATTTATTGTTAAAAAGATTTAAACGTGTACTTCTCTCTCTCTCTCTCTCTCTCTCTCTCTCTCTCTCTCTCTCTCTCTCTCAAACTTTGGAAAAAAAACTCGAGTATTTTGTCTATCCCTCTGATCTTAGCATCAAAATATATATCACACAAACAAATGCACAAAAAATATATGATACATTAACAGTCTAAATGTCAAATCAAGACTGAACTCAGAGTGAAGGAAACTAATTAATTTACAAATAAGAATCATCATCAAAGCGTTGAGCAACCTTACATACTGATGCCCCTTCATTTGATGTGTCAAATTTATATAAACTAAAGAATGTCTTCACGGAGCAGCTAGACCCCACTAGATCCACATTTACTGCTAAAACCAGTTATATAGTGCACCAGTTCTTTCTTTCAAACACTTTTTATATCTCTAAATCTAGCTTATTCTAGGTCTTCTTCTAATACTTACTTTCTATACCTTATAGTTATTCCTAATGGCGGAGGCAATGGTAAAAATAAGGAGGAAGTGAAAATAAGGAGGAAGTGAAAATATGGAGGAAGTGAGAATAAGGAGCCAGTGAGAATAAGAAGGAATTGTTAAAGATGATAGAAGGTTTGAATAAAGAAAACAGAAAGGTAGGACTGAAAATTAGCATGAGTAAAACTAAGATATTTTTTAATGGAATTGCAGAGAGACAACAAATAATGGTTTTGTAAGAACCTATACAGATTGTTACTAAATACACATACTTTGAACAGACAGTAAGTGTTTCTTTAGGAAATGAGACCGAAATTGAAAGAAGGATAAGCATGGCTTGGAGAGCTTTTGGTAAACAAAAGGAGATTAAGAAATGTAAAATGCCACTTTTTCCAAAAAGAGAAATATTTAATCAGATTGTCTTACCAGTATTAACTTAAGCATCAGAAACTTGGATCCTTACTAAAGCCATAGAACATAAGCTAGTTGCAAATCAAGGAGCAATGGAAAGAATAACGATTTAATTTAATTGTAAATAAAAAAATATCTTGGGAGGAAAAAGCTGTAAGAGTATATTAAGTAAATAAATCTGAATGTTTAAGAGCAAAATGGCCCTTAGAGGATGCAAATGTGAGATACTGTTAAAGAGAACATAATAAATTCAAGACATGTTGAATATGAGGGTTACAAAAGAGACAGTTGAAGGCACAAAGGAACGGAATAAGAAAGTGAGACGAGAATCGAATCTAAAATGGAAGATGCTTGCAACCAGAAAGTGGTGACTGGAGATGGTGAAGAGAAATTGCAAAAACTAGTAAAGGAGTTAGAAAGTGTTTGCAAAGGGAGATAATATAAAATAAAATCTGAGAAAGACCTAAGAAGAGGCGAACCACATTACAGAAGAAACAACAAGTGGTACCAATGTCTAAGTATAAGATGTGGAAAGAAATGGAATGCCTACGAAAAAACCACGGCTAAGAAAGACTTCTTGAGCAAACTCTACTTAATGATAATGATGCAAGGATATTGTATGGGAATGAAATAAAATTGGTGGAATAATGATGTTCGAGGTATTACTGGATAAGAAGGCTTAATATGGCAACAAAGTGGAGAGATCATAAAACGGTGAAAAGGTTATTAAAGGAAAAATTGGATAAAAGGGTTTTGAGGTATTTCGGTTGTGTAAAGAAAGGGCGACGGTTGATTGCTGGGATGAGTTTGTAATCCAGATTTATCGAAAGTACTGGAAACCTCTATTGATCCTGCTAGATAATAGAGAGACAGCGTGGAAGATGTATCGAATGTGGGGGAGGGGGGGGGGGTGCCTCAATCTCCCGGGTGATTTAATGAATGGCTGGTGAATCTTCCTTCTGGTTAATAGAAGAAACAAGTCTTGGGGAAGATTCGTGTTCTGATGATTGCCCGAGATTCAGCAGGTAAGGATGAAGGAGGAAGCAATTAGGATTTTTCTCTGCCACTCATCCCTCCGACCACCTATTAGGATGATTATGGCATACGGCTCATTGTAGATCTCTCTCTCTCTCTCTCTCTCTCTCTCTCTCTCTCTCTCTTTATATATATGTATATATATATTTATTTCTAAACATATATATATATATATATATATTTATATATATATATATATATATATATACACATACACATACACAATATATATAAACACACATAAACATATATCCCTTATATAAATAAAGAGCAAGTGCCTAACTATTTATACATAATCATTTTCTTAACACAGTCAGTACCATCGCCAGACGTATAACTACTCGATTTCTTAGGGGGTATCCTGAGATGAGAGGGGGAGAGAGAAGGGTTTGGATAGGGTTGAATCTGTGTGCTCATATCTTTTTAAATATTTAACAGTCATTTTTTTTACAGGTCACGTACACTCGTACACACACACACGCACACACACACACACACACACACACACGCAAAAAAAATCTACTTGAAATTGATAATGTTCTATGTTGTTCTCCAATTCCTCGAGTACTTGCCAATACCTAACTAAACTTAACAAACTTCCACATACAAAAAGTTATTACCTCCGCCAACGAAGTTGGAAGGAAGTTATGTTCTAGCCCCTGTTAGTGTGTTTGTAATTTGTGTGTGTGTGTGTTTGTTTGTGAACAGCTTCCAGGCGATAATATTAATAGTAGAGTAATGGAACTTGCAGGGATTAACTGATATGTGAAAAGCTGAAAATTATCCAATTTTGGAAGATTAAGGTCCAATTCACGTAATCAGCCATAAGTTTGGACATCGTTGTCACAGAGATTTCAAACTTGGTTCATATTTGAATGCATGAAAATTCACACCAATTAATACATGTTAAGGTCAGAAGTCAAGGTCAAGGTCGAGCAAAAGGTCGTTGAATAAGCTGCCCTGACGGAGGTCTGCGCTCTACTGAGTGTCACTCTAGTTTTTCATGTTTGTGTATGAAATATGTCCTAACAATGACTTTAGCCATGGATTTTTTCATGCCCAAAGACTTAGGCCTAAAGTTTCACAGGCCTAGTTCATCCAAGAAGAATCCGAGAGAAAAAATATTCTCATTTCCTTTTGTGACATTTCTTTCCCGCTATTGTTTGTTCTCTGACATATTTCCCATCAGTGTGACGTATTTCCTATAGTCCAGAAGATAATATATTGGTACGTTTTCTTTGTGGGCTTGTCTGTACACACCTCTTTAGACTAAATAATCAACATATTTGTAATATAAATATCTCACTACAACACAGCTTGCAATAAGTATTCGTGTATCTATTTTTCGAATTTAACTTACAATATCTAACGTTTAAATAGCACATCATCTTGGTTAAAAATGCTGATATAAGGAAATTATATAATTATTTGAACATTGATGCTATTTCTGATGGGACTCATACACTATTTTATTACAATATGCATGTAAATATATTATATTAATTGAGAATATAATTTTATTTCACACCCTTTTTGAAAACTTCAGTTGTTGCGAACGAAGTGAGTGACCTTACATGAAATGGCAACTTTTTTTTAAAGATATCTCACCCAACCCGTAGCCCAGTCATTCGCTAACCATAGATTTCGGAGTGGGGGTAAGGGGGTTGGGGGTTGGGGGAGACGCTTATATTTTCAGAGGCGGAGGCAATAACTAACCGTACCAATAAATATATTCAAATGAAATTTTAAGGGATTATTTACATATATCTAAGCTTTGATTCTGCCCATTTTCCTCTTCATACCTGCTATAGGCATGCCCTGGGTGTCACTTTTCTGCGTAAGTGACGACTTTTAGCTAAAAAATCAGTGAGGAGCAGCAGACTACTAATAAAGTTTTACAGATGTCCAAATCATTTTCACTGCATTTGATGGGTGTTATGTGAACTACATTCAAATCAAATTTCGTATTGATACTTGTCATAAAAAGATCACAGTAGTCATTTTTCGGTATCCTCGGGAGGCCGATTTTCGGCGGCGCCGTAAATTACTTGAAAATAACACATATAAATGGAATTTTCAGGAATTTACGGGATGGATATTTACTTTGTCCATACCAAATTTCATGTTCATATCTGCCATAAAAAAAGCCAGAGTAAACGTTTATTTCAGTATGGGTTGAATGGTTATTTTTGGCGGTGGAGTAACTTGTTCCTAGAATAATTCACATAACAGAATGAAAATTTTAGAGATTGATGGGAAAAATAGTGTTCTCTGCTCCTGACAAATTCCATGGTAATATCTACAATCGAAAAGACAGCTATCATGTAGCCTTCTTAAATGAGATGTTAAATGTAGCAACATTACAATGAACTGCGTGATAGTGAGCGACATCAAGGAGGGACAATGCATCTATCTTGAAAGCTCTAGAAAAGATAGTTTTTAAACCTTAAAATTTATATATGAAACTTACAAAGGAATTTTTCGACAAAATTCATTTGATTTACCTCCTTGATTTTGGTCCCGATGAAGGTTCTGGGTCCTCTACTGTTAGGCGACTGATTAAATTACGATAAGTTATTGAGAAAGGGTTCAAGCAGGTGTTTGAGAGGGATACGAGCTGGCAAGTAACGTGCTTGTACAGACTACTGAATTCGGACGAAGGTACAGTCGGACACAGAATTCCCTGATACACCTAGCTCCAAGAAGTGCACCCTGTCACTCCTTTACTGCGCGGCCAGTAGTAAAAAAGATAGCGTAGGGAGAGATGGCAGAGATGGCGGGCTGGGCTAAACACAGGAACTCGGCGTGCAGTAAGGGTGTGGCTGGGTGCACTTCCTAAGTGAAATGTACCAGGAGTGCCTGTGTCCAACTGTACTTATGCCTGCTCTAGTGGTTGAATCCAAATCTGACCAGGACGAAAGAGATTCCAGATGGGGATCCTGCCATACTTGCACTAAAGCATTCTCTATCGACAGAATATTATTACAAGACAGCTGAAACTGTTGCCTGAATCACATTCATCAAATCTCGCAGGGCTGGATGAAACACTGGGTAAGGATTATGGGTGAAGCAAAGTAGTATAAGTTGGACTACTAAGTGTGAAAATACAAACGCTTATAGATGAAAAACTAATGTTATAGATGGCGCAGCTTTACAGTAAACTTATTTAGATTACCTACCAAAAGAAAAGTTAATTGAAAACTGAAATCCATTGAAACATCAATCCTATTCATTGAAAGATAATATCAATAATAATAATACCAATAATAATTATAATAATAATAATAATAATAATAATAATAATAATAATAATAATAATAATAATGATAATAATCAGTGTTACTTTATTTACTACTATAGTAATACTAACACTAATCAATATAATTTTCATCATCTGTGGCGCATGGGTAAGGCATTAGCTTTCTTAAAAAAGGCCCTTACCAGATGCACTGTTCTGTTCTGGCCTCAGGACCTTATAAAAGAACGAGGATTAATTGCACCAAACAAGTAAAACTGAATACCCTTAAGCACAAGCTTCACCTCGAAGGCTTATCCCACTCCACGTTGAGCGACAGGAGGACTTTCAAAATTAAAGAAAATGGAATTTGTTCTACGGCAAAAAATACTTTTAATATTTCGAAATGATAAAGCTTCATTTCCATCATAATTCCAATTTCAATAACCGATGGAAGTAATAGAAGACTGATTTTGATATCGAGTCTTCAATTAAATGATTCTGTGAAATGAGCTGTTTACCCTAATAGCTCTCATTTGGCAACATAGGAAAGCTTTTTGCATTCATGATTTTAGAATTATACTGCAATTATAACTATACTCCCTGTCACCTAGTTGGTTTATCGTGCCTTATTATGATCACTGAAAGACCGACATTAACTTTATTATTGCCGGAGAAGGTTGAAATGACTGCAGAAATACTTGACCTTTCATATAAAGATTTCAAGACAATTCAGTCAACGGAAAACGTTGGAAATAACACCATCTGCTATTCAAATGTCCGTGAGGGAAAGAGTTGTGAACTTTTATACAATACTTTTGCTGCTGGAGGAAAAGTTGGATTCTGTTCATGAAAAATGGAATTCTTCCATGAAAAAATTTGATTGTGTTCAGGGTAAATTTAATTCTGTTAAGCTAAAATTTATTTCTGTTCAGAAAAAAATTAATTCTATCCTGGAAAGAAAATATAATTCATTTCAAAATAAAAATTGCCTATTCACTTAATTCAAACCCAAATGCAGTTTTATTAAAGTTTCACCAATTGGAGGAAGAGTTATTTAGCGAATTTTTTACTATTACATAGTTTGACAAATACATTTAAAATCTTTGGACAAAACACCCGATATGTCAGATAGCAGAGCGCCTATCTGGTACAGCAAGTTCTTTTGTTATAGTTGTTCAATCATAATCTTTAAGCATTTCAAAAATTACCAATCACAAAGTAAGTGATTTCTCAAAAAGTAACTTTGCATTTTCAGGATTAATAATCTCCATAAACCAGTTATTTCAAAGTGTAATAAATATCTTTACATCCGAGTATTATAAACTTTTATTATTTGCCATAGTTAAAGTTTTCTTTCTTAATTCATCTATTCTTTTTTGGTTGAAAAACTGAAAAAAACGACACTTTATAACAATAAAAACCAAAATCCTTTGGAGCAGAATTTAAAATGTTCTCCTTTCTACTCAAGTATCGTCCAGGGTACAAGAGAAACAAAGAACGCTATAGAAGAAACATCACCTGGTGGATAATAGAAGAAAAGCAGAAGATATAAACGCCAGAAGACCTATAAATATTCATTATATCCTCTAATGTTCTTGCCTTCTTTACGAGTTTTTCTCGTCCATTTAAACAGTAACGTTGCCAGCTTTGAATCTCTCTCTCTCTCTCTCTCTCTCTCTCTCTCTCTCTCTCTCTCTCTCTCTCGTAAAAGCACAGGGACTGGAAATCTTTTTTGTTTCTACTCAAAGAATGCTTCCGGCTTATTTCTGAAGTCTCTTGAATTTTCAATACCTCACATAAATAAGAATTTGGGGACGAACCATCCTGAATTATTCATTGTATAATCTGGGACCTAAAGAAAAGCGCCCTCCCCTTCAGGATACCGGAGGACTAGGTACCGAATAAAAATCAAAACTTACAAAGTTCGAGCATACATTAGAGAACTGATGGGAAAGTCAATAGGTTCGATGATGGTTAATGAGAGAGAGAGAGAGAGAGAGAGAGAGAGAGAGAGAGAGAGAGAGAGAGAGAGAAAGGGTTGGTGTACGGGGGGACCGTGTAAAACAATTGGGTATAAGTTCGAAGTGTCCGAAACTGACTGATACTGCCAAAATAAGACAAGTAATATAATTGTTTGTGGTTCATAAACAAATATTAAAATTGACAGCAAACATTTTTTTTTCCTGTGAGGAGTGGGGGTGATATAGGCTCCTGTAAGATATAAAGGCCAACGTAGTTTGAAATTTTTGAAGTGCCAGTTGTGAAATGCACAGATGAAAGTTTCGTGAATTTATATCTAAAACTGTTAATGAATTTTAGTTAGTTTTGTTCTAAAAGTGAAAGTAAATTCATTATAACTGGAAGGAAAATATACTTGGACAAATATGGAATAAACTATTTAATGTTTGATTTACAAATATTGGACACGTTCTCACTGAATAATTTCATCCAAATTTGGAAATGTTTTTGAAAAATATTGCTCTAATCCTAAATTCAAAACGTGAAAGGGAATAGGCATATTCCATTAAGAGGAATGTTCAATGCGTTTGTTCAACATAATTGGAAGACAAGTTAAATAAAACATTATGAGATGCAGTGACTAATGTAACGTGGTCTACTGAACAAATATCTAAATTGGGGGAATTTCCTTGGCAGACTAAGAGTTGGGAATGTGCACTGCATACACAGAGAAAGTTGTAGCATACAGATAGAATAGTCACAGAAGACTCTCGACAACACAAAATCTGTGGTAACCCGGTAACATCATAAAATAGAATGTTTTAATATCATTCTTGTGTTACAAATTAAAACCAACAACATGGGGGAAATTTCTTTAGTTACATCAGACCTCCCTCTCTACTGAAATCCTTAATGGAAATACATATATTCAAAAAGACGAATTTTGATTAAAAGCCGAATTACACTTCATCTTCACCTTCTTTAACTAAGAAGAATGATAACCAAAAGCGAACTATCCTTTAATATTATTTCGTTTTTATAAATCTGAAGCCAAATATTCATTCAACTGTACTAAATGTAGATTAGTTACGATCCTTCAGCATCAGACAATCCAGAATACATAAAGAGTAGGAGGTTAAATATCGCACAAGAGGAAGGATCTCCAATTCCCCAAAACGCTCGATGTGAATGAGAAATCAAAGACATTTGTCCATCCCTAAAAACATTAACCCACCCATAAAACTCTCAACGAAAGATACAGGAAGCAGATTTAAGGCCTGTGCTCCCTGAATGACAAGCACAGCTTTCGCTCTCGGATGTTTACTCTGCCTACAAAACAACAGAAACATAACTCCAAATTGTCTGTCCCTATGAAAACACAGCGAACTATATTAGCCTTTAAGAGGGATGTAAATTGTCTCCGAAAGATGAGCTAATCAATTCGGTTGAATCTATTTCGAATGATTCATATTTTCCTGCTTTCAGCTGACTAAATCTTTTCCATGTTGAGATCATCTAAACAACTGGAAACGTTTCTTTTCCAGTAAATCAATTTCCCAGAAATTTTATCAGGATTTCTTCGTGTCGAACATTATAGAGATAATTCATGCTAAAGGCCCTATAACAAATTAGGGTTTATCACGAATTTCCTCCTCTTTTGATTTCAATTTAACTTTAGGATAAGACCAAAATTGAGAGAGAGAGAGAGAGAGAGAGAGAGAGAGAGAGAGAGAGAGAGAGAGAGAGAGAGAGAGAGAGAGAAAAGTTTATGTGAATGGTTTCACCATAGTGGGATGAGGATCACCTCTTGAAGATCCTGCCGTTTTGATGATACATAACTTTTGACGGAACCACAAATATTCATGTCTGGTTTGCTTCTAACTTCATCTCTCTCTCTCTCTCTCTCTCTCTCTCTCTCTCTCTCAACACCAAATACAAGCCATACTGTCAAGCAAGATCTACGTACTTAACTCAACTCTGAAGGGAACATGGACATAATACATCGTCCTGTCCAATAATCGAACAAGGGCCACTCAAATTGCCCGCTATATGCGTTACCACAATTACCATCTATGTACCCACATTTTCACCCTTCTTTATATACAACGCAAACAATTCATTTCTAAAAATAGAAATTTGATTTGATCTAAAATGCTTTAAAAACCACACTTCACATCCATAAATGAGAATTGGTCCAACAATCTCTTCATCTATTTCATCCTACCATTTAGGATACATTTCCTCTTACAGGGGATTCGCAATCCTTCATTGCGTGAATTATGCATTGGAATTCGAAAATGTCAGTGCTTTCTTATTTCATGAATCGTGTGGTTTTCATATTTATTGGAAAACCCCCCACCCCCCCCCCCCCTCTCTCTCTCTCTCTCTCTCTCTCTCTCTCTCATATTTTGCATACGAACATACATAACAAACAGTGGGGAGATAACAAATTAATTCTATTCTATGATAATCGGTACTTTATCCCGAACAACAATATAACACCATCACATCACTGAAACACCATTAAGAGCTTTACTTCATATGCATAAATAATTACCAGACTGTTGGAAGGATTATGGAGACGCAAACTATATAACAGTAAAGTAAATTAAGAGACATTGCTAATGGTTAGCGCTTTCTCTCTCTAATCTCTCACGATTCGATCGAGTAGAACTTACTCGCTCATTCGTGGCCTTTCTACCTTATTTAGCTTTACTTCCCCTAAAGGATTAAAGAAACTGGAATAGGTTTCAGTATCTGCCAATGGTAACCCATACAAGAATTGCCTGACCCAGTGTTGCCTAGATTCATTGATGGAGTTTCCAGATGTATAACGAATGTGAATATTTTTACGTATTTTTAGTTTTATCAACTGTGTTTGTTGAAAAAAAAGAATGCTTTGGTAAGATCTTTACAAAAAGTAGAATGCGTCAAATATATAAAAATTGTATTGTTTTGCAATATAATGATTATTCAAAATTAGTCATCGGCAACAATCGAGTGCTACTAGTTAATTTAGTAAGCTATGCTGGTAATATCTAGTCTGTTAGATATCAGTTTGCATTAAAGTTAAACACTGATAACCGACAACTCCATCAATGGTTACAATAAAAATGCACTGCTGAAAGGATATAAAAATAAGCTTTAAAACAATAAACAAAGTCATGTATTATCTCTTTAAGTTTCAAATTTGAACTGGAAGAAAAATAAACATAATGAGAAGAGATAAGCATCAAAAGAAAAGTTTAAAAGCAAAGGAAAGGTCAAAGACTTGACCCCAGTCACAAAATAATCCAGTTCCTTTCCTCCGCAAAAGAAAGTAGTTCGATCACCTAACTATGCGCCAGGGAACCGCCGCCCCTAAATCCGGACAAAATGTCCGGAACAGCCAGATGGCGGGAAGTTTCTCGGTGAAGTTGCCCGGGGATTTTTGCATCTAAATTGTGGCCAGTGTCCCAAACAATGTGAAGAATGATGAGAAGTTTTCGAAGATGATGTCTGAGGAGTTCCGCATACAAATCCCAGATTTTGATTTAGGCCCTGTTGAAGATGCGGCCGTTTTCCTCAGCACTAAACGCATCAGAAAGTTGTTCATTCTTCTCCTATGCAAGGCAGAGCAACAATGGACTAAACGACAAGTTTGAGCATTTTAGCAAATTAAATAGTAGATTGAGAAGTCCTCTGAAGGGATATTTTCTACATCTCTTTCAACAGTGAAAGCAGATCAATATAATTATTCAAGTTTTACAGCAGTAAATGAGAGAGAGAGAGAGAGAGAGAGAGAGAGAGAGAGAGAGAGAGAGAGAGAGCTAGTAGCTTCATCGTCTCATTATCTACATACAATAAATTCTCTTTATCAATTACATGAATTCAAGCGAATGAATAATTCACCATTCATAAAGCTTTATGTTGTGACGGGCCGAGAGAGGGTTGTGACTCAAAGACAGGATGAAAGTAACTGAGTGAGTTTATTATAGAACGCTCTCCTTTATATACAAAAGCTCAGTGCAACAGGAAATTTCATGTTCAAAACCGACACCGTTACCGGTGAGAAAAACAGGCATGCTTATTCAGGTTCTTTTTAGTGTGAGGGAAGAGCGAAGATACAAACATAATATATACACAAAATGAACTATGTAAGATCGTGTGACACACGGTTGGTACAATGTACTCGAATCTTAATGAGCAATATAGAAAGAAAATTGATTTGTTAAAGAAATGCTATGAGTTTTAGTAAAATAAAACCATGCAAAATTGAATTTTATATAATAATTCTGAATTCTTTAAAAAAATAAAAAATAAAAAACAAAGATCGGGAAGAATTTTAGTTTTTCTTAATATTTACGTACAAAATAATCAAGTCCTGTTCTCTCTCGCAAAAATGAAACTACGATATAAAAGAAAGCAGCAGTCGCAAGTCCATTGACACAGGCAATAATAAGGTCGCACACAATGATAACCCAACGAAGCATTGGTGGATTCATCAACAATGCATCATGCAATGATAAATATTAGAGTTGCAAAGAAGTCTTCTGGGATGTAATACTAGACTTAGGTGTTCACCACTCTATATAAGAATAGCAGTGATGGACTCAAAGATAGATTTACCCACATAAAACAATATCATGGAAGGAAGGACGCACACAAGCACGGCCAAATGTCTCCTTCGACCCAAGGTCTCTGGGATGGATGATAAGACGAAATGGTGGACTTCCTCCCACAATAGAGGAAAAGGATAAAATCTAGCAATATGAAAGACCGAGGAGGGCTTTGTACCCTCCTTAGGGAAAAAGCCAATATCTTGCAAGAGTAAACAAAGAAACATGATATTGTTACTGACGTTTCTGGGAGTAAACTGTCCATCCGAGTGAAAATTCGGGAGAAAGACTCATGAGTAACTTTAGGAAAAGAAACTTCATGACATTTTTAAAGTTTTGGAAGGAATGTGGTAAAAAGATAATAAATAAAATTACACACACAAATGTTTATATATAGAACACTCACATAAAAACACGTACATACACGGGGAGTGTTTGTATCTATCATGATACGAAAAATGTAAAACCAAATGATAAAGGAAGACCTAAATGATGTTATGTGAATTCTAAAGGAAATCTTATTTTTGAGATTTTTGTTACAATCAATTCATTGGTTTCATCCATATAATTTAGTCTAAAAAAGAAATAAAATGATAGTACCCATTTATTAGACGTTTTGATAGCTAGGGAAGTCAACAAATCTGAGTTTTATCTTTTCAGAAAAGCTACTCATAACGTATTACATATACATTTCCAATCAGGCTGTATTAAAAGTAAAAAATTACCTGTACTTTCTTCCGTGTATCTGGGGCTCTAATAAGAATATGTAACACGAGTACTTGGAAAATGAAAAAAAAAAAGAAAAAAAAAAAAGCCATCAATCTATGCAATTCTAAATATTCTACAAAAAAGTATGAATAAAGCCAAGCGAATAACGTAATACGTACAGTCTGAGAAAAAGCTTCATTATATATCATGAGCTGCCAGCAATTCAATGAATGATATCTACATAACCATCACCCTTATCAAAAATGAAATTTATGGGTGAATAGTACATTGAGCATTATGTTGATTAGTAATAACCCCTGGAATCATGATACTAGCAGGCGCAACTCAGGACAAATATTGTCTATGGGATCAGCATCGTCCCTCGTTGATGGCGCTCACTATCACGCAGTTCACTGTAATGTTGCTACAATTAACATCATATTTAAGAAGGCTACATGGTAGCTGTGTCTTTTCAATTGAAGATATTACCATGAAATTTTGCATGAACAGAGAAACCATGTTTCACATCAATCCCTGAAATTTCCATTTGGATATATGAATTTTTCTTTGAACAATTTACTCCACCATTAAAAATAACCATTCAACCCATACTGAAATAAACGTTGCTGTGGCTTTTCTATAGCAGATATCAACATGAACATTGCTATGAACAAAGTAAATATCTATCCCATAAATCCCTGAAAATTTCATTTACATATGTGAAGTATTCTAAGAGTAATTTACGGTGTCGCCGAAAATTGGTCTGCCGTGGATATCGAAAAATGGCTACTTTGACTTTACTATGGCAAGTATCAATACGACAGTTGGTAAGAATGTAGTTCACATAACACCCATCAACTCTGTAAAAATCATTTGGATATCTGTAAAACTCTAGGAGTAGTTTGCTCCCCCTCACTGATTTTTTAGCTAAGGCATACCATTAGTAGGAATGAACATGAAAATTGGCAGATACAAAGCTTATATATATCTAAATAATCCCTTAAAATGTCATTTGAACACATTTATTGGTATAGGAGGTATTGACCCCGCCGCCGAAAATATCAGCTGCTTCCACCCCTACCCTCGCTCTAATATCTACGGTTAGGGAAGAACTGAGCTACGGGTTGGGTGAGATATCTTCAAAAAAAAAAAATGGCATTTCATATAAGGTTACTCACTTCGTTCGCGACAAATATAATTTATATCTTCAGAATATGTCCAATATGAAATTTACTTCTTGTAGGCCAGACATCAAAGGCATATCTATATTATTATTATTATTATTATTACTTACTAAGCTACAACCCTAGTTGGAAAAGCAGTATGCTATAAGCCCAGGGGCTCCAACAGGGAAAATAGCTCAGTGCGGAAAGGAAAAAAGGAAAATAAAATATTCTAAGAAGAGTAACAACAATAAATATCTCCTATATAAACTATAAAAACTTTAACAAAACAAGAGGAAGAGAAATAAGATAGGAGAGTGTGCTCGAGTGTACCCTCAAGCAAGAGAACTCTAACCCAAGACAGTGAAAGGCCATGGTACAGAGGCTATGGCACTACCCAAGACTAGAGAACAGTGGTTTGATTTTGGAGTGTCCTTCTCCTAGAAGAGCTGCTTACCATAGCTAAAGAGTCTCTTCTACCCTTACCAAGAGGAAAGTGGCACTGAACAATTACAGTGCAGTAACCCCTTGGGTGATGAAGAATTGTTTGGTAATCTGTGTTGTCAGGTGTATGAGGATAGAGGAGGATATGTAAAGAATATGCCAGACTATTCAGTGTGTATGTAGGCAAAGGGAAAATGAACCGTAACCAGAGAGGAGGATCCAATGTAGTACTGTCTGGCCAGTCAAAAGACCCCATAACTCTCTAGCGGTAGTATCTCAACGGGTGGCTGGTGCCCTGGCCAACCTACTACTAAGGCTAGAGAACAATGGTTTGATTTTGGAGTATCCTTCGCCTAGAAGAGCAGCTCACAAAGTCTCCGTTACACTTACCAAGTGGAAAGTAGCCACTGAACAATCCCATTGCAGAAGATATAATAATTCTAATAGATTATATAATTCGTATATATATATATATATATATATATATATATATAATATATATATATATATATATATATATATATATATATATATATATATAAATATATAAATATATATATATATATATATATATATATATATATATATATATATATATATATATATATATATATATATATATATATATATATATACCCCCAATCAATATCGATTCAAGTTGATAATAACAATTGCATGGAGTAACTGTGAACGAACCTCAAACAATGGTGGTGCCGTAACACATGGATGAAGTGAATGTCAAAACATCTCTATAGACAATGACACGACTGCTACTCCAATACACAACAACACGACAAGCATCATCGTTATCAACAACAACAACAACAAAACAAAAATAACAACAACAATAACATCAATACTCTCGTCATGTTGCGCCTTCGAATCCCTTTGTCCGAAAACATATTGTAAAGAACTATAAAGAATTCACGAAATAAAAAAAGAAATATGAAATATAATATTTTATTTCCGATTTGTATAGATGAAACGTTAGAACTTGCAACATCGCCAATTCTCCTTCTCTTTCTTTTGTTTCTACTTCATCCTTCATCGTTAGCGACAGATTTTTGGTTTATATCGTTTACAAAGGAGGCATCGAATGAAAAGCCTTCACGACACTTGCCTTTATGGCGTTCACAGAAAAAGGGATAATAAAGAGGCAAAAAGAAATTCAACCTTGACATTTGATACTGAGCTTAAGATAATTAAAAAATCTCTGCAGTGACATAAAATTCGAATTTATTTCATGGGTTTCATAAAAGTTCCAGGTCATAACTCAACCTTCCAGTCACTTTAAGGAATCACATACACTTTTGAACCGTAACCGGAAGTAATATAAGCAAACTTCCATCACAAAATTACTTATCTCAAGCAGTGAATAGGACGAGGATGCATTCCACCTTTTGAGACTTGTCCAACTGCATGTGAGAATCATATATGCAACAATATCAAAGGCAGCGGTTTATAGTCCACTGCAGGACAAAGGTCTCAGACATGTCCTTATTCTTTTATGGGGTTTGGACAGTTTTCCTCACCACGTTGGCCATTTGCAGATTAGTGATGGTGGGAGATTTTTGTCTGATCGCTCACAGCAAACCAATCACGTATGAGTGGCCCTGACTAGTACAGCTCTGCTGATCATGGCGATACACAAACCCTTTCCCCTCGTTAAGGTATCCCCACTCAGAAAGGTAACCATACATAAGAAGGAGTATAATGAAGGTGGCTGACTGACAGATATCAAAGACATACAACAAGCTGATTTGAGAGGAGACTTGAACGACGAGTTAACACCCCCGGAATATCTTGAAATTAACCTTAAAAGTCTAGAGTTAGCAGTAATGGATCCCAACGGTGCCAGGGAAAAACCAAACCCATTTGCCCAAAAAATTGCTGCCCTGTTATGCAGATATAAAAACAGCTACGCTTCACAACTTTACATTAGTATATGGATATCGAAAAAGAAAAAATATGGTACTGACTAAAGGTAATATTACGGCGTAATGTTGTATATTTGCATCTGAATATTGAGTAATCTGACACTTACAAAAGGTATAAGAATCTTAGTAGTAAGTACAAGTGCCCATAGGAAATGAAATAACATATAAGGAGAAGTAAGTAAGGTCACTAAATAATGTGTTGCCATTAAAATTTCCAAATATAAAGCCACACAGTTCTCTCTCTCTCTCTCTCTCTCTCTCTCTCTCTCTCTCTCTCTCTCTCTCTCTCTCTCTCTCTCTCTCTCTCTCTCTCTCTCTCCATCACGCACAAATACATAAAAAAATATGCATTTACTTCTCTGGCAAGTCCATCCCCTTTTCCTGCCTCTATGAGCACACAAGTAGCAGTAATCTATTCCCTTTGAACAACAGAGGCGCTGGCTTGTGCAAACGCCTTCCCAAACAAGTGCCAATGAACAAAAGTAAAAACTCATCATCACACTTTTCAACGACCTAGGTCTCTGCATTGCAACACTAAATGCAGTTTTAAAAGAGGTCAGCAAAGAGGTCAGCATAGATGAGGTTGCCCTAATCACTCCTTACTCTAAGGTAACCAAAAGTCTCAAGGACGAATAATGTTTTTAGGAAAATCAAGGTGAAGGAATTCACCGCATGACACCTTCACCTCCCAATAGAAATCATACAAATCCTTTTTTTCGGGTCCTATTATAATGATTTGAAGAGAGTACTATTGTCTAGTTACCCTAACAACATTTCAGGACGTTACAAACCAAACCTGGTAATACAACATCGTAGAATTTGTAAGAATTACGGCAATATCATTCAGTAACGGTGAGATTTCGACAGCAGGATATAAAATGCAAAATATTTTACTTTATGAGGTCCAATGTTGCCAGAAAATAACCGCTATCAATAGGCTACTCCCTTGGATCTCAACCACCGTCTACCTAAGCTACAGGAGTAAGAGAGCCTCTCTTGCCAGTGGTCCAATACATATGAAAAACAATGGGTCATTGGTACAAACTATGGGATACTACGTCAGAGGGCAAGAGTTGGAACTTGCCATCTTGACCTTCTTTAATTGTAGTAATTCAGGACAATACGTGATATACTTAATGGTATGAGTAATTATTTAATAGTATGAGTAATTGTGTTCATTACTGAGGGCTTTTACAGGAAGTGTGCTCCTTAATAGGCAATTTTGTTGTTACATGATATAAAATTGCAATGAACGTCTACAACTTCCAAATTATTTTCATGATCAAAATGAGAAGTTTTCACTATGAATTGTGTAACTATACTTCAAAAGGAATCATATATAGGGAATTACATTATGAAACTACCTCCTGTCATAATGTTTTGCTCAAAGAAGAAATACGAATATTTTAGCTTTGGTCATGTTTTTCAAGAGCACATTATGTGATGTACTGGCAGCGAAGGAAAGTTTCAAAGAATTTAATAAAAATTCAAGTAATTTTTCAATATCAAATTTGATTTTCTTCAAAAATTACTTTTTTCGAAGACATTTAAATAAGGATAAAATAGTGTATATGAGGTACCCTCAAGCATGAGACCTCTAACCCAAGACAGTGGAAAACCATGGTACAGAGGCTATGTCATTACCTAAGACTAAAGAACAATGGTTTGATTTTGGAGAGTCCTCCGTCTAGAAGAGCAGCTTACAGAGTCTCCATTACACTCACCAAGTGGAAAGTAGCCACTAAACAATCCCATTGCAGTAGATTAATAATTCTAATAGATTAATTTGCATGAGATTATCCAGGCTACAGAAAAACATACACATACACGCTTATAAGCACAAACAGGCAATATACAGTATATATATATGTATGTATATATATATATATATATATATATATATATATATATACATATATATATATATATATATATATATATATATATATATATACATATATATATATATATATATATATATATATATATATATATATATATATATAATTTATATATATACATACCCCCATCAATATCTTTTCAAGTTGATAATAACTACTGCATGGAGTAACTGTGGACGAACCTCAAACAATGGTGGTGCCGTAACACGTGGATGAAGTGAATGTCAAAACATCTCTATAGACAATGACACGACTGCTACTCCAATACACAACAACACGACAAGCATCATCGTTATCAACAACAACAACAACAACAAAACAAAAATAACAACAACAATAACATCAATACTCTCATCATGTTGCGCCTTCGAATCCCTTTGTCCGAAAACATATTGTAAAGAACTATAAAGAATTCACGAAATAAAAAAAGAAATATAAAATATAATATTTTATTTCCGATTTGTATAGATGAAACGTTAGAACTTGCAACATCGCCAATTCTCCTTCTCTTTCTTTTGTTTCTACTTCATCCTTCATCGTTAGCGACAGATTTTTGGTTTATATCGTTTACAAAGGAGGCATCGAATGAAAAGCCTTCACGACACTTGCCTTTATGGCGTTCACAGAAAAAGGGATAATAAAGAGGCAAAAAGAAATTCAACCTTAACATTTGGTACTGAGCTTAAGATAATTAAAAAATCTCTCCAATGACATAGAATTCGAATTTATTTCATGGGTTTTATTAAGTTCCAGGTCATAACTCAACCTTCCAGTCACTTTAAGGAATTACAGACTCACAACGAATCACAACGTATCGGAGTTTAAAAGTCCAAGGCTTACCAAAAAAAAAAAAAAAAAAAAAAAAAAAAAAAAAAAAAAAAAAAAAAAAAAAAAAAAAAACCTTTTGAACCGTAACCGGAGGTAATATAAACAAACTTCCATCCCAAAATTACTTATCTCAAGCAGTGAAAAGGACGAGGATGTATTCCACCTTTTGAGACTTGTCCAACTCCATATGAGAATCATATATGCAACAATATCGAAGGCAGCTGTTTCTGTCCACTGCAGGACAAAGGTCTCAGACATATCCTTATTCTTTTATGGAGTTTGCACAGTTTTCCTCACCACGTTGGCCATTTGCAGATTAGTGATGGTGGGAGATTTTTGTCTGATCGCTCACAGCAAACGAATCTCGTATGGACTAGTACAGCTCTGCTGATCATGGCGATACACAAACCCTTTCCCCTCGTTAAGGTATGCCCACTCAGAGAGGGAACCATACATAAGGAGGAGAATAATGAAGGTGGCTGACTGACAGATATCAAAGACATACAACAAGCTGATTTGAGAGGAGACTTGAACGACGAGTTAACGCCCCTGGAATATCTTGAAATTAACCTTAAAAGTCTAGTGTTAGCAGCAATGGATCCCAACGGTGCCAGGGAAAACCAAACTCATTTGCCCGAAAAATTGCTGCCGTGTTAACAACAGCTACGCTTCACAACTTTACATTAGTATATGGATATCAAACAAGAAAAAATATGGTACTGACTAAAGGAAATATTACGGCGTAATGTTGTATATTTGCATCCAAATATTGAGTGATCTGACACAAAAGGTATAAGAATCTTAGTAGTAAGCACAAGTGCCCATAGGAAATGAAATAACATATGAGAAGTGGGAAGGCAAGGTCACTAAATAATGTATTGTCATTAAAATTTCCAAATATAAAGCCACACAGTTCTCTCTCTCTCTCTCTCTCTCTCTCTCTCTCTCTCTCTCTCTCTCTCTCTCTCTCTCTCTCTCTCCAACACGCACAAATACATAAAAAAATAAGCATTTACTTCTCTGGCAAGTCCATCCCCTTTTCCTGCCTCTATGAGCACACAAGTAGCAGTAATCTATTCCCTTTGAACAACAGAGGCACTGGCTTGTGCAAACGCCTTCCCAAACAAGTGCCAATGAACAAAAGTAGAAACTCATCATCACAGTTTTCAACGACCTAGGTCTCTGCATTGCAACACTAAATGCAGTTTTAAAAGAGGTCAGCAAAGAGGTCAGCATAAATGTGGTTACCTTAATCACTCCTTACTCTAAGGTAACCAAAAGTCTCAAGGAAGAATAATGTTTTTAGGAAAATCAAGGTGAAGGAATTCACCGCATGACACCTTCACCTCCCAATAGAAATCATACAAATCCTTTTTTTCGGGTCCTATAATGATGGTTTGAAGAGAGTACTATTGTCTAGTTACCCTAACAATATTTCTGGACGTTACAAATTAAACCTGGTAATACAACATCATATAAATTGTAAGAATTACGGCAATATCATTCAGTAACGGTGAGATTTCGACAGCAGGATATAAAATGCAAAATATGTTATATTACAAGGTTCAATGTCGCCTGAAAATAACCGCTATCAATAAGCTACTCCCTTGGATCTGAACCACCGTCTACCTAAGCTACAGGATTCAGAGAGCCTCTCGTGGTCCAATACATATGAAAAACAATGGGTCATTGGTTCAAACTATGGGATACTACGTCCTAGGGCAAGAGTTGGAACTTGCCAACTTGACCTTCTTTAATTGTAGTCATTTCGGACAGTACGTGATATACTTAATGGTATGAATAATTATTTAATAGTATGAGTAATTGTGTTCATTACTAAGGGCTCTTACAGGAAGTGTGCTCCTTAATAGGAAATTTTGTTGTTACATGATATAAAATTGCAATGAAAGTCTAGTTCCAAATTATTTTCATAAACAAAATGAGAAGTTTTCACTAGGAATTGTGTAACTATACTTCAAAAGGAATCATATATTGGGAAGTACATTATGAAACACCCTCCTGTCATAATGTTTTGCTCAAAGAAGAAATACGAATATTTTAGCTTTGGTCATGTTTTTTAAGAGCACATTATGTGATGTACTGGCAGCGAAGGAGAGTTTCAAAGGATTCAACAAAAATTCAAAAATTCAAGTAATTTCACTATATCAAATTTGATTTTCTTCAAAAATTACTTTTTTCGAAGACATCAAGTAAAATAGGAACACTTGAAAACTAACTTGAGAAAAGTAAATTTAATCCACTGCACTAAATGATGCTATCCATAAATATATGTATTTGAAGTAATCTGAAAAAGAAATGCAAATGTACATCCAATGCGTTAATAAACATGAATACATTTGAAAAAAAAAGAACAAAAATAAGACATAACAAATAACTTTAAGACGAGAGGAAACATTTTAGAGAATTCTATTAGTATGCTAGTTTCCTACAGAAAAATTGGATAGTTTCGAATAAAATAATTACACTTCATACTGTATTTAACTTTTCGTTTACCTCCCTTAATGCAAGAAATATGTTCTAATAAATTAACATTGAGAATAAATCTTTGACCAATTCAACCTAATCTACATAGCCTACCATAAACCCCAAACCCATAAAAACATGTACTAATTCATACAGTTTACAGGACCTGCTGCATTTCTGGTACCCTGCAAAGTTAAGTTCTGTCTGGGTTCTAAACAGCAAATGAAATGATGCGGGACAGGGAGGATTGCAAAATTTGAGGGGTTTGGGTAAGAATGGGGAAAGGGGGGGGGGGGGAGCAACCCCAAAAGGCTTGGCTTGGCTGCTGCTACAGCCTTTAAACCATCGACCAGACTTCAAGACTTTCTTCAAGGTCTCATTGAAGGCCAGACTGTCCGTCTTCTCGCTCTGGTGCGTCTGGCACTTAAATAGTCTCCTAATAAGCTATGCATTTCTCTCTCTCTCTCTCTCTCTCTCTCTCTCTCTCTCTCTCTCTCTCTCTCTCTCTATGTATACACAAACAATTATACAAATACAAACATGTAAAAATAATAGTTAAACATTATATGATGATACGAAAAAATACAAAACAAAATATATTGAACGGGGAAAGAGAGCAGTAATAGGTCTTTTTAGTTGGATCAATTAACATTATTGTTTAAGGATATAAGGAATTCATTAAAATACACACCCACCACAAGCATATTTATATATGTATATATATATATATATATATATATATATATATATATATATATATATATATATGTGTGTGTGTGTGTGTGTGTGTGTGTGAGTGTGTGTGTGTATGTAGTGTGTTTGTGTGTGCGGGTGTTTGTATGCACGTTTGCTTGTGAGTGAGCGTATATAATCTTGTATATAACTCTTACATACTTTCACATATCGCACGCCAAGGGAATTAAAAAGGACTGAAATTTGAAAATATATCGTGTTGGGTTCATGCATGGGATACTTCGTACCATCAGCCATCCAAAGAGTTACATATGAATTGATTTCGCTTGATTATCATATATATACATATATATATATATATATATATATATATATATATATATATATATATATATATATATATATGTATATATATATGTGTATATATATATATATATATATATATATATATATATATATATATATATATATATATATATATATATATATGTGTGTGTGTGTGTGTGTGTGTGTTTGTGTATTTTATATATTATTGTCTGGATTCTCTTACCGACCTCGGGATCAGACCCCAAGGCGTAACCACTCAAAGATAATAGCTTCTGACCGGAAGGGAATCGAACCCTGGTCCGCGAAACTTGTATCAACAGTGACATGCCACTTGACCACGAAGAAAGATAAAAGTCAAAGACAATTGTTCTGTACTTATACCTGTCGAATTTAGGTTTTTTGTACTCAGAATTGAAATCAACCCATCTTCACCATCGTAGCTAATTGGTATCCATGTGACTTTGCTTTCGATTAATGATAAATTTTGCACATTTATTCTTCTTAATATAAAAATCAATTCAACACGAACAAATATACTGTGTATGGATACAACTACCTATCTATCTGAATATGATATTTTCATAATAAAATAAATTTTTGAATATACTTACCCGCTGGTTATATAAAAGAGCTGAAGTCCCTGACGCCAGGGCAGAAAATTCAAATCTCGCGCTATCGAAGATACGCCAGGTGTACCAACCGCACCCTAGCGGTAGAACAGGTGGAACTACACACCAACTCCAGTTCTTCCATGCCTCATAGCCATACCATAGGTAGTCTCTAGAGGGGAGGAGGGAGGGTGTTAAATTTATATAACCAGCGGGTAAGTATATTCAAAAATTTATTTTATTATGAAAATATCATTTTTAAATATAAAACTTACCCGCTGGTTATATAAAAGAGCTGATTGACACCCCTTGGTGGCGGGTCAGAGACAGCTACATACAGAAAATTCACTTAAGGGTTACATACAATAAACTTAAGCAGTTCTCACCTGATAAGGAAGCTGACAGCAATGATACTCTGCCTCATTTCGTCCGCTATCCTTAAGAGATCCAGTAATCCACTCGGGCTGAAAATCTCTAGGAGCTGTCAAACGGTACAAACACCTATAACATGACAGGACCTCAACCAATACCCTTGTTCCGGGTGCACTCAAGGAACAAATTGACCACCTAGCCAAATCAAAGATTGCGGAAGACTGACGCCCAATCTCCACAAACAACCATAACAAACGAGTTCCAAGAGATAGAAAAGGGGTATTAGGAAAAAAGGGAACGTAGTGGTAGATCATTCACCTACTATCGCATTAGCAGCTATAAAAGGACCCAACGTAAAAAGGTCCTCATAGCGAGTCTGAACATTCTTCAAATAATGGGATGCAAAAACAGACTTACTTCTCCAAAATGTTGTATCCATCAGACTTTGCAGAGAACGGTTCTGTTTAAAGGCCACTGAAGTCGCTACCGCTCTGACTTCATGTGTCTTGACTTTGAGGAGCCTCTGATCCGACTCATCACACTGAGCATGAGCTTCTCGAATCAACAATCTAACGAAAAAAGACAAGGCATTCTTGGACATGGGCATCGAGGGTTTCCGAACTGCACACCACAGAGCGTCTGAGTTACCTCTCAGATTCTTAGTTCTGTCCACATAACACCGTAGAGCTCTAACTGGACAGAGAACCCTTTCCAATTCATCGCCAGCCAAATCAGAAAGGTTAGAAATCTCGAAGGATTTGGGCCATGGTCGAGAAGGGTTTTCGTTCTTGGCCAGAAACCCCAGTTGTAAAGAACAAATGGCTTTCCCATTCCGAAAACCAATGTTCTTGCTTAAAGCGTGAACTTCACTAACTCTTTTCGCAGTGGCGAGGGTAACTAGAAAAAGGGTTTTCAAGGTTAAGTCCTTAAATGAAGCCGAGTGTAAAGGCTCAAATCTGTCACTCATGAGAAATTTAAGGACAACATCCAAATTCCAGGCGATGGGAGCCGTTTGAATCTTCTTGGTCGTATCAAAAGACCTAAGTAAATCTCGTAGATCCTTATTATCAGAAAGGTCTAGGTTCCTGTGTCGAAAAACCGTCGCCAACATACTCCTGTAACCTTTAATAGTTGATGACGAGAAGTTATGCTTAGTTTTAAGGTCCAAGAAAAAATCTGCTATTTGGGAAAGCGATGTACTGGAAGAGGAAATCGCGTTAGTTCTACACCATTCCCTGAACAACTCCCACTTGGACTGATACACCTTGATGGTTGAAGACCTTCTTGCCCTTGCAATTGCCTTGGCTGCCTTCTTCGAAAATCCTCTAGCTCTAGCGAGTTTTTCGATAGTCTGAAGGCAGTCAGACGTAGAGCTCGGAGGTTTTGATGATTTCGGGCCAAGTGAGGTTGTCTGAGAAGATCGGGTCTCATGGGAAGGCTTCTCGGGACATCCACCATCCATTCCAGTACCTCTGGAAACCAGCTCCTTGACGGCCAGAACGGAGCTATCAGTGTCATTCTGGTCTCCTCGTGTGAAACGAACTTCTGAATCACTTTGTAAAGGATCTTGAACGGAGGAAAGGCATAAACCTCCATGTGTGACCAGTTCATCAGAAAAGCGTCTATGTGTAAAGCTTCGGGGTCTGGAACCGGAGAGCAGTAACACTCTAGTCGTTTGGTCTTCGCGGTGGCAAAGAGATCCACGAGAGGTCGACCCCATAACCGCCACAGACTCTTGCAGATGTCCGGGTGCAGAATCCATTCTGTGGAGAGAACCTGACCTTTCCTGCTGAGTCTGTCTGCGCTCACATTGTTGACCCCCTGGATGAACCGCGTCAAAAGAGTCACCTTCCTTTCCTCCCCCCAGATGAGGAGCAGTCTTGCAATCTCGAACAGAGGCCAAGAGTGGGTCCCGCCTTGTTTCGCAATATAGGCCAGAGCTGTCGTGCTGTCCGAATTGACTTGGACTACCTTGCCCCTGATCTGCTTTTCGAAGCCGATGAGAGCCAGATGGATAGCTAAAAGCTCTTTTTGATTGATGTGGAGAGAGGTTTGCTCCACCGTCCAAGTCCCCGAAAGTTCCTGCTTCTCTAGAGTGGCTCCCCACCCCGAGTTGGAGGCGTCGCAACACAACACGAGGTTTGGGTTCCTCTGAAGTAAAGACAAGCCTTCTTTCAGTCTGGGCTCGTTGTTCCACCATTGAAGATGAGACTTGATGGAAGTCGAGATGGGAATGCAATCCCTGTCGAGGCTGTCCCCTTTCTTCCAATGGCGGTTGAGATGAAACTGAAGAGGACGCAAGAACAACTTCCCCAGGGTCACGAACTTCTCTAACGACGAGAGAGTCCCCAGAAGACTCATCCAATCTCTGACGGAGCAAAGATCTCTTTTCAGGAACGTTTGTACTTTTAGGAGGGCTGCCTGGATTCTCACCGACGACGGAAAAGCCCGAAAACTCCGACTGTGAATCTCCATCCCCAAATAAAGAATCTCCTGGGATGGAATGAGTTGTGATTTTTTCGAGCTCACCAGGAGACCCAGTTCTCTGGAGAGATCCAAAGTCATCCTGAGGTCCTTCAAACAACAATCGGCTGAGGAGGCTCTTATCAGCCAATCGTCCAGATACAGAGAGGCCCTGATTCCCCTCGAATGCAGCATGCTTGCCACGTTCAGCATGATCTTGGTGAACAATAGAGGAGCCGTGCAGAGTCCGAAACAAAGAGCCCTGAACTGGAAGACCTTGTTTCCGTCCATGAACCTCAGATAACGTCTGCAGCTGGGATGAATCGGAAGGTGGAAATAGGCATCCTGAAGATCTAAAGAGACCATCCAATCGTCCTTCCTCACAGCTGCCAGAACTGTTTTCTGAGTCTCCATAGTGAACGTCGAGTTTTGGACGTAACCATTGAGCACACTTACGTCCAGAACCGGTCTCCACCCCCCGGAACTCTTGGGTACTAGAAAAAGGCGGTTGTAAAACCCCGGAGACGTAACATCTTGCATTTCCTCTATTGCTCGTTTCTCTAATAAAAGAGACATCTGTAGAAGCATGGCTTGTTTCTTGGGACCCTCTCTGTATTTGGGCGAAAGATCCACTGGATCTGTGACTAAAGGAGGATTGGTCAGGAAGGGGATCTTGTAGCCTTCCTTTAACACCTGGACGGACCAGGGGTCCGCTCCATTCTTCTCCCAAGCCTCCCAAAAGTGAGTCA
>NC_090732.1:134372570-134377570 GCF_036898095.1 Palaemon carinicauda | reverse complement strand
ATTCTCTTGAATTTCACTTAAAATATTTTTCTGCATCACCAATATCTTGTTTCCTTTTTTATGGTCTGAGGCAAGACGGTGATAAAATAAATTCTAAAAACAAGTTTCATCAGTTTCATTCATATATATCTAAGAAGGAGAATTGGGTTGAAAATTCGGATTGATCAAGAAAACCTTCGAAACGATCTTTTAAACTTTTCTAACATTTCTGCTCGAAGACGACTGACAATTTGAAGCCGATTTGGGAATGTACTGGTATTTCATATTTCTCCTCACAGGGAGACCTTTTGGAGATCTGACAGGAAAGCATTCAACATTCGACTGATGACAAAAGACAACTTCGAGTCAAAGAAGTTGGGAGGGTTTTGAAGCCTATTTCAGATCTTGGAGTCTGTTATGGATTTCAAAGTCTTCATACGTACTAAATTAAAACTAAGCTAGATACAGGAACTCTATATTGTTGACTCGGCGGGGCTCCCCGCTTACCGCTAGCCCGGCGGGGGGTCTCCTCTTCCCACTAGGCCTGCAGGGGCCAACCCCCCATTCCCGCTGGCCCAGCCACCCTCCCGGCTCCCAGTGGGCAGTCGGGGGTGGGGGGGGGGCTGTTCCCACTGGCACAGTGGGGCTCCCCCATTCCTGCTAGCACGGTAGGGCTCCCATGTTCCTGTTGGCATGGCGGGGCTCCCCCCCTTTCAGATGACACAGTTGGGCTAACCCATTCCTGCTGGTACAGCAGAGCTCTCCCGTTCTGGCTGGCACATCACGGCTCCCCCATTCCTACTGGGACGGCGAGCCTCCAATATTCCCGATGGCACATTGGGGCTCCTCTGTTCCCACTGGTACAGCGGAGCTACCCTGTTTCCGCTGGAACAGTAGGGCTTCCCTGTTCTCGCTGGCATGGCGCAGTATTCCCCGTTCCCACTGGCACAGCGTGGCTCCCCCATTCCCACTGGCACAGCGTGGCTCCCCCGTTCCCACTGGCATGGTAGGGCTCCGCCGATCCCGCTGGGACTTCAGGGCTCAACCGTCCCCGCTAACATGGTGGGGCTTCCCCGTTCCTGCTGGAATGGCAGGACTCCCCAGTTCCTGCTGGAATGGCAGGACTCCCCAGTTCCTGCTAGCAAAGCACGGCCCACATGTTCCCATTGGCACAGCATGGCTACCCCGTACTACACTGGCATGGCGCGGCTCCCCCGTTCCTGCTGGCATGGCGCGGCTCCCTTGTTCCTGCTGGCATGACATGGCGCCCCTGTTCCTGTTGGCACAGCGTGGCTCTTCCGTTTCCGCTGGCATGGAGTGGCTTCGCTATTTCCACAATAAAACATCTATAAAATACTGTAATAATATTCATATATATATATATATATATATATATATATATATATATATATATATATATATATATATACACATGTATGTATGTATATACATATAGGCCTATATAAATATATGTATATATATATATATATATATATATATATATATATATATATATATATATATATATATATATACTTTCGGAGAAGGAATACCTTAACACAGTGAAAGGGTTTGTGGATTGTCATGATCAACAAAGCTGTACTAGTCAGAGCCACTCATAATAGGTTGATTTGCTGTGAGCAATCAGACCAGAATCTCCCATCACCATCAATCTACCCTAGCCAGTGTGGTGGTAAAAACTGGCTAAATCCCGTGATAAAAAGTGGCTAAACCTCAAACCAGCTCAAACCATTTCTATCTACCCCTTATGATGATCTCAGCCAAATATGTCCCTCGAGTAATCTCTTTTATAGTTTCACTTCTAATCCTGTCCTGCCATTTAACTCCCAATATCCTACTGAGGGTTTTGTTCTCAAATATACTAAATCTATTGGAGATTGCTTCATTGTCATACTATGACTCCTGTCCGTATAATAACACCGATCTCACTAAACTGGTATATAGTCTGATTTTTATATTTAATTTCAGGCGATTTGATTTCCAAATTTTATTTAACAAGGCACCAGAAGAGTTGGGAGACCCAGGCCTAAATGGCTGAAAATTATGAAGCGCTATGTAGGAGATGATGAATGGATAAAGACCAAATTAAAAGCTCAAAATGAAGACGACTTGCGAAATCTGACCGAGGCCATTTGAGTCAATTGGTGTAGGAAGAGGATTAAACCCCAGATATGAATTGAGATGTCTGAGGCTTTTGTCCTATAGTGGACTAGAAATGCCTGCATTTGTTGCTGCCGTATTTCTTCAGAACTTAATGCTCCCCAGGATAAACATGTCAGAGACTGTGATATTTCAAGTTGGAATGGGTTGATAAAACTCTGAACGGCTTTAATTGTTCGTTGCACCAGTTTCACAGGTGTGAAAAGTACCAATGAGTATGATATGCCTTTTGTATTTTTTCTGGCTCACCCCATATCAGAGGGAAGTTTTTTATGCAAATACCGAAATCAAATGTTGTAATTGTGTAATCTTATCCTACTTCAAATGATGCTTCTTGACTGCACCTCAAACATTCTCGAATTGTTTTGAGGTCCGTAATTGTAGCATTAATCATTGGATGATACCCAATAGTTGTGGTACAGTCTGGAGTATTGCTAGTACTAGACACAAATCTCGATGTAGCAAGAATAAACTGATTCTCAAAGAGTATACGATGAGCAATAATTCGAAAAAAAGGATCTTATAGATCTATACCTTAGATGTTGTAATTTTCAGAAAAGTTTGAGGGCTTCATGAGGGTTGGTTCTGACCGTTTTCTCTGGCAGTATGGTGCTGACTCTTAAACTGGACACTTGAATCTTATCTGCTTTTTCTAAGGTTGGGTATCAGAAATGGGTTCAGACATACGAGGGGCTGATTTCCGGGCATGATCTTTACAGAATCCAAAATCTTGCATGAAGATTCCAACTGTGCTGTGAACTGATCAATTTCCATAAACATCAGACACCATCTGATCAAACTTGCCTCAGTCGCCAAAAAAACTGTTCTTTCAGGCTGATCCTTAACCACATCACTGTTAAAGATTACTGTAACATTTTCAACTATGGATTTGCTGGGGCAGTTTGAATTCCAGTGAATGAATATAGGACTCACACTGACCTAGATTGTTTAAGAGTAGTTAATTGTTTAGATATGAAGAGATGGCAGAGTGTCATACACAAAAGGATAAGCTTTTTCCTCTTCCACTGTCCACCTGTTGCTGCTTTACATATATCTTGACTAACTGATAGTACTAATATTCTTTCTCGATCTGATGGCTCCCTCTTACCACAAATTAGTGTAAACACAGATTGTAGAGCATATGCAAGAATTTTCTCAAGCGGATAAGGAACGCCACTAGATTTGGTGGGTCATAGAAGTGTCTTGGTGTCTTTGCAGGCATTGAGTAATCTAGTGTGAAGCTCAAGACTAACTTCTTTAATCCAGTCATTATCTCCCAAATCATAAGCAGAAAGAACAATTATTTTCAGTGATTCTAAAGATTTACAAAATATCATATGGGGCTGATGAGAAGTCGATACTGTCCTTTAGGTCAGAACAGTGTTCAATCTTCCATCTGAGATTGAATAGTTACTTCACAAGCTTGATCATTATTGTTATTGTTGTATAGATTCTCATTATGCACATTTCTAAGATGACAAAACTTTAGAACCTGATCTTTGTGAATAACTTTAAAAAATGGTACACATGTGAAAATGCCTTCTCTATACATCTTTCCTTGTCTGATACTTTCTCAGTTTCTGTGATGGTGTAACGATACTTAGGTGTTTGTCTCACTAAATCCTGCTTGGGTCAGCACCAGGACCCATACAGTGACGGGTCAAGTAACGAGCATCCAGGGTTTCCTACTCCAGGCTACATGAGGTCAGTTGAGCCACAGCGACCTGCTGTCAGGTAGATCGGGAACGATAAGGAAACGGTTGTGAATTAAAAGGCAAAGTCAAAATATTAATTCTGCATCCCCTTTATTGTTATTTTGTCTCTTGGGATTTCTTTTATGGTCCTTAATCTATAATCTGCTGAGAATTTCAGCATATAAATGCTAACAGTCCAGTACAATGCCTCATTTACCACTACGTAGTCTAGCGGTAATCATCTCTTACTGAGATGTTTAGTGTCCAATGACAACTGTAATATAACGAAATAACCATGCCGAGCAATTGCGCTAAAGTAATAAAGCTTAATTACAGCATTCGTTTCTTTCATTTTCCGAGTGATGACATCTTGCCAGATGCTTGGATAAAAGCATGTCGACGATCAGACAATATCAATCCAGATCATGCTGTGATTTGTTCTGTGCATTTCTACAAAGAAGATATTGCTGGCGACATGAAATCACGTCTCCTTGGAACAGAAGGACCCAAGAATCGACGGATTTTGAAGCAAAAAGCTATTCCATCTCTTTCTCTGCCCAAAGGTAATTTCTATTTGCATTCATATCTGGTTGAAACTAATTTGGCCAGAAAAAATAACTGATTTCTATTATGGATAACAGAAATTAAGCACAGCATAGAACCATGAGCTGATAATGAAATCAAATTAAAATCTGTAGGAATAGTGCCATAGAACATTATGCTTGAAGACCACTATAGTATATTTGATGTTTTGAGAGAAATATGTGCAATTCTTAAACCAATTTCGTAATTTCTATGCTTCGTGATGTCAATGTTTTCTGTCACTCTTTTGAACCTAACCCAAACTATATATATATATATATATATATATATATATATATATATATATATATATATATATATATATATATATATATATATATACACACATATATATATATATATATATTATATATATCAGACCAATGTATATATATATATATATATATATATATATATATTATATATATATATATATATATATATATATATCAGAACCAATGTATATATATATATATATATATATATATATATATATATATATATGTGTGTGTGTGTGTGTGTGTGCGTGTGTGTGTATCTGTAAATATTAGAGCTTAAATAAAG
>NC_090732.1:134357570-134367570 GCF_036898095.1 Palaemon carinicauda | reverse complement strand
CTTTTTCGTGTCACTAGCAAAGTAAATCTCCTAAACATTTTCCCATTTCAAGATTATTAATTAATCGGGATGGAAGTGTCACAGAAAAAAAGGTGTACTTTTATGACATGGCAAATTTATAGACTGAAAATTATAACGGCAGTTTGTTTTCGGACCTTGTTCAGTTTCCATCGTTATCGATATATTATATATTTCATTCACTATCAGAGCTGAATTTTACCTATCATGAAAAATAAAGTCTATTAATATAGGCTCTAAGATCATATGGTACCTGAGATGATAAATCTACAGTCAACAACACTCTAGATGTTCCAGCCAATTAACTTCAAGGATTCGAGGTTTCTCATCATCATCATCATCATTATCATTATCATTATTATTATTATTATTATTATTATTATTATTATTATTATTATTATTATTAACTCAGCTGCATTCCTAGTTGGAAAAGCAGTATGCTATAAACCCAAGGGCTCTGAAAGGACAAAAAAGCCCAATTAGGAAATGAAATAAGGAAATAAACTATATGAGAAGTAATTAATAATGAATATAAATAATTTTAAGGCCAATAACAACGTTAAAAGAGATTTTTGAAATACTGTATAAACTAAGAAAAGACTTTTGTCAGTATGCTCAAAATTAACAAAAAAAAAAAAAAAAAAAACTTTTACTGTAAGTTTGAACTTCTGAAGTTCCACCGATTTAACTGTCTGGTTAAGAAGACTTTTTAAGAAGACCATTCCACAATCAGTTTACAGCTAAAAAAAAACTTCCAGAATATTGTGTAGTATTGAACCTTATGATAGAGAAGGCATGGCTCAATTAGTGCATACATTACAGTCTGGGAAGATTTGAATGCAAATGGTTAGAAATTTGAAAAATCTTATGCAATATTCATAAAGAATTAACTGAATGACAGCGCCAGGGATTAATATCTAGATCAGGAATAAGAAATCTAATAGACCGCAAGTTCTTGTCAACCAAATTAAGATGAAATTCAGTAGATGAAGACCAGACAAGAGATCAATACTCGAAACAAGGCAGAATGAAAGAATTAAAACTCTTTATATCAGAATATACTGTTGATCACCGAAAATCTTAGGCTTCTCGATAGCCTAATTTTATTGTGGAATTAAAGAAGAAAACTTAAATACAAAACATACCTGAATGAGAGAGTTAGCATAAAAATTAAATGTGCCAGATATAAGGGGTTATATGGTTATATTTGGAACTGTACAAGAAACTCCTAAGCTTGGGTAATAACTCATTTTTATTATGAGAATCAGAGTGGATTAAGCTAATATAAAGCTAATGCATATATATATCTATATATATATATATATATATATATATATATATATATATATATATTATATATATATATATATGAATGTTTATATATATATATATATATATATATATATATATATATAAATGCTTATATATATATATATACATATATATATATATATATATATATATATATATATATATATATATATATATATATATATATATATATATATATACATACATAAAACACTAAGACATAAAAAGAGCAACATGTGAATAAGAGAGCAAACCAAAGTAGAGGATAATCTAACAACATGTAAGAAAAATAAATGGACATGGACAGGACATATAATAGAATGACATTAGGAATAACAGAATGGATCCCTAGAGATTGGAAATGAAGCAGGGGAAGGAAGAGAAAACAATGGAGTGACGAGCTAAGAAAATTTACGGGTATACTGTAGACTGGCACAGAAACACCATAAACGTACGGGAGTTGAGAGTCATGTCTGAGGTCTTTGTCCTCCAGTTGCATAGTTACGGCTGATGATATACAGTTTATGTATATATATATATACATATATATATATATATATATATATATATATATATATATATATATATATATATATATATATACATATATAAATAAATGTATATATATATATATATATATATATATATATATATATATACACACACACACATATATATATATATATATATATATATATATATATATATATATATATATATATATATATATATATATATATATATATATATATATATATATATATAGTGTGTGTGTGTGTGTGTGTAGATATAGATACAGATAATAATAATTATGATATAATAGTAAAATTCCAGTCCCCATGAGTCTTCATTACAATCAATACTACCAGGATGATTAATTCTAAAAGGAAAAGGGGCAGACAATTACTGAAACTAACCAACACCTAAATATGACGTGCTAGTTACTACAGGGAATGACATTTTCATAAAAATTTTAAATCAAGTCAGATAATCGAAATTTAAAACTATTTGTAATGCCAATACGTTGAGGCAGCTTTTGGCTCGTTGTCATTTGGCGCTGCGCTATGCTGTTGACTATTCTCGCCTTGTAGAGGCAGCTTTAGGCTCGTCGATGTTGGCAGCAGATTATAAGCCCCGACCCTAGCGCATTATTTCAATTTGTAGATAATTGTGCAGTGGTAGTGAATACCAACGCTTTATTGAGTAACATGAGTTACTTTGGCACTGGCATAAAGTAAAATAAGAACTCGAAGGCGGAATAATAAAAGGTTTTACCGGATACCCATCTGCAATTGTCAGTACTCGATATCCTACAGTATATGCTAGCGTTGTGCTGTACACACTAGTGACCATTAACGTTATTATATGTATAATAAATACAAAAATGCTTTGTTTCTTTGTATAAGTTTGCCTAAAATGGTACAATTGTGTTTCTATGATGACGCCATGGGTTGGCAATACTTGCCCTCTGCTGAGGTCGCGCTGTGATTGGTTCTAATTTCGTCCGGAACAAACCCTTCCAGACTTCGCCGGGTGAATTGTGAGTTCTATAGATTCCCGTAGATTTTCCTAAGAATATAATGGGATTCCACAGATGAAAACTAAACTGCTGGCATTCAGAATCGACCATTAATTCAGTTGGATGAAAGGATCTTGTCGAGGTTAGCATTAAGTAAACGAACGGCATTCTGTCTTCTTCATAATTGAAAGCTGTTTTCATATTAAGACCTTCTACCTGATGTCATTTAGCATTGTAATTCAATCAAGGCTCTACTGAGGGTCTGCAAAGAAAGGCGATGAAGATAATTGTGTAAATCATAACTAAAGGAGAAGCTGAGGGAAAATAAAACGGAGAAAAAAAAAGAACACTGAAAAGATACATTTGATTTTACTCTCTTTCAGAGTACTGCTTTTTCCTACAATATTTCTTTCATTATATTACTACTCATCACTAAGCCATCAAAACCGGATGAAAATGTAAATCAAACATTCAATTAGCGCTACACTAGCCTATATGAGAGAGAGAGAGAGAGAGAGAGAGAGAGAGAGAGAGAGAGAGAGAGAGAGAGAGAGAACTCGACATTTACGATGATGACAACAAAGTACTCCAAAAAGCTTTTATTAATGATCGTATATTATAATATAAGAGGCAGTAATACCTGGCAATAAACACGAATGATATTCAAATGGTGAGAGAAGAAGAAGAAGAAGAAGAATCAAAGGCCGAGAACCTTGAAAACCCAGTTAGGCCTAAGAGCTATATTGCACATTTGAAGAAGCCTCATTTGCTGGGGAAGAGGAATCGTGTAAAGGATGAGTTTTTAATGGAAAGGAAGAGGAAATTCTAAATTGGAATTTTACGCCTTGTAGAAAATGATACAGAATGGCGGAAAACATTGATGAGATTTTTCACTTTCGAGTTCACAAGGCCTTTTCAAAACACTAGATTTTACTTTTTATCATTTTGTTTCAGTTGTTGGGAATGAAAGAGCGAGGAAATACATACAAATATTAGTTAGGCTGCCAAGTGGCCAAATTGGACCAAACCGTACATTGGGTTACATAAAAGGTTTTTACTACTATTCTGATTAGTCTAATATGTTGGGAATTAGAATCTGAAGGCAGACAGACTGTCATGTGAAAAATTTTTCTTTTTTTATGATTTAAACAGTGTACCCTCTGTTTTTATTTTCTGCACATTTACAGCACTAAAATATCAACTTATACCGAACAAATTTTATTTACATACCATTACAATATATATTTCAACAAATCTATACTTCCTCTTTCATATGTATTTCAACTGAAGTGTTTATGTGGCTGTAAGATGATTTTTTTGTGTCATTATTACCAAAAGGAAAGACCCTTTTACAGAAACACTTATATTTGCAATTTTCTCTAATTTTTTGTCAACACGTTAGACCACTTGTATTAATGATTATCAACTGTGGACAGTGTAAATATACACTAGTGGAAAATACATTATGACCTAATGTAACTCTGTCTTCGTCTTTTGTCGATCAATGGTGCAACAAGTGTTTTAATACATTCTTTGATATATATACCAAAACAGATAGTGTAATGTGTAGTGCATTTTCATCCGCGTTAATTGCAATAGTCAAAAGCCACTCCAACACTTTCTGAAAACATAACAGACACCTCACATGTCTCGAACTGTCGACTTAACCGCGCCAGGACTCCTCGCTACTGGGAGGAAGGACGCTGCTGACTAGTACAACGCATGAACATATGCTACCAGGGTTTTCTAAGTGATGTCAGGCAGGGCAGCCGACCGGAACAACGGTCTACCCCAAAAAGCCAAAGCAAAGTCCTTCAAAAAGAAGGCAACCATGTTTACCCCATACAAATGGGAATAAAGCACGTTTATATAAGAAGTGCGTTAATAATTGGTACTGTAAAATGAAATCATCTTTGAAATAGGGATTAAGCTTGTTGGACCTTACATATACTGGAGTATCTCAAGGACAAATAGCTGTCCGAGTCCTCTCACATCATTTGTGTAATACATTGGGTCTTGAATATGACAAATGCATTATGAGGATTTAGAGAAAGGAGAATGACACAATGGCACAGCACAGGGAGGAAGGTAGATAACGAAATCAACTTGACAAAGCAGATAAAAATCTCATCATTGAAGAGGTACAGAAATAAACCAATCCTCTTTTCACAGATCCGCCAATACCACCTCACAACATTGCAAGTGTTCACGTAGAAACTGAAAACATTATTGTTAACAATGCCCTCATGATTGGAGAGAGAGAGAATGGCTTCAGATTATGCAGCTAGATTCACAAATGGGTTTTATACTCCTTTACACACAGAGATGTTATAACTTTGGAGGCAAACAAACAAATGTTTGAGGATAGGCGAAAATAACGTATGTATGATCTTGAAAAGTCCCATGAACGCATCCTTGTTATATCACAAAAAAGACAAGTACAACTTGAATAGTTATTTCAATATGGATTGACACCAGTTACATTCTCACTATTTGGTGATCATAGATCAACTTAATGCCACAGGTGCTAAAGTTGTGGATGGCAATGAAGCTCTACATGTATATCGTGTACGTTGGATCGTGTACAGTGTCCAAAAGTTAGAACTAGGATAATTTGAAATGCCCTGACACAGCCTCGTGAAACATATGTGATCCCTGATAAGTATATAACAGCGTTCATCAAATCCCGAGAACATCGTCGAGCAGGGGGAAATATGCAGGAGCACAAAATACCAGCCAAGGCATCAATGCTTCCAAGGGACATCATCATGATAAAATTCAATAACAAAAAGAACCCCATCAGATTCACGTGTGCCACAAGGTATCCATTTGAATCTCTCTTTCTAATTGATGAGGAAAATTGCCTCTTCAGACATGAAGAAGCAGATGTCAACATCATGGCCTACCGTCTACAAATTCACACACAAAATAATCATATTATTGTAGTCTTTGATGGCACAGACATATTTGTACTCCATGTTTATTTCGCATTGAAAGCACAATGTAACATGTTGAATGTTTGATTAGAAATATGACAATAAAGTCATAGACATTATTGCGACTGTTGAAAATCGTGGTCCAAAATGCAAAACACTTCTCCCTCTGCATGCGCTATCAGGATGCGACTCTGTTTCATATCCATTTGGAAAGGAATAATTGTCTATTGTCAAATTTCTTCTGAACAATGAATGCAACCTCAATGTCATGTGTGACCCAAACGGAAGTGAATATGATGTCATTCGAGCAGGAACAGACATAATGCTCTGTCTTTACGGTGGCCATGCGGAAGGCAATCTATCTTTCAACGCTCAGGCGTCAACTATTTGTCAAAAGGGAACCTCCAAACATTAAGAGCTTTCCGTCAAACGTGCATATGTTCAAATTCTACTTTGTTGCTTTAAAAATCAATAGCTGATAGATGATTAAAGAATAACTGGTGCAATAAATTAAAAGTAAACAATGGTTAATAGATGAAAGACGAATCTGTTGTGATGAATAACCGTCAAAAGATTGGAGAATGTCAATAATGAGTGGAAATATAACTGATGAGGAAACTTAACGAGGAAGAAAACAAATGTGAAATTTAGAAACAGTAAAACAACCGTAAAATGAGTTTTGTGATTAAAGTCAGGTAAGTAATTGGAAGTTTGGGTAATAGTGTGTTATGTTAGTGTGTGTAGTTTCTTTAAAATGCTATGATTTACAAGAAATATATAAAAACAAAATAAAGATGGTAGAAGTAAAGAGCTAAATGTTGTTCTTATAAAGTAATATTGATGGTATTGATAAAAAAATTTGACAAGGATTCTAAAACGCGAGTATTTGAATACTTGAGTTGGAATTCCCCGGGGACAAAATATTCTGAGAAAGGTTCTGCAAATAGAAACTCATTACGCTAAAAGGCAAAATCAAAACGTCCGAGATGAAAAAAGTCTTATTGATATATAGCTCAAATATCTTGCATAAGAAAAAGCTCAAGATATTAAAACGAATAATGAATTCAGATGATGGTAATCCGCCTTTCAATTAAGTAAAGGGAACTGTCAACTTTATGTGATACTTATGGGAATTCGTCTACTGAGTCTGCCTACAATACCACCGAACATAATTTCCGTTTTGGAAAAGAGAGCGAACTTCTACCAACTGGGATACCACGGTAATTAGTGGAATTTTCTCCAAAAGTTCAGGAACGAGTAACAATGTCCGTTCGACCAAAGAGATTAATCGCACAGAACAGGACTGAATATGTCCTCTGTAACAGCCGACAAAGACACGAAATGAGAGCTGTAATTGCCAGCCCTATTATCCTTTTTTTTTTCTTTCTTTTCTTTTTTTGAAGTTCCTTCACTGGAAATAGGAAAGGGATGATCATTTTTCTGACTTATTTTTTCTTTTACATTGCGTTTCGTGTACCTATTTGCTTTCGGTTTTATTCATCTTTATCACTCTTTGTATCTGATCTCCCTACCTCTCCTCTTTCAACTCCCCCCCAACCCCATGGCCGTTTCATCCTGTAGAAGATTGCTTCATTGCTTTATGAAACAGTTTCATTTTAGATTTTTATTCATAAGGATAGTTGTTCTTTTTATACTACTACTACTACTACTACTACTACTACTACTACTACTACTACTACTACTACTACTACTACTAATAATAATAATAATAATATGTATAGTGTATCATTTCACCTAGAAAAGTGTAACAAAGTATACGTATTTACTATTAGTGATATAATGTATATCTATCTATATATCAATCTTTATATATACTGTATATATATATATATATATATATATATATATATATATATGTATATATATATATTTATATATATATATATATATATATATATATATATATATATATATATATATATATATATATATATATATGCACACACACACATATATATATACATATATATATATATATATATATATATATATATACATATATATATATATATAACTTACAGTATATATATCCATATATCTATATATATATCTATATATATATCTATATATATCTATATATATATATATATATATATATATATATATATATATATATATATATATATATATATACAATTTGCATGCATTCATTTACATGTGAGTGTATGTGTACATGTGTCGATTAATCTACTTGTGTTATCGTTGGTATCCTTGCAAGCCTTGTCAACCAGACAAGAGAATCTTTGGCTCAAATTCTATGGCGGGTTGAAAACATTGCTCGAAAAGGGTACAAGCTCAAGAGATGATCTGAAAAGGCTAATTTTGAATCGGTAGACTAATGTTTTTAAGCAATAGCCATCTAATATATTGGAGTTGATACATATTTATTTATTTATTTATGTATGTACATGTATATATATATATATACACATATATATATACACATATATATATACACATATATATACATATATATATTATAAATATATATATATATATATATATATATATATATATATATATATATATATATATATATATATATATATATATATTCAATGAAAATTGCCTTTGAGAAAGATTATGCCCAAAGTGCATATATATATATATATATATATATATATATATATATATATATATATATATATATATATATATATATATAACAAATACACGCAATTATATATAACAACAATATCAAGCTAACAATAAGTAAATAAGGACTTTAAGGATTTAACACTGAATACTTGTTACTCATACCTGAAATGCACACTACCCCAAATGTAATGAAACAGTTTAAAGGTTACTCATAAATGGCAGATGCAAGGGACAGAGGCACTGCATTGTAATTTTATCCATCTCCAAATATTTGCCCTCAACTCAAAGAATGGTTAACGCTAAGTCTAAGGAGCGCTGCAAAATATACTTTTCAAGAATGAAAATCCTATATTCCCATATGTCTTCTTCTGTTTGGCCTTCTTCCTAATTTAATATTCCTTCAGGAATCCCTCTTCTAAAAAGTGGTCAATGAAGTTGTGAAAACAGTCAATAGATATTCAAGAGTAATGACTTGATTACAATTTAAAGAATTATCAGAAATGATTTCAAGATGGGGGCACTGAACTACTGACTGAAGGAAATTTTTTGAGTCATCTTGATCCTGAACAGCAAAGCGGGTCAGGCACTCCCAAATATCAGTCACAATATAACCCAAGTCTTCTGAAAGAACTCAATCATAGAAAGTGTTAATTTTTACTTTTCAATACCATTTTTAAGGCATTAATTTTCCAATGTTTAAGCATGTTGATAGCAGTATATGCAAATAATAAAGTGAAAAATTGAATCATTACAACGTTATATCCAGTGTGAATAATACGATCACACAAGATACATTTTACATGAGTGCAACCATCTGCATGGCAGTGCTCTGAAGAGGTAACCTATAATAATGGTAACCCGGACATTGGGGTAACAAATTTTTGTAGGACATTAAAAGAATATCCGTAGACAAAAGATGCAACAACAGCTACCATAAAATTGTCTTACACAAAATCCAGTAAAAATCTATCAATATATTAAGAACAAAGGCAATGTAGATCACAAAGTTCGGGTAGAAAAGGATTACCCGATATGTGCAAGGTATGAAAGAATGCCGCACACAAACCTTACTCTAGTGATTCCGTTCTATTGAACAGGGAATAATGTGTCTCAAACAGTTCAATGTTGTTGTTAAGTGGCAGAGGGCCTAAGTTTAGAAATGTGAAAGAATCAAAGCAAAAAGCATCATCATAGAAAGGTTAAACTGGTTACCCTCCTTAGTAATAAGATGTAAAAGGCGTTGCAATCAGGAATAAAAATAAATTCCTGTGTTTACTACAATTATAATGAATTGAGGTAACCCTCAGACCATTTATAAACTATAGAGGCCTTTCATTAGGCGAAAGACTTTCCTTCTTATATCAACTGAAGACTACACTGTTTCAACGAGGAAATAAAAATAAAAAAATAAGTATAATTATACAAAATCAACGGCAATTTCCATGAAATAATATTTCCTTTTTAAATGAGAGAGGAAATAATGGAGGATAACATGGTATACGCTATATGGTCAGTCTCTATGGCATTGTCCTATCCCTTGCCTCTGCCATTCATGAGCGACCTTTAAAGCATCTCAATCAAACAAAAAAAGGCATTG
>NC_090732.1:134325070-134347570 GCF_036898095.1 Palaemon carinicauda | reverse complement strand
GAAATTGGTGATGGTGGTGGGGAGGGGGGGGGGGGGGTTGGCAGCGGCAGCTAAGCTGTTAATCGCCTCAGTAAAATTCTCGTACAGCCTGTCAGGCAATGGTTATGATCAAAATTTATTTCATCGAATAGTGGTTAATAGAAAAGAAGGGTCTCCAAGACTTTGTGAAAAACGGTATTAGTTTAGAGACCAGATGCCATTCATGAAGGTCATGGGAGGGTTTGGTTTCTTAATAACAGTAATTTGGGTCCCAACTGTATTTAACAAAAAACCCTAATTGAATATAACCTCACATAGTGTCCGAAATTATCTGGAAGCTATGCAGAGAGAGAGAGAGAGAGAGAGAGAGAGAGAGAGAGAGAGAGAGAGAGAGAGAGAGAGATCCAAGACTTTTCTTGCTCGGAGGATTAACAACACAGAAAATGTCTGGGGGTTCATTTCTTCTTTTCCGTTACACTTAACATCAGTTAGTTCTGGCGATTTCCAGGTCAAAAAAAGGGGACACAGAGAGACCATTACGAACTCCTAAATCTCCGACTTGGTCACGATCCTTAATGCATTAATTAAGTGGGAATCCGTGTTTAGGAATAAGCCTCTCACTTCACTCTTCAAGAAATGGTACTGTTAAGGTCTTAAAGAAAAGACCTAAAAATAATGGTGAGGCAATGACACTGGTTAAAAATAACAAAAATAGTAATTTTTATGTTATGTCATTTTGTACTGTAATGTGCACATGTAAAAGAATTTCGAAATATATGAAAGACTCTCAACTGGATCTTTTGCTAAACATATGGAATATGATTAAGAGGTTACACAACAGTGCACCTTTATTCCAACAATGATGCTCCCCCGAATCCCTACAAAGTACAATAAAGGAAAAGAATAATATCGTTATAATCTTTCTGTATTTATCATGCGAATGATGAATAATAAGTTTTATTACGTAATCAAAACATTAGATCATAATAAGTGAAGTAATTAGAATTCAATTCATCAATGTGGAAACGACGATCCATTATCTTGTGAAATCAATTGATAAAACTTTTTGTAACTAAATAACCATTATTGTTTCAGTAAACAGAAAATAAATTACAATTTCAATGAAAACGCAAATGTGTATCTATAGGTAATATTTATTCGTATCAGTTTGGATATAGCCATTTCTGAGCACAATATTATTGTTCAACTGACATCAACTACCTCAATCAAATATTGATTAAACATTCATTTCAAACAACACACGCTCCATCAAAATATAATGAAACGGAACTAACTTGTCTCAGACTGTCAAATAATAATAATAATAATAATAATAATAATAATAATAATAATAATAATAATAATAACACCAAAGATATGCATATAAAATATGAAAATTAAACAAAAACATGTCTGCATCATTTCATGGATCATTTCCCAAGAGGGAAAATCTTCACCCTTGAATAATATAAAGAACAAATCTGAAAAAGTTTAATGAACAGGGACATTTCAATTAGGAAGTTTAAATGAATAATAACAGGATCCATATATATACATATATATATATATATATATATATATATATATATATATATGTGTGTGTGTGTGTGTGTGTGTATGTATATATACCCACACATCAATAATGCACTAAATACCTTTTAGCATATTTAAACATTAAACCCCAAACATCACTTTATATCATCTCTGCATCAAATTCAAGGACAAGTTCGAATCCTACCTAGTGCATTCGCATATATCATATATAATTCCCTTTGAGAGTTAGTTATTCCAACACAACATTATCTAAAATCTAACGGTATCTGGGGCTTAATATGTGAAAAAGTCAATTCAGTTAAAGATGTAACAGTGTTAAAGTTAAAGTCAAGTCTAAGGAAGCAGAGAGAAAAATTAATCTTAAGAGGAAAATAAACACTCCTGTAATAATAGAAAATCTGAAGAGCTTTGATTATCAATACAAAATAAGTACTGCCAGCTACATGATGAAATGGAAGCAAGTAAAGAAGAAATGAACTGTAATTTAATAAAATTTGTATTGGAATCAGCATAAGAGATTGGTGGAAAATTCCTAAACAAGATCAAGGAAAACTATCAGAAAACACCAAAAAACCTAATAATGAAAATATTGGAAAAGAGGGTAAAATCCAAGAGGGATGAAATAGAATTAGCAGAACTATCCAAAACAATAAACAAAATAAATACCCAAGATTTTCGTAAACAAAATCCGATAAAAATTGAGGAAACAATAAAGAAAGGAAGAAGCATCAAATTGACGAAAAGAAGACTTGGAACAGATTTTTGCTTTAAAGGATAAAATGGAAATATCAATAATAGAGATGGGCTGATAAGAATTGTAGAGGATTTCTATAAAATGCTATACAGTAGTGATATAAGAAATAACTTCACCCAAAGAAATAATGAAACACCTGAACCGGTAACAGACGTAACAGTAAGAGAAGTAGAGGAAGCATTAAACGACCTGAAAAGAGGCAAAGCAGCAGGAGAAGATGGCCTAACATTTGATTTATTAATAAACAGAGGAGATTTCGTAGTAGAAAAACTCTCTGAACTCTAGACCGAATGTCTGCAAGAATGCTCCATACCTACAGATTGGAAAAACTTTATCATTAAACTAATTCATAAAAAGAACGACACAAAAGACCTGAAAAAATTACCAACCAATAAGTTTACTCTCCGTAATATATAAAATATTTACAAAGATCATATCAGGCTGAATAGAAAGAAAGCTAGACTTTAACCAACTAAGAGAGCAGGCTGGCATTAGAAGTAGGGATTCAACAACTGACCATATCCATGAAACTAACCAGCTAAGGGAAAAATCAGAGTATGACACACCACAATGTATGGCATTTATAGACTATGAGAAAGCTTTTGATTTTGTCTGAAACTTAGCAGTAATGAAAACCCTTCAAAGATAAGAAATAGAGAAATTACAGCAATCCTATAACTACATAAAGATAGTGAGAAAATGCCGATTGAGAAAAGTTAGACAAAGAGACCCGATCTCTACTAAATTATTCACAGCATGCCTAGAGGTTTTCAAGAATTTAGACTGGGAAAATGTAGTTATTATATGAATGGGAAATGCCTCAACAACTTAAGATTTACATATGATATAGTTGTGTTTGGTGAATCATGGAAGGAATTACAAAAGGTGATAAAATATTTGAATAGAGAAAGCAGAAATGTAGGACTGAAAAGGAATATTAGTAAAGCGAAGATAATGTTCAATGAAAATGCAGTTACGGATGAACCTCAAAAGATTAATAATGAATATACATACTTAGGACAGACGGTGTTTCACCAGGACACGTGATCTAAATTAAAAGAAGGATAGGCATGGGATGAAGAACATTTGGTAAACAAAATAAGATTATGAAAAGTTATATGCCACTTTATCTAAAAATTTAAGTATTTAATGAAAATTGGAGCCTTACTAAAACATAAGCTAGTTAGAACTCAAAGAACTATGGAAAGTATGATGAAGGGAATAACCCAAAGATACAGAAAAAGAGCAAAATGGATACGAGAACATACTAAAGTAGAGAATATTCCTATAACACGTAAGAAAAAGAAATGAACATGGGAAGGGTATATAATGAGAATGACAGACAATAGATGGACATTAAGAATAGAAAATGGGTCCCTAAAAATTGCAAAGAGGGGAAGGAGGAATGACGATAGATTGACGAACTAAGAAAGTTTACGGGTGTGGACTGCCATAGAAAGACCAAAAACACACACAAATGGAAGGGCATGTCTGAGGCCTTTGTTTTGCAGTGGACCAGTAACGGTTGATGATGATGAGGATGGTGTGAGAGTATAAAAAACCGACGTTAAAATTAGAGGAAAAAAATACATAAGAATGCCAACGGTTACATATTGAGCAATTGACTATCATTGATCCCATTCCAGGCGAACAATTTGAATTCGACAGAAACATTTATCCGGGAGATTTGTGGATTTAGAACTAAACTCATTGAAGCAAAGATTAGCATGCATAAGCATTGAAATATAAGAATTGACTCGAGTCACTAAAATTTAATATTATCCGTTCTCTTTCGGCTATCATAGGTCATAATTTAAATTTCTGTGTCTTTCGATGTATCTTTAATTTCTATTTCAGTGTTTGTAAAAATGAATGATTATAAATACATGTAGAATAATTCCATAACCTTCAATAGCAAATAGACAAAATTATGTACAGATATAAACATAGGATTCATATGTATTGAAATATACGTAGCAGAGGTCAAAAGAAAAGAATCAAAGATAAAACTAACGATCATTTCGTATCATCCCATGGTAATACAATAGCCATCGTTACTGTCGTCTCTCTCTCTCTCTCTCTCTCTCTCTCTCTCTCTCTCTCTCTCTCTCTCTCTCTCTCATATAAATTCGCAACATATGCATATAGTGACTTATGACTATATATACTTATGACTTACTACTATTATTCTGTGGCGGCAGGAGGGACTTACGAACTCAAGCTATTTTTGTAAATGCTATAATTGCTTGTTACTCTTAAGTGCCCTTCCTGTTACTGTTGATGCTTGTTGAACTATTTAACCGACTTCGCTTTTATATTTTTGTGTATATGTGTATATATATATATATATATATATATATATATATGTATGTATGTATGTATGTACTGTATGTGTGTATGTGTATATATATATATATATATATATATATATATATATATATACATACACACATATACATATATACATACATACATACATACACATACATATATATATATATATATATATATATATATATATATATATATATATATATATATATATATATATATATATATATATATATATATATATATAGGAGAAGCATAGAAGGTCAGTCCTTCGGATATGTAGATAAAAGACAGAGAGACAGAAGAGAAGATAGAAGATTAGAGAATATTATTACCACAAGAATATTACAGAAAACATTGCTAAACCATCTTCTGAATCCCAAGTATTCTCACCTTAATGGATATTGTCATTTTGCCAAGAGTTATACGGTGTGTAACAAGAAGTATATATAAAGTATATATATGTTGTGTTAGTCATATTAATTCTGTAAGGTCTCTATGTTGCCCCTTTTCAATCCTTCCTCCCTGCCATAATCTAATATTAGAAATTAAGTATTTTTATAAGTTTCCTGACAGCAATTTTCTTGTCCTTATTTCAGTTATATGCCGTTAGATCTTCGTCTGGTTATTTCTTTTCATCCGCTATTATTATTCAATGATTGATAAAGACTATGTTTAAACATACATTCTATTTTTGTTTATAAATATGATACAACTTTCTATATTATTTAATACAATTTATAATTTAAGGCCCAAAAAAATTTTTTTCCAGATAGGAAAACGTTTATGTGTAGTTGTACATACAGCAGGTAGTTTTATTACAGTCTATTTCATAAATTTGTTTAAATTTTTATATAATAGAGTTATTATAACTGCTATATTTTTCTAAAAATAAATTAAACACATTACGTTCAGTACAAAATTTGTATTCAAGTCATATTTTATGATTAATGGTTTTATTCATACCATCATAATTACAATTGAGTTAGAAAAGCTCATTAACCAGGAAGATATCCTCAGATTGTAAATTTTTACTTAATTTATTAGTTCATTAAATGAATTAAGAAAGTAATATTTTTTTGTAGTGTATAATTTTTGTATTCCTGATAATACGCCACGTGTCTGATATGATTTTTTTAAGCTTAAGTATTATGACAAGGAAGATATACATTATTAAAAAATCTGTGGTTTCAATTTTCACCAGCAAAGGGATAATGTTCCAGAATGGAAACTTGGAAGAAAATGTGGCATCAAAAGGTTACACGAATAAGAAATGCTGAATGGAAAGATGATGGTGGATGTAAAGAAGAAAGTCAGGTTTGCAAAGAAGGAAAGAGAGAAATTATAAGGAGGGTCTGGTGGAAATGATTGCGAGCCGGGAAAATTGACTAGACTGGTATTACAGTGGAAGCGATTGAGGGAGGAAAGGGGTTAGTTGGGCGGGAAAGAGAATGCCTGATCAGGATATTTCTTGAGATGTAAATATCTCTTTCAAGATTAAAGGTAGATACTGATATTCACAAGGAATTCCCTGACGAAAATGCTGCTGATGGTGAAGCAAAAGGATTTTTCTGCTCTCTTTAATCAGAAGACTGTCTCTAAACAAGGGTGAATCTAAAGATAAACAACAAAGTTATCACCGAACCATACAACCCACTCGAGAATGAAGAAGAAAGACCGACTGAAAACAAAAACAAAATTCCATACAACGTTCAAAGTAAAGTACACAGGCAGGTAAAATGATTGGGGCAGACCATACTGTTTATTATTTCACATTGGATTGAGTATTCTTAATCCTTATCAACAATTCATTGGGAATCTAATTAATTTTCAATAACCTTTTGAGGTTCCTCTAAATAAAAGGGTTTTGTTCATATAGGCCAGAATTTATTAATTTCAAAGATAATATTACGTTAAATAAGGTACAGAGCTTAGTGCTATTATGTAGAGCTTTGTACTTTGTACCAATATATTACTTCGATATGTCTGTTCCTCAGTTACACAACTCCGTAAATACGATGAACATCCTACTAAGCGGTTCTTCTCGTAATTAACTATCTGAAAACTCTCTCTCTCTCTCTCTCTCTCTCTCTCTCTCTCTCTCTCTCTCTCTCTCTCTCTCTCTCTCTCTCTCTCTCTCTCTCTCTGTATATATATATATATATATATATATATATATATATATATATATACACACACACATATATATATATATATATATATATATATATATATATATATATATAATACATTATATATATATATATATATATATATATATATATATATACACACATATCAAAATTAATTTTAAAAATTCAATCTTGCCTTGAACAAAAAATATCTTTTTTTTTTTTAAATATCGGTCCCACATTTCTCAGGTTTTCGCCAACCAGGGCCATCAATGTATCCTTAAGAGGAATTCCATTACGACAGTAATGAAGGCTCCACTCTTGCACCCCATTCATTAAAAAGTCTTTAATCAATAAACCAGTCATGAATAGCCACAATGACACTAAGCTAAAAGTTTTCAAGTTTTCTTTCTCACTTCCTTGAGATTTCAACTCTCTTTCTTTTTTATTCACGGAGCCCCTTAACGAGTTGTTATAGTAGTTGTTATTGTTGTTGTTATTGTTGTTACTACTACTACTACTACTACTACTACTACTACTACTACCATTATTATTATTATTATCATTATTATTATAAGACAAGTTACAGCCCTGGTTGGAAAAGCAGAATGCTATAAAACCAAGGGCACAAAAGGGGGAAAGCAACTCATTGTAGAAAGGAATTATGGTAATAACAAATAAACTATACATTAAAAGTAATGAATATGAAATATGAAATATTCTAAAATAAGTAACAACGTTAAAATAGATCAGTCATAAATAAACTATAAATGGAAACTTATTTCAGCTTATTCAAAATAAACAGAATTTACAAAAAGTTTGAATGGCCGAAGACCCACCGATTGCGCAGCCAAATTAGGAAGTTTATTCCACAATCTAGAAAAGCCGAGATAAAACTTCTTTCTCCAACTATCGAGCCCCGCTCAAGCCTGGTAGTCACTAGTTCTGTAGGTAGTAGGTTGGCCAGGGCACTAGCCATCCCTTGAGATACTACCGCTAGAGTGTTATGGGTAATTTGACTGACCAGACAGTAATACATTGGATCCTTCTCTCTGGTTACGGTTCACTTTCCCTTTGCCAACACATACACCGAATAGTCTGGTCTATTCTTTACAGATTCTCCTCTGTCCTCATACACCTGACAACATTGTGAGAACCAAACAATTCTTCTTTACCCGAGGGGTTAACTACTGCACTGTAACTGTTCAGTGGCTACTTTCCTCTTGGTAAGGGTAAAAGAGACTTTAGCTATGGTAATCAGCTCTTCTAGGAGATGGACACTCCAAAATCAAACCATTGTTCTCTAATCTTGGGTAGTGCCATAGCCTCTGTACCATGGTCTTCCACTGTCGATTGAGTTACGAGTTCTCTTGCTTGAGGCACACTATTCTATCTAATTTCTCTTCCTCTTGTTTTCTTAAAGTTTTTATAGTTAATAAAGGAAATATTTATTTTGATGTTGTTAATGTTCTTAGAATATTTCATTTTTCCTTGTTTCCATTCCTCACTGGGCTATTTTTCCTGTTGGGCCCCTGGGCTTATAGCATCCTGTTTTTCCAACTAGGGTTGTACTTAATAATAATAATAATAATAATAATAATAATAATAATAATAATAATAGTGACTGCATCCTTGTAAGTTATGCCAGGCTGACATTTGCACGACTTTTGGCCACGAATTTGTTGTTGGGGCACGAACTGTTTACGGCTAGTTCACGCATAGTTCATGATGAGTTCACAACGAGTTCACGAATAGTTCGCGAATGCGTGCCCATCAGTGTCCACATTGACACGAACTGGCACGACGAGTTCACGCATAGTTTGCGCACTTCCTGCATTGGCATGACGAGTTTGCGCAATTTGGACAGTGTCGTGCCGACTTGGCCACGCCATATAAAAACGGGGCCTCTCCAACCCTTGGTCATTTCTGGATTGGCTTTGGAAGAGACAACATGCTTAATGTCAGGGCCCCAATCATAGCAGAGAAGAGAAGATGCCTATACCTAGCAGCTGCTCTAGCCATTGTTGAAGAGCAGCAGAAAAGGCTGGCAGAGACAGAAGAGCAAGAAAAGGCAACCCCACCTCGAAGAAAAACACAAAGGAAAGTGTGGGTCAGGGAATGGTTGACCAGAAGGCACGAGTTTGGACAGTACGGCAGTCTACTGACTGAACTCCACAAGGAAGATCAAAGGGGCTACAAAAATTACCTCAGAATCACAGCTGACCTGTTCCAAGAGATGGTTGAGAAGTTAACCCCTCGCTTCCAGAAGCAGTCCACCTTCATGAGGGAACCATTTCAAGTTGGACTCAAGCTGGCTGCCCTCCTCCGCTTTTTAGCCACTGGAGATTCCTATCCAAGTCTGCAGTACAGCTTCAGGGTTGAAACAAGTACCATCTGCAAGTTCATACCCAAGGTGTGTAAAGCCATCATCGCGGTCTACAAGGACAAAGTGCTTTCGCTGCCCCAAAACTGATGAGGAGTGGAAGGAAGTTGCTGCCAGGTTCAGCTCTAGATGGAATTACCACAACTGTCTGGGGGCTATGGACAGCAAGCACATCGCCATGAAGAAGCCACCCAATGCTGGCTCTTACAACTACAACTACAAGGGCTTCCACAGCATAGTAATGATGGCAGTGGCAGATGCTACCTACAAGTTCCTCTATATGTGTGGAAGTTGGAGCAGAGGGTGGCGCGTCGGATGGAGGAACATGGAGTAACTGTTCCCTGCATAATGCTGTAGAAGAGAACAGAGCTGGAGTGCCTCAACTAGAACCACTCCCTAATGATGACCAGCCAGTGCCCTATCACTTTGTAGGGGATGTCACCTTTGCTCTCCGAACCTTGATGATGAAACTGTTCTCCCATCAGTCACAGGTCCTACGAAAACGCATATATAGCTACAGGTTGTCTTGTGCCCGACGTGTCGTAGAGAATAACTTTGGAATTTTGTGCCAAAGGTTCCGTTACTTCTTGACGACGATGCATCAGCACCCCGACACCCTCAACCTGATCACCATGTGCGCCTGTGTCCAGCACAACCTCATCCTCATCAGATACCCACAGGTAATTTCAGAAGTGGGCCGCAAAGATCTGGACATACATGATCTGATCCTTGGTGGATGGAGGACTGATCGACACCTGCAGGGGCTACTGCCTCTAACCGGCCAGCATACCCAGAAGGATGCAAAGGATCAGCGAGACTACCTGTCACATTACTACATGTCCCCTGCTGGTGCTGTCCCTTGGCAAGAAAGAATGGTAGTAGCTCCATGAGCTGCATCCACAGTTGTTCCATTTCTTAAATAAATGAAACATTTATTTTTCGTTTATTTTTTCATTGACCTTTATTTTTGGGTTTCTTTTTCTTTCTTTTTTCTTTTATTTTTTTTTTTTGTTTCGTTTCGTTTTTCTTTCACTTTATTTTAAGGTTAATGAGAAAAACAAGGGTTTTGAACTAAGAAAATAATTTATTAACATGAAAACAGCAAACAACAAATATGTACAAGTATCACAGTCCAACTACTTACAAATATCTAAAAGTGTCTCATCTCAGTCATTGTCCTTGCTAGTTCTGGTACCGCTGCGTGGGGATACCTGATGGACTGGTGGTGTGCCGAGTTCCTTGGAGGTGTAGAGGGATGAGGGTGAAATGCCCTCTTCTTGGTTGCTGTCGACAGACCCCGGGGTCAGGACCGGAAGCTGAGTGGTGTTACAGGTGTCTTGAAGGAGGCTGAAAGCGACGACACTAAAGGTGTTTGTGAAGGAGCCTGGACAAGGGTGGCTGACAGTACTGAAGTTGTTGGTGAAGGAACCTGGACAAGGGTGGCTGACGGTGCAGGTGGAATCACTGGTTGCCACTGCGTGGTATGGCACCAGGAGGACTGGCCTGAAGACTGTGGTGACTGGGGCGGCATCCACGTTACAGGTGATGGCTGACTGGCTGGAGGTTGCTGCTGAGGCTGCTGCTGCTCTGGCAGTGCCTGCAAGGTGGCTGGTTGAGGTTGATGCCAGAACTGCTGCTGCTGAGGGGTTGCCAAGATTGCTGCTGCTGTGGGCCTGGCTAGGTCATGAGTGGTTGTTGATGTGGCTGCTGGAAGAGCTGACACCCCTGCCTGTAGTGGTGTACAAAGATGAGGCAGTCTATCTGGAATTCATGCCAGGAGTCCTCCGGGATGGCATCCATGTGGCCTTCCAGCAGGCACACAAAATCGTGTATGATCTTATGCTGGCTGGTGTACAAGTGGGTGGGCGCCAAGGAATCTGCTTTGGAGATGATCTGAAACATATAAACATTGTAACAATTTAGTACAGCATTTCAATGCAACATATTGCACATGCCATGTCAAAAGCAATGGATGAAACTGGAATACAATCTGCATGTAGACATTGGGATTCTCACCTGTTGCACTACATTACTGAGGTCGCTCTGGGTCACCCAGGTGTCGGCGGTTGTGGTGGCTGTCTGTGTTGTTGGTGGCCTGGACCGCTTCCCCTTGCCCTTGCCCTTCCCAGTGCTAGTAGAGGCTTGGCTCTGGGAACCTGTGGACCTCACTTCATCATCGTCTTCGTCGCTGAGCGTCATTGCAGCTGACTCTGGGACAGCAAACTGCTCACTGGGGACTGTCTCTCCCCGGACGATGTGTTGTATCAGGAAACTCCAGGTTGCCATGATCTGGTCGTCACAGGCACTCCCTTGTGGCTGGCAAGCTCCACTCTTCTTCTCCTTCTTCATAATCTTTCCCACCCTGATTCTCAAATTCTCGTAATGCTTCTTGCATTGGGCACCAGTGGCAGGAGGCTCCAGTTGCTCTCCGACTCCGTCCCACCGGCTGTTCTTGGCCGCCACATTGAGCCACTCCTGCTTCTTATCATACAGCTGGGGTTCTCCTTCACAATGTCGGCCAACTTAAACTCGGTCTCTTCTGTCCAGCGGTAATCAGGGATTTCTTTCTTGGACACCCAGACCCGCTTCTTATGCTTTCTGTTAGCCTCATCCTCACTGGATGGCTGTCTCTGGCGTTCAGTTGGATCCTGCTGCGTCTCCGGGATCACGATATCGTGACTTGATATGGATGACAGAGGGGAATTCTCTCTCTCAGCGGTCTCTGCCTCTGGCCTTCTCTGCTTTCCTCTTCCTCTTGTCAGCTTGGTTTTAGGCATGTTGTCTCTTTGCTGGCGACCTCTGGAATGGCGAGCAGTGTCCAGGAAGCTTTATATATACCCCCACACTGACGCGAGAGCCCGCTGTCACACAGTAGTTGCGAACTGCTCGCTACCTGTATGTGAACTGATCGTGAACAGCTTGTGAACTGATCGTGATCTACTCGTGCCATGCGCAAACTGTTCGTGAAGTGCGTAAACTAGTCGTGAACTGCTCGTGCCATCAATACGTGAAGTGTTAGTGGGAAGGCCCGGCCATGCTGCGACGCGCGCATATTAATGAACATGTCGTCAACTACTCGTGAACTCGACTTGAGCTATTTCTGAACTATTCGTGGCAGTTCGAGACAGTCATGGCATGGCACGCATTGCCACGCACTGGCACGCATCCTCCCGGATCGTCCAGACGAGGTCACGACGAATTGATTGATTGATTGATTTAAAGTTTTCAGGCATCCTGACATCTAAGGTCATTGACGCCGGTAACATTTAATTTATGTATACAAAAATAAAAAATAAAATAAAATAAAAAATAAAAGCGTATTCAATTAAAATCATAAAAGTTGAATGTCATAAAAGTTAAATATTTTTCAGAAGACCTGCTTCTGAAATAAATCTAAAAATGCCACTTGCATGGTAGGACACATCATTTCCAAGAATCTTGGCAAGGATGAACCAGCCACCCTCACCTCGAGCCTCAAACAAATATCTATTCCTTAAGTTGTTATAATTGGGGCATTCGGTCAACAAATGCCTTACTGTTAGAGGTACTAAACAGTCGTCACAATACGGTTGGTGTTGGCCCTTCAGCAGAAACTCGTGTGTCAACCGAGTGTGACCAATACGGAGACGACAAAAAGACGTCTCCCATTTTCGGGGCATCATATTATACCTCCAAGGAGATATGTCATTTGTTACCTCTCGCATTTTATTCCCATCTAGGCTATCCCATTGCTGTTGCCATTTATTGCAAACCAATTTCTTGATGTCAGGTAAGAAATCATTACAGGGAATGGGATACCTTCTTGGCAGCAACTCGGATGCAGCCTTCTTAGCCAGTGAATCTACCTTCTCATTTCCAGACACACCTACATGTGCTGGAACCCAACAAAATTGAACTGTTATACCTCTCCGTCCAATAATAAAAAGCCATTCTAAAATCTTTAAAACTAGAGGGTTATTAGAATTATAAACTTCTATAGCTTGAAGGACACTCCTTGCATCACTAAAAATTGTAAAATTACCCTCCTTCTCCAACGCTATTTTCTCAATAGCGGTTAATATGCCATACAGTTCGGCAGCAAATATGGAAGCGGTCAGAGGAAGTGCACCTCTACATTAAAACCATTACTATGTACTCCAAATCCAACGCCAGCATCAGATTTGGAGCCATCAGTATAGATAAAAGTTGATCCTCTATGTTCTTTAACATGTTCATTAAAAAGAGACCTGGCTTCTAGGTCTGACATATTCTTCTTATCTCCAATAAAATATTTACAAAAAGATATCTTTGGTAACTTCCATGGAGGCGTTGATGATACCTTGAATGGAAGTACCTTATTTATAATTATATCCAGACTATTTAATAATCGTTTCACCCGAAAGCCATAAGGTTGAGGAGATTTTGGGTGCAACTCAAATCACGACGAGTTCATGAACAGTTAGCACATAGTTCACGACCCGGTCGCGAAATTTTGTCGTGACCAACATTTTGAACATTGCAAAATTCTCGCCACAACATGCCACGAGGTCACGACGGGTTTACGTACACTTCACGCCAGTTTACAACTAGTTTGCGCATTGGAATGGCTCGAGTCGTGCCAATGCGTGCCACAGATTCGTGCAAGTGTCAGCCTGTCATTAGGGATGTGGGATTTGAGTGAGCTTACAGGACTTCCTAGTGCCGAGTCATTAGCAGCCATTGTCTGGCCCTACATGGTTCTAGCACTGATAATCTCAAGGGTATTGTCCTGTCCTTTATCACAGCTCCTCATAAGCTATCTTTAAACCTTTAAATATTATTATTGAAAAAAAAATCCTTTTCTTTTTCATCTCGTAAACAGACCCGGAGAGCTCGAAGAAATGATAGAAAAAATTATTAATGTACTTAAAAATATATATTTTTTCAAACACACTGACACATGTTCCTTTTTATTATCAAAGCCTTTAAAACAATTAATTCGGAAATAAATTAGAAAATATAAATATATATATATATATATATATATATATATATATATATATATATATATATATATATATATATATATATATATATATATATAACAAATTAAATTCTTAACACTTGTATTAAGAATCTGTCACTAAAAAGACACGAATAATAAATATTAACCTACACATGTTAGATGAATTAAAGTTTCCTTTTTCTCTCTCTCTCTCTCTCTCTCTCTCTCTCTCTCTCTCTCTCTCTCTCTCTCTCTCTCTCCAGTAAATCTTCGTTCTAATTGAAAAACACCTGATAAAACGTGGGGAGACAAAGTAAACCTTCCTGGAAATTCCATACCTAAAAATAGCAAAAAAGACAACAGGTTACAAATCAATGACGCATTGAGTACACATACAAATAGCTGGAATCCAATCAGTCGTATACGGTACATGCATATATTCACACACTTTAGTTAAACTAATTTAGTTATCTTAATTTTTCTGCCCCGAAAAGTCAGCCGTGATAACAAATAAATCAGATACCAAAGACCTCTTCACCAAAGCTAGGACCTTGGCGAGCCAGGCAATGGCTACTGATGCTCGGCCTTGAGTGGGGTTCGAATTTCCGACCGCCGTATAACGCGTCAGGAACGTTTCCTATAACCTACCACAGCCATCCCCTTCAGCAGCAAGATAAATCAGGAAAGCTGAAGAAAGGATTCGGCATTATCTTAATGGAGGGATGGCGTGAAATCCGCTCTTTTTTAGATCTCCGACGGCGATTGTCGGAATTGGTCCTAAGGGGATCTTAAAACATCAATACCAGCAACGTCTGCCTCAAAAGCCATCCGTCCTCCTCAATTCAAATTTGTTATTCCCAAGAAACTCTCTTTCCCTGTAATCAAGCTTCGTTAATTACAAGTCTTTTTTTAGGTTTGATCGAAATCGTTAACAATAAGATTTAAAAAGATAAAAATATACTCGGGGATGAAACTATAACAAATTAATATTATTCAAATGTAATCGAATTAATATCAGTCACATAAAATCAAACGCCATTATGTATACAGAATATGACGTCACATTCGAAGAAGGAATGAATATGCTTAATAAGTGCTTGTTCTTTACAGGAAATGGCATATTTTTGGCTAGCGCTTTTGTCTGCTAATGTTCAATGAAGGAAACCTAACAAAACATTGCTGATTACTCCAGGAGGACTTTCAATTATGTTCATCCCAAGAAAACCCCCTTAGGTTACGAATAGTAGATTTCTCTATCGCAAGAGAAACTTGTCAAGGAATCTATAAGAACCTATTGAAAATTGGGCAACATCTTCAATCTGACAAATTCCAAATAAAATGATACTAAGAAAATTAAAGAAAAAGTACACCTTGGATAAAAAAATACCGACATTCTTTCATGTGAAACATTAACATTAATCAGTATGAAGACACCAGCATCCTATGTGGCGAAATATTTATCAATTAACCTTATAACATGAATATAAAAGTGAAGTAAAATATAATACACCATTGCTTTGTAACAGTTTTGAAGTTACTAGCGTCTAACATATTATTATTATTATTATCCTTTTTTTTTCTTTTAAGTTACAACTCTAGATGGAAAAGCAAGATGTTATAACCCCAAGGGTTCTGATGGGGAAAATAGCTAACCAAAGACAGTGGTAGACCATGGTATAGAGGCTATGGCTCTACCCGAGGACAGAAAACAATGGCTTAATTTTAGTGTCCTCCTAGAAGAGCTGCTTACCCTCTTCTTACCTGTACCACACGCGTTTTATACACGCTCATACAATGTGATGCTATTGCTATTTTTATCTCACGCCATCTTCACTGAAAATAGAATAAACTATTTAAGGTTGTCATCGCATGTTTTAGATTGTTTTAATTTTTATGACATTCTTGCTGTCAACTGCTAGTATATAAGCTCGTTATCTGTTGAATAAATTTTACTTCGCATTCACCTCGCCACTCTATTAGCGAACATAATGACCACTCTTGGTGACCCCAAGAGTGATCAGCTCCTCACCGCCTTTTTTTGCCCACCGCTACACCCTACCCTTGTTAAGCCACCCACCGATCATGACTCTGCGACCCTGATAAATCTTTGAATCTGGCCCCCTTTGCCCACAGAGAAGTGTTCGCCTGGTTTCAGCATGCTGAAGTACAGTTTCGCATTAAGGGCGTGACTTGCTCAAGCACCAAAGCAGACCATCTCCTCGTGGCAATCCCAAAGGACACTTTCCCAGAAATCTCTGATAAAGCATATGATGCCCTCAAAATATATCTCCAATTTTTTCAGTTCTCTCAACAGCTGTTGGGGACCAAAAGGTTTCATCTGTCCTCAGGGAATGACCTGTATCACTCACTTGCAACCTGCCGCAGACGGCTCTCCTCAGTGCTTCGTGCGTTTTGGGCTTGATGCCTACTTGAACCTGTATGCGCCGCCATCTGTGATGTTGTTATCTTGCTCATGAGGGACCTAATGACCAAAGTCGACGCCCTCATGGACAGCCACTTCACCACCATTAATGCTTATATTCCTGACGAAAAGGACAACTATGCAACAATGAGTAAGCTGACGAGAGCACGGTAAGACACAGATGCCCATCCAGTGACATGACGGAGTGGCGACAAAGCCGGCCATTACCCACATATGCCACCCCTCGTTCATGCCCCAACCAACGAACTCTCCAGCCACTTATTGAGAGTGCGGTAAGACACAGATGCCCATCCAGTGACATGACGAAGTGGCGACAAAGCCGGCCATTACCCACATATGCCACCCCTCGTTCATGCCCCAACCAACGAACTCTCCAGCCACTTATTGAGCGTGCGGTAAGACACAGATGCCCATCCAGTGACATGACGGAGTGGCGACAAAGCCGGCCATTACCCACATATGCCACCCCTCGTTCATGCCCCAGCAAACGAACTCTCCAGCCACTTACTGATGCCCACCAATTGCAGTTCTGCTAATACCACTCATATTCGATATTGCTGCAAAGAAATGTGTGGACAGTTGTTAGAGGCCAAAAAACGTGTAAGTAGGCAATCGCATGTGGCAGTGGCCTCCCCTGTCACTTATCTTTTCTTTTCACATGATGCAAGTATGGGTGTGCAGTTTTTAGTGGACACTGGTGCTTGCCGTTCCTTTCTATAAAAATCACACTCCAGGTTCAGCATAGTCGTTCTAAGCCTGCTGACATGCGAATGATAGCTGCCAACGGAGCTGAGATCACTACCCAAGGGTAAGAGACTCACACTATTGTTTGGGAGCGCCTAATACCATCGGAAATTCCTCATTACCAATGTAATAATGTCACTGCTTGATGAGCATTTCCTCTTCCATTTCCACCTCCTGGTTGACATGGGGCATCAATGATTCGTCAATGCAGACTAGTACTCATCAACACTTCTTCAACCATCCCCCTCCGACCTTGCCCTCCATATCAGTGCACCTGGGGAGACCTACATCCTCATGCTGTTTCCAGAAGTCTTCCATCCTGAACTTAGCCAAATGCCCATGGTTCCTGCCAAGCACGATTTATCACCTTATCAATATGATGGGGCCCCAAGTGTTTGCCAGATTTAGGCATCTGGCCCTGCATTGTTTGGCAGCCACTAAACAAGCGATCAACAAAATGTAAGAAATGGGCCTTTGCCAAGAGGGCTCAAGCCCATGGTCATCGCCCTTCATAGTCCTGGAGGATGGCTCCCTGCGACCTTGTAGGGTTTACATGATTCTGAACATGCAAAAAGAAGCGGATCCCTACCCCCTCAAAACTTCGCCAAAATTTACCTCCTACTGGCATAAAGTAAAGATGTTATCCCTTTTTGACCTCCTAAAGAGGTATTATCAGTTGCTCATGAACTCAGAAGACATTCTAAAGATTGCTATTACCCCCCCCCCCCCTTCGGTACTTACACATTAAATTACTCCTGTTTTGGCCTTCGTAATGCTGGGGGCACTTTTCAACGCATCATGGATGGCATCTTAGGATAACTCCCCATCTACGTATGTTATGTGAATGACGTGCTTGTGTTCTCCTCCTCTGTAACCTACACATTATTCTGAAACTTCTACAACAGAACTGCCTTGTATTTTGGAATGAAATTGTACCTTTGGCACCAATGAAGGATCTGTCTTAGGGCACTGTGTCACTCCTGAAATCGTCCACCCCCTTCCTGAGAAGGTAGCAGCTGTTAAGAATTTCCCCACACCCTGGACCGTTAAAGAACTACAAGAATTCTTGGGCATGACAAACTATTATCACCGGTTCCTGCCAGGCATTGCTGTCACTCTTGCTCCACTATGACTCCCTCAGGGGCTGGCCAAAAGACCTGAAGTGGGGTCCACTACAAGAAGTGGCCTTCTGCAATGTAAAATAATGCCCTATCACCTGCTTCTTCTCTCACTTTTCCCATGCCATATGTCCCTCTCCTTCTCCTCACTGATGCCAGCGATATCACTATTGGGGCAGTACTCGAGCAGGTGGTCAATGGCTTACCCCGACCATTGGCCTTCTTCAGTAGAAAACTGTCCAAGGTAAAATCCAAATACTCTACTTTCAACTGCGAGTTGGTGGCAGTGCATTTGACTATCCGTTAATTTCGCCACTTCTTAGAAAGTATGCCCTTCGTCATTCTGCAAGGACCACATGCCTCTGGTGCATGCCTTCACTCAACAGTCCAATGCCTGGTCTGCCCGCCAATGCCGACATCTCTCCGTTGTGACAAAATACAACTGCACCCTTCAACACGTCCTTGGGAAAACGAATCCCATTGCCGATTCCCAGTTAAAAATCGCATTGGCCCCCATTCACCTGGGATTGGATTACAACAAAAAAGATCCAGAGTAACAAGAATGCAGGACATTCTGCACATCCCTCTGTTGGGAAGACATCCCCCTCAACGACTCAAAAACCACCCTTCTCTTTGATGTCAGTACTGGTAGGCCGCGACCGTGGATACCTGCCCCATGCGCCGACAGGTGTTTGATTTCATCTATGACCTGTCATATCTCTCGTGCAGATCTACTGCACAGCTACTGAATATGAAGTTCATTTGGCACAGCATTACTTAGGATGCTAAGGATTGGGTCTACACCTGTATTTCATGTCAAGATTCAAAAGTACATTGACACAGATTCAGGAGTGGGCACCTTTCATCAACCTCAGTGTCATTTTACCCACCTTCATGTCGACGTAGTAGGTCTTAAAACCACATCACAAGGGCATTGTAACCTTTTTACATCATTGACCTGTCTACTTGTCGGCCTGAAGCCATCCCCAAGCAAACTGCACCGTCTGCCTCATGTATATCTCCCTTACTCTCAGGGTGGATAGAGAGATAGTTATCCCTGAGCATATTACTGCTGACAAGGGGTACCATTTTCACCTCTCAATTGTGGATATCATTAGTGAATCTCCTTGACATCACCCTACATAAGACAACTGCCTGTGACCCTGTAGCCAACAGAATTGAGGGTGCGATGAAAAAGTTCAACCAAACAGCTTTTATGTCCTGATGCAATGACTCCAACTGCTTTACTCAGCTTCCCAGGGTCCTTCTGGGACTAAGGACCACTCCTAAAGACACCCTGGATGTCTCAGCAGCTGAAATTGTGTATGGCGACCCATTGTTGTCCCTGCCAAATTTTTTTCGTCTGCAACCTCCTCCGACAATCTTCAGTGCCTACGTCATGTTGTGGGTAAATTTATTTCATGGGGCCAGACCTACTAAACCCCAGGGAAGCAACACATAACGACAGACCCGCACACGGCAACTCCCATTTTCCTGTGCAACAATATTAACAAGCCAAGGCTAATGCCCCCTTACACGGGCCCATTTGTCGTGATTCATCGCACATCAAAGGATTTCTTAATCAAGATTCGTGGCAAAGAAGATTGGGTCTCCACTGATAGCCTAAAACCTGCGTATCTCCTGCAAGATGACCCGCCTACAGTTTGCCTCTCTAAAGAAGGGGGCCATATTTCACATGCATGTCATTTTTATTGGGGGAATCATATACAGCACGTGTTTCATACACTCTAATACAATGTAAGTAGTAGGTTGGCCAGGGCACCAGCCACCCCTTGAAATACTACTGCTATAGAGTTATTGGGTCCTTTGACTGCTCAGACAGTACTATATTGGATCCCTCTCTCTGGTTACGTCTCATTTTGTATTTGCCTGCACATACATCGAATAGTCTGCCCTGTTCTTTCCACTTCTCCTATGTCCTCATACACCTGACAACACTGAGATTAACAAACTATTCTTCTTCCCTCAAGGGGTTAACTACTGCATTGTAATTGTTCAGTGGCTACTTTCCTCTTGGTAAGGGTAGGAGAGACTCTCTAGCTATGATAAGCAGCTCTGTACCATGGCCTTCCACTGACTTGGATTAGAGTTCTCTTGCTTGAGAGTACATTCGGGCACGCTGTTCTATCTTATTCATCTCCCTCCTGTTTTTGAAGTTTCCATAGTTTATTGTTCTTAGTGTATCTTATTTGATTGTTTATTTCTTCTCTTGTTTCCTTATTTCCTTTCCTCAATGGGCTATTTTTCCCTGTTTGAGCTCTTGGGCTTCGAACATTTTGCTTTTCCAACTAGGGTTGTAGCTTAGCTTGTAAAAATAATAATAATAATAATAATAATAATAATATCGCTTTTTTAGCTCTCATTCTCTATCGGACTGATAATATAAACCTGTTTAATCTTGCTATAGCATGTTTTGGACTGTTTGAATTTTGTCATTTTTGTTCTCAGCTACCTGTATATAAACTCGTTATCTCGTTGAATAAATACAGTTGCATTCATCTCGCCTCTCTGTTATAGCCTAAAAGCCACCTCGCACAAGGAAAGCATACCCTCTTCATTGTACTTATATAAGGGAAGTATATCCTCTTAATTCTACTTATATAAGGTAAGCATGCGTTTTTTATTCTGCTTATATAAGGAAAGTATGCCCTCTTGATTCTACTAATATAAGAAAAACATTTCCTTTTGATTCTTCTTATTAAAGGAAAGCATACCCTCTTGATTCTAACTTTATAAGAAAAGTATGCCCCCTTGATTCTACTTACCCTCTTTATTCTAATTTTATAAGGAAAGCATGTCTTCTTGATTCTAGTTATATAAGGAAAACCTGACCTCTTTATTCTACTTGTATAAGGAAAGCATGTCTTCTTGATTCTACTTATATAAGACAAAAATGCCCTCTTGATTCAACTTAAATAAGGAAATTGTGCCCTCTTAATTCTACTTATAGAGGGAAAGCATACCCTCTTGATTCTAGCTGTATAAAGAAAGTATGCTCTCTTGATTCTTCTTATAACAGGAAAACATGCCCTCTGGATTCTACTTTTATAGGGAAAGCATACCCCCTTGATTCTACTAATATAAGGAAAACAAGCCCTCTTGATTCTACTTATATAAAAATAGCATGCCTTTTTTATTATACTTATATTAGGAAAGCATACCAACTTCATTCTACTTATATAAGGAAAACATTCCCTCTTGATTTTACTTATAAAAGACAAGCATACCCTCTCGATTTTACTTATGTAAGGAAAATATGCCCTCTCGATTGTTCTTAAATAAGGAGAGCATACCCTTTTTATTATACTTTACAAGGAAAGCATACCCTCTTGATTCTACCTATATGAGGAAAGTATACCCTCTTGATTCTACTTATATAAGGAAAACATGCTCTCTTGGTTCTACTTACATAAAGAATGCATATCGCTTGGATCATACTTTACAAGGAAAACATACATTTTGATTCTACCCATATAAGGAAAGTATGCCCTCTTGATTCTACTTATATAAGGAAAACATGTTCTCTTGATTCTACTTTTATGAGGAAAGCATATTCTTAGGGATTATACTTTACTTTTACTTACGAATTTATAAGGAATGCATACCATCTTGATTCATTTTATATAAGGAAAGTAAGTCTGCTTGATTCTTCTTCTATTACGAAATATGCCTATTTCATTCTACTTCCGAGAGTGCCACGACTTTCTTAGCAAACTAAACTAAATGACATTTTACTTTACAGATGCCATCCAATATGGCCATCCTAATATTTAAATGTTGTTCTTATCAAGCAGACACGTAGGAGACAAGGATGGTTTTTGTGTTCATTCCATTTCTAATTTGTCATGTAATAATCCTAAATTAAGTTTTATTTTTTGCAGCCAACATTATGATTAATTAGTATGTAAAACCCATTTTCAATGTGAAGAACTAGGTATCCATTAGCAGAATATGAAAAAGAGATTACATTCACCTTTGCGGATAAATATCATTAGGAAATCTGACAAAATTAATAAATAAGAATTATCAAGACTCTTACTATTGGCAGATGTTACGATGAGATGGAAAATGGCCACTT
>NC_090732.1:134300070-134320070 GCF_036898095.1 Palaemon carinicauda | reverse complement strand
ACTGACCAAATTTTAATTTTAAGACTTATTGTACAGCAATGTGTAGAATATAGAAATCCTCTTTTGATTACATTTGTGGACGACGAAAAAAACCTTAATAATGTGAACCAGTCAATTTTGTGCAGAGTCCTGCGTTGTTATGGAATTTCTCTTAAATATTTAACCTTGATTAACCCTGTTCATGACCATAGCAAATGCAAAGTTAATGTCAGTGGAGTCCTATTAGATGAATTTCCAATGAATAGTGGAGTACTCCAAGGGAATGTATTATCACCTACAGTATGTTGTTTATCCTACTCATGGATTTTGTAATGCATAGAACAGATGGGGATGGTGGAGAATGATTGGATTGGATTGGTACTAGGAAATTAGCTGCCCTAGAGAATGTTGATGATGCAGGCCTTATTAGCAGAACACCACACTATTTGCAATGCATGCTTACCAGAATGCATGAAATAACACATGAAGTTGGACACAAGATAAATAGAAGAAAGACAGAGACGATAAGAATGCAATATATGGATGATGAAATATCATTGAAAAGAGAAAGAATTAATGAGGTGGAATCATTTAAATATTTAGGAACTATGATCGCTAATAAAGGGTCTTTTGAATCACAGTTTGGTGAAAGATTGAAAAAAGCTAATTAGAAATTGGCTAGGTTAAGTAAAATTTGGAAATCAAATCACCTGAAATGACATAAAAATGAGGCAATATATCAACTCAGATTTGTGTTACTGTATGGACATAAGTCATGGTATGACAATAAAATAATATTCAACAGATTTTGTAGATTTAACAAGAGAGCTCTCAGAAGAATATTGGGAGTTAGATGGCAGGACAGGATTAGAAATGAAATTATAAGAGATTACTCGAGTGCCATATGTGGATGAGATCATGGCGAGGGGTAGATAGAGATGGTTTAGACATGTTCTCTGCACTCCTCAAGAGAGATTAGTTCAAACGTTTAACTGGGCCCCACACGGTACAAGAAAATTTGGAGAACCCAGGCCTACATGGATGAGGACTATGAAGCGTGAAGTAGAAAGTGGTGAATAAAGAAGTATTGATTTTAAAGCTCAAAAATAGAGACGACTGACAAAATCTAAACGAGGCCCTTTCCGTCAACTGGCGCTGGAGGAGATGATGATGATAATATATATATATATATATATATATATATATATATATATATATATATATATATATATATATATATATATATATACATACATACATATATATACATATATACATATACATACACACACACACACACACATATATATATATATATATATATATATATATATATATATATATATATATATATATATACTTCTATCACTAACACTCGTGATTTCCATTCACTCATTCAAGTCACAAATACATTTTGATATTTGAAACACTGCCATGGGATCACACACATAGGGAATTATTTTTATGATAAGTATTTCTGCCCGGTCACGGATTCGTACCTTAGTGCCGATTAAAATTAAAAGTAAACAGTTGACTTACTGTAGGTAGACATACTTATAATAAGAATTTCCCTATGGTCTGTGATCCCATGGCAGAGTGAATTTGATATAAAAAAGCATTTGTGCCTTTTCTTATTATGTACACACACACACACACATATATATATATATATATATATATATATATATATATATATATATATATATATATATATATATATATATATATATACATACATAAATACACACACACATATATATATATATATATATATATATATATATATATATATATATATATATATATATATCTAAAATCACACGGATGTCAATAAAGGTGATTTTGAAGACAAACGAAACAAGACGAATTACCTTATTTATACATAAACTTTTGAACTAATGAAATAATATTTATGGTCTAAAAGCCTGTTTATACACATGGAATGCATTTAAAAGATTGATGGATCGTTCTGTTCCGTTTTCCTACACTACGTCTTCAAGTATTCAAAGTCTAATTGCCTTTTATTGCTTCCTCTTACGATTTCCCATAGATACGAACCTTGACTTCTTAAGGCTTGCTTACCTTTATAACTAACAAGACCAAACTACTTTGAATAGATCGGTAATAACTTTTCATCTATATGCCATTCTTTGAAGAGTCTTTCTCTTCTCATTCCCTACCGCCTTTTTTTTTATTTTATTTTGCAGATATGTTTCGCAAACAATCACTCTAAAAGAAGATTTTTTTATTCCAAGTCACAGTTACTGATAACATCACACAAACTTGCTCTGGATGAAATAACTTTAATTTCGCGTCAGAGAAAAAAAGGTAAAAAAAAAAAAAAATCAATCTTGTTTTACCTAAAAGAAAGTGGGGGACTTGCACGACTTTCTGCAGTCCAATAATTAAAAGAAATGTTTTTGGGTCGAGCAAACCGACAGGATGAATGTGTGGAGGATGAAATGGAACGAGAACACCAAACAGCAAAAAGAGAAAGAAAAGCCTTGAGAGGAGATAATGGAAGAAATCCTCAAATATTCTTGACACAGACACGTCCGGGAAACTATTTATGAAAGCAATACAAAGACAAGATTACCTAAAATTCAAAATAATTTACGATAGGATTTCCATAGGGATGCTAAATAATGCGTTAAAAATTCCTTTAAATCTGTTAGTAAGACACTAAAATAGCAGTTTATAGAAATAAGAATACTAATCTTAAAAGATATTACCTTTCGTTATTTATCAAATAAAACAGTAGCATCAATTTCAAAATAAATAATCTGATATCTTCGGAAACAAAAAATATTTATTTTCAACATAAAGTCTTGACTGAAATTCGAATGAAAATGACTGAGATTGGATTATACCTTAAAACTACCTCATACTGCAAGGAAGAATGGATATCGAATGATCAAAATAAGTCTAAATGGAAAATTAACAAAATTAAAGCCTTTATCTTATTTAGACAATTAGCTAACAATGTCATACTATAGAAGCAAGACTTGAATATGAAATTAGATACAATATTGGCTTATCATTAAGATGGTAATTTTCATGTTTGTATAAAAATGAAGATACAAAGCCTTGGAAAATTTATGTAAATACGTTATTTTGCATGCATATCAGAGTTTAACAAGGGAAATGAGAATTTCAAAGGTTGGCATGACTTCTGAAGATCACGCCACAGGAATTAAAAAAAAAAAAAAAAAAAAAAAAAAAAACCGGAAGAAGATATGATACATGAAAAATGTGTATTCTATCAAATAGGGAGGCACTGATTTCACAATACTTATATTGGTCCAGCTATAATGTTCATCTCACATTAGAGTTGAGAGCTCTCGGAAATTCACATTCGCCGATCCATCCAATATTTTAATCTTCCACTGCCTGATATCTGCTCTGGCAATTATTGATAATGGAGGATATTTCACATGAAATTAATTAGTAATTGGAATCCTTTTCTTAATTGATTCATCGAACCATTTAACAAATCTGTTCATATTGCAGTACGTGTGTTATACATGCATAATGTATTATATTTTCTTTACATGGAATGTTATACATGCATAATGTATTATATTTTCTTTACAAGGAATGTTATACATGCATAATGTATTATATTTTCTTTACAGGGAATGTTATACATGCATAATGTATTATATTTTCTTTACAAGGAATGTTATACATGCACAATTTATTATATTTTCTTTACAAGGAAATGACATACGGTAGGCGTATAGGGAAAAAATAGGAAAAGGCAAATAAAGACAAGGAGTAATTTGAGTCCTGAAAACATTTCAGGCACTGTATTTGTTTATTCGAAATAGAGATTTCCTGTTTTACTGAGATTACGTTTCCACTCGGCAAAATTACGATACATTTCCTGATGAAACAGACTCTTTGTAGTACTGTCAACTGTATGTAAATAGGATTTTTCTTTATTTACTCCTTTCCAAGCACGTAAAAGAACTTCCCTTTATTCGGAAGCTAAACATATATGAAATGTTAAAGTAATGTAGTACATATACCAATCTGGTGACCGTTATTACTTCACATTAATCATTAGGAGAACGCCAACTTTATAATTCAATTCAGGAATCATTCCAATTTAAAGGTCGTTCATGAATCAGAGAGGCAAGGGACAGTGACAATATCCAAGCAGGGCAACGCCCTAGAAACTGGCTATATATATATATATATATATATATATATATATATATATATATATATATATATATATATATATATATATATATATATATATATATATATATAACTTGTAAGGACATCGTCTTATCCGGCGTGTTTCCTCCCCGTGAACTCTTTTCTGTAAATTGTAACTTTATTCTTTATTCCACACAGTGGATTTTTGTACAACAATGTTGCGCTCTTTGAAAGCTTTGTATCCATGTATAATATTGTATATTTCATTAGGCTACCGCCTTGATATTTTATATTTATATTTGAATTAAAACACAAATGATTTTGGCGGTTGGGTCAGTCTCTCGCTGCTCGTCTTGTTGTCCTCACAACAGGTGACCCCAGAGATGTTGGAAACACATAGCAGTTTTGGCTTGCCATTAACGGACTAATTACGGCTGCGTTTCCTTCGTATATCTCCTCTTGCCATTAACGTTTAACGACGTCTTTTGGCTTAATCCCACTTAGTTTCGTGAGGCAGCAACGATGAGTATATCTGACATAACCAGCTCACGCCATTGGGCCGATACATCAACTGACCCTGACGATGCCGCCCAGCCCATCGTGCCAAGCAACCACTCAACTGCGCCCAAACTCAAGCTGCCACCATTTTCACAACACAACACCGCCTCCTGGTTTCTGAGGGAGGACGTACTGTTCAGAGTAGCCAAGCTAAATGACCACTGCGCCAAAGCTGACATCGTCTTGACCTCCATACCTGAGGAGGTAGTCGACAAGATCTCCCCATGGCTCGACGCCCACTCCGGTCAGGTATCCTACGACAACCTACGAACCAAACTAATCAACATATACTCGCTTTCCGTCTCTGCAAGGGCACAGAAGATCCTTGATCTCAGCAATAGACCTATGGGCGACACCTCTCCCATAGAAGCATGGGATGAACTGGTTGCACTTCTCATGCTGCCAGAAACCGACGCCAATGGACGACGACGAGAGAGAAGCCTATCTCGCGAAATATTCCTCCGACACCTCCAGCAGGACGTGAGAGCCCAGCTCACCGACACCAACACCCCGCCGATGAACGACCTCCTATCAAGGGCACAGAAATTATAGGAAGCCTCCAAGGCCTCCCGCCTTGGTGCATCATCCTCCTTCAGCTGCTCAGCCCTTGACTCCTCGGCGGCGTCCTCTGCTGACGACGACGAAATCCTCGCCCTGATGAAGAAGAAACCTCTGCAGCCGATGCAACAAAACCATGGACCGAAACCAACTTGGTGTTTCTACCATCAGCAGTTTGGGGGCAATGCAATGAAGTGCAGGCTCCCCTGCAAGTTCCCAAAGAAATTTTGACGCCAAACACCATCGACATCAACCGTAGCCGCAGTAGAATATCACGGCAAGATCGGATTCTACATCCTCCGCGCCGTATCCAACCGTAATCTTATGGTCGATACCGGCTGTATGCAATCAACATTCCCTCTTTCACAGGCCGACCTAAACCGGGCGCATAGCAATGACGCACCCCTGCTCAACACTGCCAACGGATCTCCCATACGATGTTATGGGACTAGTGTGCTTAAAATCTCAACCATGGGCTGATTTTACTCTTGGCCCTTTGCCATCGCTGACGTCAGACACCCTTTCCTCGGCGCTGACTTCCTAGCTCACCATGGCCTCATCGGTGACGTCGCCGGGAAACGCCTCATCGACACCGGGACATGTCGAACCCGCCCACTACAAGCTGGTCCGGGTATCACACCAATCTCTGCCGTCATAGCACAGCCCTACGCCGCCCTTCTTCTAGAGTTCCTCGACATTTTCAAGCCGGAACTTTGACAGTCGCCGGGATCCCCCTCCAAGCACGGGGTCTACCACCACGTAAACACAACGGGACCTCCCACACACGCCAAGTTCCGCTGCCTCCCACCGCAGAAGCTGAAAGATGCCAAACAGGCCTTCAAAGACATGGAATGGATGGGCATATGCAAGAAGGCGTCCAGCCCTTGGGCATCTCCACTCCACATGGTAAAGAAACCAGATGGAACATGGAGGCCCTATGGTGACTACCGGCGCCTTAACCTCATCACAACGCCAGACCACTATCCCCTGCCGAATATGCAAGACCTCACCAGTGCCCTTCATGGGGGCAAAGATCTTTACTAAGATGGACCAGCTCAAATCATACTTTCAAGTCCCAGGACGTGCCTAAGACAGCCATGATAACACCGTTCGGCTCCTACACCTTCTCATATTTAACCTTCGGCCTACGCAACACAGGGGCCACCTTTCAACGACTGATGGATAGCATCCTCGGGGACCTGCCGTTCTGCGTCTGCTACATGGACATCTTAATCTACTCCAGGACGAAAGAGGAACACTGGAAACACGTCCGCGCCATGCTAAAACGCCTTCAGGAGAACAGTTTGATCGTGGGTTTCGACAAGTGCACAGCGGGCGTGAAGCCCACAACGACCAAGGTGGACGCCGTGAAAACATTCCCAACACCAACGACCATCCGGCACCTTCAGGAGTTTTTGGGGATGGTAAATTACTACAGTCGCTTCATCCCCAATATCGCCCACATCCTGACTCCCCTCAACGATGTCCTGAAAGGAAAAGCCAATAAGCTCGTTTGGGGTCCCCTACAGCAATGCTCTTTCGACAGGGCGAAGGCAGCCCTCCCCGAAGCCACCACCCTGGGGTACCATGACAACAGTGACCCCCTGAAATTGACCACCGACGCCAGCAACGTCACCTGCGGTGCTGTCCTCGAACAGATCGTCAACGGTTACCCGCAGCCCTTGGCTTTCTTCAGCAAGAAACTCAAACTCGCGGAAACCAGGTACAGCACATTCGACAGGGAGCTCCTCGCCATCTACATCGCCGTGCGCCACTTCAGATACATGCTTAAAGGAACGCCCTTCACCATTGCAACGGACCACCAGCCACTGATCCACGCTTTCACGAAGTCTTCAGACGCATGGTTCTCTCGCCAACAATGATACTTGGTAGCCATCGCAGAATTCGGCTGCACTATCAGCTACGTACCGGGTAAGAAGAACCCCGTCGCCGACGCCCTCTCCAGGATCGAGATCAACGCGGTCCACCTGGGGATCGACTACACAAACCTCGCCGTTGAACAGCAGAACGACCCAGAGGCCCAAGACTATCGTGCGACAGCATCAACGCTACAAATGAAGGATATTCCCCTCGGACCGGCCGGGGAAACCATCCTCTGCGACACCACGCCCATAGATTCCCACCTCCTGCAGAAGGAAGATCTTCGACGTCATCCAAGGATTATCACACACCTCTGGTCGCAGTACAGCTGCCTTTTATCCGAAAAATTCATCTGGTCAGGAATCAAGAAAGACGCCTGTTAGTGGGCGAGAACCTGCATTAACTGCCAGACGAGTAAGGTCAACCGCCATACTGAGTCGGGAGTCGGTGATTTACCCCAACCTAAGAGACGATTCGGACACATCCACGTGGTCGTCGTGGGACCTCTGCCGTCTTCAGGTTCTGCAAAATACCTCCTGACGATCGTTGACCGCTCCACTAGATGGCTAGAAGCAACTCCGATGTCCGAAGCAACCACCCATGCCTGCGCCGAAGCTCTCCTGTGAAGTTGTATCAGCCGCTTCGGTGTCCCCGATGATATCACAACGGACCGAGGTTCCGCTTTCTTGTCAGAGATCTGGCTCTCTCTAGCAAACCTGATGGGAACGACACTCCACAGCACCATGGCATACAACCCTGCAGCAAACAGCATGGTCGAGAGAGCTCATCGCACATTCGAGGCAGCCCTGATGGCGAGATCTATGGATGAACATTGGAAAGCACAACTCCCGTGGGTCCTCCTTGGCCTTCGCACCGCTCACAGGGCAGACGGCGAACCTTCTCCTGCGGAGAAGGTCTACGGAAAGGCCCTTACAGTCCCTGGCGAACTCTTCTATGCAACTACCGATGACACCAAGCTGGATCACCTGAGAGAAATCGCCATGAAATTCAGATCATGCCTGAAGACATATGAGGACAGGACCAGACACTTCACGCCCAAGAACCTAGACGACTGCGACTGCGACTACGTCTTCATCTGGGTTGATGCTCACCACCAACCCCTGACTAGACCTTATCGCGGCCCTTACGAGGTTGTCAGAAAACAGCCAAATCCTTCCTCCTGAACGTCCACAGACAAGAAGATTGGGTGACGATCGACAGATTAAAACCAGCATACCTCGAAAGCAACAAGAAGATCACTGCGGGCCCTGGTAAACCCAGGATTCCACCTCAGAACAAATCATCAACAGGACGGGAGAAAACCACGCAACGACGAGAAAACGATTCCTCAATACCAGAGCAACCTTCCCCTGCGCTTAAGCACCAGAGGAGAATTACGTCGCCCTCCACGATACAACGATTAATCGCATCAATTATCTACGATGCCTGCTGTCTGGGTGGGGAGGGGGGGGGAGTACTTGTAAGGACATCGTCTTACCCGCCATCTTAACTTCCCCTGAACTCTTTTCTGTAAATTGTAACCTTATTCTTTATTCCACACAGTGGATTTTTGTACAACAATGTTGCTCTCTTTGAAAGCTTTGTATCCATGTATAATATTGTATATTTCATTAGGCTACCGCCTTGATATTTTATATTTATATTTGAATTAAAACACAAATGATTTTAGCGGTTGGGTCAGTCTCTCATTGCTCGTCTTGTTGTCCTCACAATATATATATGATTAGCGCCCAGGTTCCTCTCCACCCAAGATAGGACAAGGGTGGGCCAGGCATTGACTTCTGGTATTCAGCTGGTAGATCTAGCTCAAGGATGGTGAGGTTGCAGACTCAACGAAAAACTATCAAGCTTTAGCGGCTCTCGATCTCCAGTCCAGCAGATCGCCAAGAAAGGACGTTTCCTTATTATAACCCGAAAATCCATTTTTATGACAAAGAAGTACAAATCTTTTACATGCTTTACGAGGAACATCAAAAAGAGAGATACTCTGCATTTGAAAAGATTGAAAGTTCAGAACCAAGAAATCAGGCAAAAGCAACGGAAAAGCGAAGGGGCCAGTTTATCTAAAATTTCCTTAATAAATCCTGCATATGTATATATATATACATATATATATATATATATATATATATATATATATATATATATATATATATATATATATATATATATATATATAAAGGTAAAATGCCTGATTGTTCTTCAATGATGCATGAAACTCTCAGACCACACGAGAAGAGAACATTACGAACTGTAGACAATCAGAGAACGGTTCACTGGAAGACAAATCAAGATACCAAACTTCGTTTTTTCGTGAGGAAACTTTTTCACTATAGAGGGGGCGTACAGAAAGGACTCGACTCTTCTGAGCAATTGCCTGAGTAACAGGGGCTGTGAAACAATATAAAACGGGGAAAGATAATAACAGTAGAATTATACGATTATAAGCATCTCAGTTTTTTTTTTTTTACATAGAGTTAAAGTTGATTGTCAACGATAAATGAAACCCCTATATCTTGTCCGAGTCACACTGCTTGGATTCATTATTTATCAATTTGTTTAGCAAAATTTTCTCCAAAAATATAAAAGTAGGCTATGAATACTACCCTGACACTTCTGAATGGTCCATCACTTGATATTCATCCTTCACCAATGCTCTTTTCTGTTAGTTTTCACTCGGTCACAAACAATAGTTTCTTCATCTACCTCATCCTATTTCCTGAGATTTTTGAAATGTGGCAGGTTATTTTTCTGTCTCCCGTTCCACGCATTTCACCGATTCTTTAGAACGAAAATAAAACTGAACATCTTGCTTCTATTATCATTCGGGGTAGTTTGGTTACTACAAACTTGTCTCAGAGGCTAGAGTATAAAGTGCTATCCCAACTTCCTTAAACTTTGTTTAGATGCAGAGAAGTTCCTGTCCTCATCCTAGCTATTCATGTCGACCATATACGTTCCTGTGTGACATACTGATCTCATAAATGAAATTTCTCTCTCTCTCTCTCTCTCTCTCTCTCTCTCTCTCTCTCTCTCTCTCTCTCTCGATAAGACGGTACATTAAAAAAAATGAATAGCTTCACCGTTACCTATTTCCTCCACCCTTTATATTGGTACTATGAGGATGAAAAACATAAGGGCACCAGTTTGTCCGTTCTGTTGCCAACTGCATTTAAAAAGATACTGTCATACATTATTTACGAGATAAAAAACATTAAGCATATAAACCCTCAGAATGACGATAGATGGTAAATATTGAAACACAAATATTCTACCAAACAGCGAAACAGTTCGTGAAAAAAAAAATCCTCAAGAAATATATCAGTATAATAACAGCTGAGTGGACATCAAAATAGCCAATGTAGCAGTTAGTAAACTGGCTTAGTATTTTGATATACGTACGATTATCCTAGGAAAATGCCATTCATGAATAAATTAAGATTTAAAAATCTATATTCAGATTTATATATGTTATTGCTCCACCGCTAAGGAGAGGAAGACTCAGAGACAACTTTAGAGATGGTATAGGAGAGGGCTTGAGAGAGAAAGGACTTGATAAAGCATATTATTAAAACAGATTATCATATTCAATGATTGACTCATTCAACTCTTGTAGAGCTGGCCCGAGAATAATATAATAATACAAATAAGAATCTGTTTTTAAATGCGTGCTTCATAAAAAAGTTAAAATCCTTAAAAATAGAAACTCTCAGAATCGGATAAAACGTCAGATATTGTTTTCTTACCAAAACTAAATTCCTTTCTTTTGTAAAACATGTTTCAGAGTTAAAATATTGTAACACTCACTGCACTATCTCAAGTGGTGGACACAGACAGAGGTATATGGAAAGCTCATACAAAACAACGACCTACTATACAAATAGGACATAGCTAAAATGAAGAACTTAATTTACTTTTTAGGTCAACAAATACGCACTCACATCATGTATATGTCTGTGAATCTTTGTAAGTCATATTTCCTAGTAAGAAGCAATCTTCCACGACACCATCCTCATCATACACTTGTACAAAGGCCCACTAGTAGTATGCCCACTTTCAATCATGAAAATATACTGAAAAATAATCTGTACGTTGGCGAATATTAGCATATCCATTATCAATTCTTAGGAACGACTGAATTTTCCACAAGAACACTTATATCGTACATTTTATTTGGGACAGAATCAGCCAATCTTCAAAGATTCTTAACCTTGCGATATCACTGTTTAGAATATGCTCTGTTTATTCCCATCTACGGCAATAATCCCGAAAAACAAGCAGCAAGATAAGAGAAGAAGAAAAAGAGAGAAAATTCAAGAAAGGAGAAACTGAACGCGAGACAGATAAAGGGCGGATATGTAACTCCTATGAAGTGTCTCCTTGTTTACTCTCAAGGGAAATTGGATTCCACTTTGCGGTGAACAAAGGCATAATTTCCTTTGATTATCTTTCCATCGACGGATATTAAAGTAGATCGCCCAGGTGCCCTTCAATAGATAAAGGATGCTCTTTTCCCTATTACAATCCTCCTCGGTGTGTTATCTCGGCAGAATTATTCTCTTCCCAGGCCGACGGAATTAATGTTCCGAAATGGAATCCATTTATCAGAACATTTATCTTGATGGAGTAAAGACGCGGAAAAGGCTTGTATATTCCATTTCTTCTTCTTCTTCTTCTTCTTCTTCTTCTTCTTCTTCCTAGATATGAAAGTTCTTTTCTTTTTTCTTTTTTATATAGAGATTAATGTATTTTTCTTAGAAGATGAACTTCGGACTATCTGCAAATAAAAACACTCATTTAGCACATATTTCCTACAAATAACCGTCCTAGTCTCCATGGAATTCGACAAAAAGTGGTTGTTGGAAGGTTTATCTGGTGTTACCTTTCTTCCCTTACTAAGGCACCCGCAACCCGTTGACATACAACCTCTACAGAGTTATTGGACCAGACAGTACAACATTAGGTTCCTCTGGTTACAGTTAATTTTTTCTTTGCCTACACTTACACTTAATAGTCTGGCCTATCTTTCCACATTCTCCTCTTTCCTCGTACACCTGGCAATACTTGGATTACCATACAATGCTTCTTTACTCAGTGCAGTAATTATTACTGAACTGTAATCGTTCACTGGTTATTTTCCTCTTGGTAAGGGTAGAAGAGACTCTTGACCTATGGTAAGCAGCTCTTCTAGGAGAAGGACACTCCAAAATAAAATCAGTGTTGTCTAGTCTTGGTTAGTGCCATAGCCTCTATACATTGGTCTTCCACTCTCTTTGGATAGAGTTCTCTAGCTTGAGGGTACACTCTGGCACACTATTGTATCTTAATTCTTCCCCTCTTGTTTTTCTAAAAGTTTTTATAGTTTATATATGAAAGATTTATTATGATATTGTTACTGTTCTCAAAATATTTTAACTATTCATTACTTCTCTTGTAGTCATTCCCCTATTTCCTTTTCTCACCGGGATTTTTCCCCCGTTGGAACCCTAGGGCACAATTATAGCATCTAGCTTTTTCAACTAGGGTTGTAACTTAAGTAGTAGTAATCATAATAATAATAATAATAATAATAATAATAATAATAATAATAATAATAACAATAATAATAATAATAATAATAATAATAATAATGATAATAACGTATGCATGTGTGCATATGTATGTATATGTATATATATATATATATATATATATATATATATATATATATATATATATATATATATATAGATATCTATATATATATACTGTATACATAATAATAATAATAATAATGATAATAACGTATGCATGTGTGCATATGTATGTATATGTATATGTGTATATATATATATATATATATATATATATATATATATATATATATATATATATATATATATATAGATATCTATATATATACTGTATACATATATATATATATATATATATATATATACAGTATATATATATATATATATATATATATATATATATATATATATATATATATATATATATATATATATATATATGTATATATATAAATATACATATACAGCTCTACCGAACACATAATGAACATGTGCCTGCAAACTACTTATCATTATCATTATTATCAGCATCATAATTTCAATAGCATTATAATCTTCATAATTATTATCCTTGAAGCTAAGTTGAAAGAGGTTGGACAACAAAATGAAAGAAAGGTAGCTGGAAAAGACGTAGGGGGATGAGAGCTGAAAAATGTGTGGCAAAGGTCCGAAGGAAGTTGCAAAGACCTTTTAAAAATCCCTACTGTGAACAGCGTGTGGAGGACTGACGGCACTATCTCCCAATATGAAGAAAAAACAGCGAGAAGGTAAAAAAGTTATATTTAGTAAACACAAATTAACATTTATGATAGTAAGTAGGAAAAAAGAGATATTTCTATAAATGTAAAATTGAACATCAGAGAATAATTACTTCAAGGGAAGAATTAAATATCAAGAAATATGAAAGACGCGAACAATGACAAAGATTCCTAATGAGTTTCATGTGTCTCACATTATTTGAATCGTGAATTTCATCAGAAAAATAATGATTCTCAGGAAAATAAGTTACTTTTCAGAAAAAAAAAATCTTTATCTTCATATTTCATGTCCCCCTGGTTATGTAACAAAGTTTATCGATGTTAGAGATTATGGGCAAATATTTAAGACTTTTTGTCTGTAAATCCAACGGATGCAAATAATTTGAAAATCCTGGCTCCTGACTGGACAGCAATATGAACACAAACTCTCGAAAATATATAATGATTCCTCGCACACACAACACACACACATGCTCGATTCAATCCAGTCAACTATAAAGGGGTACCAGTATCACAAGAAAAAGACCGTTTGGGCTTGCAACTTCATCCATAAATATTTGCGGAAAAAACAAAAAGCGTTATCCTTCTGACTTCATTAAAAAGGACAAAACTTTTTTCCTCTGGTAAAAGCCTTTCTTATACACAGAAACACACACACACATCTCTCTCTCTCTCTCTCTCTCTCTCTCTCTCTCTCTCTCTCTCTCTCTCTCTCTCTCTCTCTCTCTCTCTGTATATATACATATATACATATATATATATATATATATATATATATACATATAATATGTATATCGGCATTTAAGGCCTGTTAACAACCATAGGGTTGGTTGTGGAGTAATCAACCTCATTAGAAGAAGGATGGAGGCTTTTGCCGCCATCCCCTTTAAGGTAAAAAGGATTGCACGAACATACACACACACACACACACACACACACACATATATATATATATATATATATATATATACAGTATATATTTATATATATATATATATATATATATATATATATATATATATATATATATATATATATACAGTATATATATATATATATAGAGAGAGAGAGAGAGAGAGAGAGAGAGAGAGAGAGAGAGAGAGAGAGAGAGAGAGAGAGAGAGAGAGAGATACATATATACTTAATAAGGAAAGCATATTAAAAAAACAATAGCAAAACAAAAAGAAAATATTACTGTAACATTAACAAACCTATTATCAAAATTATGGATATTTCTTTAGAGCACAATTGGCATAGTTAACTTAGGTACAATATAACAATGATAACAATGTAGTGTAACATAACTTAGTTAACATGACAGATTCAAGTAGAAAATATTTTTTCATACGTTAAAGAAATCCCTATTTTGTGAGTGCGTATGTAAAAATCATGACTATATCTTTGATAAAACATAAAAAGTTATTTTGCTTCGTCAGCAGTTATCAGAACCTACAGTTAAACTCGAACACCACCGCAACGAGTTTATCTTTTGAAATATTAATAACGAAAAACCTGATGTAAGCTTTTCCCTCGGCCATTTCTCATAATATAAACATGGGAGGCTACAGAGGCATTGTTCTACTATTATGAATGTCTCATAAACAACATAACCGCTTTCAGTACTTATTCAAATGTCCGGATTTGTATTCAAAAGTCCTAAAGTGGGACCACACGGACGTCCACGGCCAGCCCCGTTGGAGAAGACATTTGTTAGGACTTAACAACGGAACAAATATACTTTCTTGGGCGGAGATAAAGTGCCGAGATGCTGTCACTTCATCACTTTTGGGGGATTCCGAGCCACATAAGATGTGGGCGTGGGCGTCTTCATCTGCCAGAGGAAACTACCATCTTTAAATCACCCGCAAGATGTCAGATGAACATTAAAATAATCATTTATGTGCGCATATGAACACAGTATACTCGTATATAATTTACAAGGCTTAACTCTCTCTCTCTCTCTCTCTCTCTCTCTCTCTCTCTCTCTCTCTCCTCTCTCTCTCTCTCTCTCTCTCTCTCTCTCTCTCTCTCTGTGTATGTGTAAATTTCCTATTCTATATTTTAGTCTAATTCTTAAACATTTCATATAAACCTCTAATCTATTTCGTCGATACGTATACACTTTTTATTGTGATCAAATGTGATTAAAATCATTACTAAAACTTCTAAAATACAGACCTGATTGCTCACCAACCATAACGATTTTACCACTACTAAGTATCTTCATTTTTCTTAAACTTTCAGTTCTTTTCACACGGCATATATCATGAAAACAAGTCCACTTAGCAAATTCTAATTTTATTCACTTATTCGAATTCAATATTCCGACTCCACCTTCATAAAGAAGAGTTGGCTAAAAAAGGTTTCATACATTCCCACAATGGCTTCCACATACAACTTAAATATTGTCTGAGTCTTTGGCATATACCCAAATATGCTTCTTGATTATTTATTATTTGACGGCTTATTCTTCCCTCCTATAAATATTCTAAACAGTTATTACTAAATACTCCTATAAACCAAGCCCTTCTATTCTTAACCATACATTTTAGCAACCATTGTTCCATTTTCCATTTACCTCCATAGCCTGATCACTTCTTACATTTACTCTCAAATTTCTCCTATTGAAAACACTTTCAAACCCCTTAACTAGCTTCAAAAATCAATCCTAAATATCCCCAAGCAGTGCATTGTTGCCAGTATAAACATCACCTTTGCCAATCTCCATTCCAAAATAATAATTTTCTATCCCACATCTTAGTATCTACACCTACTGTCCTTTCTAAGACTTCTTGATATCACTACATCCATAAACATTTTAAACAATCACACCCACAATAGCATTATGTCTCAAACCCACTTTTAGACCAAACCATACCATCGGCTGCCCACAGTTTTTAAGTGTCACTGTTTTCATCATGAAATTTATAATCTCTCTTGACAATTTATCTTCTACACCATACATTTCCAAACCGTTCAACAGTGATTTTTTTTCTTTTTTTATTCAAGCACGTTTTTCGAAAACCGTATTTATTACATACACTTTTTCTTTTTTAAAAAAATACTAACATAACTGTTTGAGAATAGATCTATAATGTGCTTCCTCCTTCGGGCTTTCTGTTATCCGCATTACTTTTTAAAATCAAAATCCCACCATACGTCTCCTCTATCACCTCTAACTTTCTATAGTGGAACAAATCTCACTTCCACATATTCATTAGGAACCTTCCTCTCCGTTATACATTCTTTACAAATACGGCCAACCAACCGGTGACCTCAACAAAGCCATGCCATAATATCTTACTTGTAATCTCATCAACTGTGTGGTCTTTCAATTTCTCAACCACTGAATTTCCTTTTCCACATCATTAACAGTCAGTTTCACAAGATTCTGAATTCTACACTAATGTTTCTTCTTTGGCTTCATTCACCTTGTTTCATTTCCTACACATTCAAAATTTTTAAAAATAACTCAAAACTATCGACTAAATACGACAAACACTTTTGATACTAACTCTGAATTGTCAGAATTTATTTCTCTTGAATTTAGTTGTTTACCTTCTCCCTTAATTTCCGTTATACTTTCTTGACTAACCTCTCCACCTTCCAGTGGGAATCCCGTGATTCTTCGCTTCGATTATACAACTGCACCTAAAATAATCTCTTTCTCTTTTTTTTTTTTTAGATACGTTGTATTATTTACTCAGTCCCCTCCATTTTGTTATTTATTTTTTTCTACCCTCCTCTATATGCAAGCACTCTATGCTCACCTAATGACAAATTCAAACCATTTCATAAACTCCTTTTCTACAATACTGTTTCAACCTGTGTGTCTATTTAACCTAGAGTATGATTCATCTATTTTCTCTTTATAAGATGATATCATCCAAAAACTTATTTTAATTGCCTTTCAAGCAATATTCTCAAGCCTTTTCTCCATCATCTATTTTAACTTTTGCCTCAACTAAATCATAATCAGCTATGGCTTCTGCCACACATCTTTTCACCATCACATCAATCTATTCATCTTCGATCTATTCTACACAAACAATATAATCTAAGAGTCTGTTTTTCTCACTGATTTGTTTCTTTTCCAAGGATATTTAGAAATATTCTTCTGGTAAATTTAGAAATATTCTTCTGGTTAAAATTTAAGCATTTTTAACAATCCAACATATCTCAAGACATTTCTTCTGGAATCTCCATTATCATTCACTCTAGCAACTCCATATCTGTAAACAAAGAAATCTGTTTTTCCTTCACCAACAACAGCATTCAAATCTCTCTTTTATGATCTCCAAAAAAAGTTCGTCAAATATCATTTCTCTAATTACTTTTTTTTTTAACACAACCTATTTTTTCCTGCCCCATACGGTCTCACAAATAAATTTCTAGACTAAACGCATTTGTATACTCACTCATTCCCTGTCTTTTTCTGACAACATAAGCGCTATCACTACCCAAACACAATCACTATTTAGAATTTATAACTTCCACACCAAGTCCTTTTATTTTGGTCTCGCTAAACTTCCAGCTAAAAATCCAGTTTTCTCTACTGCTATCAACCAGTTTTCATTCATTTCCTGCCTTTCGTGCTCCCATTCACGGCCATTTAAAAATTCAGAACTTTGCATTTTTCCCTTATTTTTTTTTAATGTTTATATATATTTGGGATAATAACGAAGGGTTATGGGGATGCAAATAAAATGTTGCCGACCATTTGCAGCCTCTCACAGCACGTAGAGCGGAAATAATGATGCAACTTTCTTTTTGCAGGAAAACCAAAAGTGGATATACTGTATACACACACACACACACACACACACACACACACACATATATATATATATATATATATATATATATATATATATATATATATATTTATATATATACATATAATATATATATATATATATATATATATATGTACATATTATATATATATATATATAAATGTATATATATATATTATATATATATTATATACATAAATGCATATATATATTATATATATATTATATACATAAATGCATATATATATTATATATATATATTATATACATAAATGCATATATATATATATATATATATATATATATATATATATATATATATATATGTATATATACACACACACGAGAGAGAGTTATACCTGCTCTAGCGTACGTGTGCAAATTCGTTTGCCAGTCACACAAACGCACCAAGACATCTTGAAAGATGATCAAGCCATTTATAATGGTCGGCCGCTTCATTCCCACTCCTGACTTGGGTACGGAAGAGTGATGATGTGATGAATAGTAATATAACAGAGCTACTTTGACTTCTCTCTTTTGCACTAAAAGTATCGCTACTTTTCGTATTTCACAATTCAAGACTTTGAAAAAATGGGAGACATACGAATTAATGAAACTTCGTCAAAAGAAAAAAAAAAGTTATGAATAAAATATAGTTATTTTCTATATGAATATTGACTGTACTTAACCTTGTTTGGAAGGTACCATGCAGTAAATTGAAGTAATACTGTATAGGTGTGCGAGAATAAATTATCAATATTTTTCTTCTTTAGCATTAATTTTTTTTTTTTTTTTTTTTTTTGTAGTACTTCACGCATTGTTTTTGTTAATGATCGTAGTTTTTGTCACGGCAATTTATAGTTTTAAATTAGCCACACGAATAAAAGGTAATGAGGTATATACTCCCCCTTTTCAGAAATACACGTATGTACAAACCATGAAAAAATCAAGCGTATCACCAAAAATACTTATTCTATATAGCACATCAACAATTCTTTCATCTTTTTTCTCTGATCACGGAGCACTAAGATATTTTCAACAGCACGGAACATAACAGTCACACAATACTCAAAATTATACCAAATAATGCATGTAAAAAGAATGCAAGCATTTAAGTCATTACAATAATCGCTACACTCGAGATAAATGAAGAAAATCTCCCTTTCTTTTTGTGATTTGAACTAGAACAGTAACAACATTAAAAATAAATATTTCATAGATAAACTATAAAATCGTCAAAAAAAAAACAAGAAGCGAAATGAAATAGAATAGTGTGCCTGATTGTAACCTCAAGCAAGAGAACTTTATCCCAAGACAGTGGAAGGCCATGGTACAGGGGCTACCCAAGACTAGATAACAATGGTTTGATTTTGGAGTGTCCTTCTTCTAGAAGAGCTGCTTACTGTAGCTAAAAAAAGCTCTTCTACCTTTACTAAGAGGAAAGTAGCCACTAAACAATTACATTGCAGTAGCTAACCTCATGAACAAAGAAGAATTGTTTGGTAATCTCAGTGTTCCTAGGAGTATGAGGGCAGTGGAGAATGTGAAAGAATAGGCCAGATTATTCGGTGTATGTTTAGGCAAAGGAAAAATGAGCCATAATCAGAGAGAGGGATCCAGTCAAAGACCTAATAGCTCTCTAGCGGTAGCATCTCAACAGGTGGCTAGTAATTAGTAATTCGATTTAAATTTTAAAGGTCGTCCCTGAA
>NC_090732.1:134262570-134297570 GCF_036898095.1 Palaemon carinicauda | reverse complement strand
AAAAAAAAAAATTCCACTTTTTGAACTTACACAATAAACTCGTGTTTACCAAACAAACATTTAGCTCGAGAAAGAAGATAGAATACGGTAATACAGTACCGTAAAAATTCTCTTTTTGATATACAGTAAACAACATTAAACCCGAATCTGTAAACAACAAAGCACCACAACACCGAAATGCATTTAAAAGAAGAAGAAGAATCTCCGACATAAAAGGCTGCCTACGGATTCCCAATGAGAAGCTGAAGCCGAAAGCTTCCATTGGACGCCTGGCCTTTATATGCCTCTTCCAGAGAGAGGAAATGCTTTCAAGTGGCGGCGTTAAGCAAAGGGACACTCTCAGGGACATCTGTCTCCTTATTTAGGCTAAAGTCTTTAGTGTCAAGGAAAATTCCCACAGTTTTTTTTTAGCGTCAGGCAGAAGTAATTTCCTGCAGAGAGAGAAAGAGATGATGCTCATCTTGAAGGTTGACGGAGACTCCGCCTCGCGCTGTCACTCAGATAAAACCATAGTTCCGGTTCTAGAGTATAATTGAAGCAAGAGCTCTCGGAAGAGTAGCCAACATTTAGTCACTATAAATCAAAATAATTTATTCCGAGAGAGAAAACGCAGGATTACACCACTAATTCAGTTGCTGCGTATGGTTCACAATTTGTCATAATTCAGTGAAAGCTAATTTTAGACAAAGTCATATCCACCGAATGCCAATAAAAAAATGGCTTTCATCTAGTCATAATATAACGTATACACTCATCTATTTTCCCGATAATAACGCAAATAATTTATTACTCAATATATTCAACAGTCGTAGTCCACTCATATTCGAAAATTAAATTGATAAAAATAGAAAAAAGTTTCATCAATCCTTGGAAACGACACACATTTCTCACTAATCTCCTGAAAATAAATAAACAATGTACCATTGTCCTCTTTGTTTATAAAAAACCAGAAAGGAATCTTCCCCTTACTTCCGAAGCCTTCCAATAATTTCTGAAAAAAAAATTCCGGCATTACAAACTAGTGATCAGGTGTTGCTTAACCAAAAGTAAAAAAAAAACTTGCAAGAAATATATATATATATATATATATATATATATATATATATATATATACACATATATACACACGCACATATATATATATATATATATATATATATATATATATATATATATACATATATACACACACACACATATATATATATATAATATATATATATATATATATATATATATATAGAGAGAGAGAGAGAGAGAGAGAGAGAGAGAGAGAGAGAGAGAGAGAGAGAGAGAGAGAGAGAGAGAGAGAGAGAGAGAGAGAGGATTGCCTATTATTGCAAAGTACAAAAAAAAACAAAAAACAACCAACTAACTGTCCATCCCTTTTACTTCTCAAGTTAGCTTCTATTTTCTCCTTTTCCAGAAAATCTAAATCGTTTTTGAGGGGTGCCAATTTCGTTTTACGTCAATGCCCATTATATCAAATGCTCCTCGTTCCCTTTCCTCTTTGCCAGTAATTCACGGAATCAATTTGATTAATTACAACAATGACCTACATTTACGAAAAAGAAACACGTATAAAAAGAATACTTGAAATCAATTTCAGTAAGGTTTCAATAAGAAAACCAGAAGCGATTCTTTAAAATGCACAAAGCTTTAAGCAGCACCTTCACCTTCAGAAAAGAAAAAAAAATACCTGATGGTGACTGAAAATAAAAGTACGAGTTTCATTATGACCCATTATTCGCGTTAACGACCTCGCTCGAACAAAGTGTAAGAACATAATTTTCCTTCAGAGCTTTAAATTTGATGAATAAAGGTAAAAGAGGAGGTTATTAACATAATTCGTGACATTGCAAGGATCTCTTTAGCAGGCAGTTAAAACTGAAGGACCTTCGCAACACTTTCTTTGTGCGCTTAGGTTTTGTCCTTTTATTTTCAAGAAAGAAACTGCTTTGGAAACGGAAACTGCGCAATACAGAGATGTTTTAATCTTCCAGGCACTTTGTGAAAATCCAGCAGAAGGAAAGGAAGGAAAAATAGCAAAGTGAATAAAAGAGAAGAAATTAGAGGTGTGGAGAATGTATATTGTCTGAAAATATTTTAAAAGGGAACACAGAAGGGAGTTATAAAAGACAAGAAAAAACAACTGAGTCAGGAGGCTGTTGTGAGAAAACAGATCTTGTTCCCTGAAAGTCATAATTTCTGATTCCTTATTTTCAGGAACATTATTTTCAGGACCTATTTTCAGGAACATTGATGACTTCAGAAGCCTTTTTGTAGGATATCCCAAATTTTTGGAAAACTCAACCTTGTTTAATTATCTATTTTTCCAATTATCTGCAAATGTTAATGTTTTTTCCTTTCTGAAATTTCCCAGAAATTATGTTATTTACAGACTTAACCTCATTCTCCACTTGTTGACTTTACTTGTATGCAATCTTTTACACTCAAATCCAGCATAATGATTTTTCCATTAAGATAATAATAATAATAATAATAATAATAATAATAATAATATTGATAATAATAATAATAATAATATTGATAATAATAATAATAATATTGATAATAATAATAATAATAATAATAATAATAATAATAACAATAATAATAATAATAATAATAATAATAATATTGATAATAATAATAATAATAACAACAATAATATTGATGATAATAATAATAATAATATTGATAATAACAATAATAATATTGATAATAATAATAATAATAATATTGATAATAATAATAATAATAATAATAATAATAATAATAATAATAATAATAATAATAATAATACCATTGATAACAATAATAATAATAATAACGCGTAGAAGTCACAATATGCCTCTGGTTTGTAAACCCGATCTTCTCTAAGGAGGAAAAAGCAAATTATTATGATGATAAGACAAGGCTAAGGAAAAAAAAAGGGCAACAGATCAAAATCAATCTTAGAAGCAAAAAAAAAAAAAAAAAAGTAAGCTGCAAGTTCAGCTCTTGTAGCTGATGGTTATAAGGCTCATTGCTTTCGTTCTCTTTATTCTATAGTGAGAAAAAAAATATCAATAACTTGTAAATAATTATAAAATGTAAGTAATTATGAGCCAAAAAAATTGATCAGCGGCTAAATGTAAATGTTGTCGCGTGTAATTAACATATTTGATGATATTTGCTGATCTATAACTTGGAAAAGATATTTTCCATCACATGATTAAAATGCATTGATGAAAAGATGAACATTAAAGAATAATATTAAGGTATTTTGGCATATTTAACGCAAATAAATTTCGTAGTTCAATTCCGTTGCTAATCTACTGTACCATTCTTCTTCACCCAAGGGGTTAACTACTGCACTATAATTGTTCAGTGGCTACTTTCCTCTTGGTAAGGGTAGAAGAGACTCTTTAGCTATGGTAAGCAGCTCTTCTAGGAGAGGGACACCCCAAAATCACACTATTCTATCTTATTTCTCTTCCTCTTGTTATGTTAATGTCTTTATAGTTTATTTAGGAAATATTGATTTTAATGTTGTGGCTTTCTTAAAATATTTTATTTTAATGTTGCTCTTCTTAAAATATTTTATTTTAATGTTGCTCTTCTTAAAATATTTTATTTTCCTTTTTCCTTTCCTCACTGGGCTATTTTCCCTGTTGGGGCCCCTAGGTTTATAGCATCCGGCTTTCCAACCAGGGTTGTAGCTTAGCAGTTAATAACAATAATAATATCTCAAAGTATATTACGGTTCCAATAATATTCATAACATGAATGCATATCGTACTCAGAAAATCAAGGTTTTGCAACCTTAGGCTAATATTAAATTTATATGAGGATGTTCATGATGAAGATGATTAACATAACTTCTCCATTTCCGAATATCGACAGAAAAAGCCAGAAGGTTCTCAGAAAGTACAGACGGCGTAATAAGTAATAGGCATGGCAGCAGCATCAACACTCTTACGGGGAGGGTTGGGTTGGGTTGGGGGTGGGGGGTGGGGGGGGGGGGATGTAACGTGTGGAGTGGTTCTAAATCAGATTTACTGACAGACGAAAATATATTTCTTAATTATCGTTTTCTTTATCATCATTATTACTGTTATTTGAAAAACCAGAAAAAAATAAAAATGATCAGGTTACGAGTTTGTTAAAGCCTGTTTAGCCACCATCCTTAATAAGAGATTAGGTTATTATTGTTAATATCTACTGCATATTATTCTATTAAAAAAAAAATTCCTGATCTATTCACAAAACACTCTAAGGTCTATTTAGAGCTGACTCTGCAATCTCTCTGTTTTATTGCATAACTTGACTGAAAAGAAGTAATTTAGTCTTTCACATACAAAAGGCAATACAAGCGCCCGCAGAGGAGCCAGCACTTATTCGGTATTAAGAGCTTTAAGAGATTACTTTTATTCCCCCCCCCCCTCTCTCTCTCTCTCTCTCTCTCTCTCTCTCTCTCTCTCTCTCCTCTCTCTCTCTCTCTCTCTCTCTCTCTGTGTGTGTGTGTGTGCGCAACTTCATCTGAGAATTACATCTATATTTAGTACCCCTTTGTCCTCGAGTATCCTCCACCACCTTCTGCCATTAGTCCTTGCTCCCATTCATCTCAGGAATGAAAATCTCCTCTCCACAACTGCCAGCAAAGGTATGTTCCTAATTTGAACACTATTTTGTAGACAGTTTTAGATGTTCTAATAACCACTCCAACTACAGAATACCTTGCCGAAAACACTAACGTACTAAACACAGTGGATCCGTTCTACAGGCATTGCATAAATATTTTGGGAAAGTATTTTCTTATGACGTTGCTGATCACATGCCCTTCATTCCTCTGGCTTGGATGCAGCAGTCAAATAACCACTAAATGTGCAATTCACTGCCAAATCTGTAGGCAAAGAGAGACAAAAGGATGCTCAGCCTCACACAGTTTATCAAACTGGAGTATTTTGATTAATGGCAAAGGTGTCCTTCCAATAAATCACGAGAACCATTTCTATAAATATCTGAAGTGCTTATGTACAACAACATGAAAGAGGAACGTGAAACCAATAAAATATTAAGCTTCCCTCCTTTTCCTGGAAACACAATGGGGCCGCAAAATAAAGACAACTTGAATAAAAGCACCTCCTTCACGGCTGAGAAAGCCTCACCTTTCCATCGATGTAAATGAACATCCTCTTACGTTCGAGTAAAGGTTCTAAAATATACGCTGGTCTTCACAACTCGATTTTGGTAATAACTTCTGACAAAAGATGGGAAGATTCTCGTAGCGCACCTACGGCTTCAAAGAGATCAAAGAGATTTTTCTTCTCCTTTGTAACACGCGCGGGAATACTCTTTGGCCAATCAAGGCATTAAATTACCACACAGAGAGAGAGAGAGAGAGAGAGAGAGAGAGAGAGAGAGAGAGAGAGAGAGAGAGAGAGAGAGAGAGAGAACTTAAGATGATTAGGCTATTAGATGTTTCACTGCCAATCGTATTTCGTTTTTTCCGGTGTTGAACTTTCCTTTACGAAGCTGTTACTTTACTTCAAAATATCGAAATTTATAACCAGCGATAAACTTATGCAAGTTGTAATTGGGATACTAATATTCTGCGGACATTGATCCACTGAAGCTGTGGGTTAAATTACCTTGAGTGAATTTTATTCGAGAAGAATATTTTTGATGAAAAAAAAAAAAAACCTGAAACAGAATCGTCTGTGAAGAAAAATAAAACTGGGAAAACATAGAAAAATAGCAGAGAGCAAATACAATATCCTTTATGAGTGTTATAGATATCTATTTATCCATCTAACTATCAAACTATCTATCTACCTATCCACATACATACTTTTTCCCTTAGATACTGTGGTTCTAGATGGTATTACCCAAAGAGTTCATAACATCTACAGGATAGGGTACCTAGCCATATGTCCGGCAACTACAGTACGTATACAGTAATTGTGTATATAATGTAACGACCATAATTGTCCTTAATCGCCTCCCTTTTGCATACTGCAAAAAAAAGAGCATTCTTTAAAGAGGGACAAATAGCATTTTCGCCTTATAGACAAAATGACCCAATACTTCGACAGTCAACAGTATGAAAACATTGCGTGGTATATATATATATATATATATATATATATATATATATATATATATATATATATATATATATATATATACATGCATATATATATACATATATATACATGCATATATATATATATATATATATATATATATACATGCATATATATATACATACATATACATGCATATATATATATATATATATATATAAATATATATATATATATATAAATATATATATATATATATATATATATATACAGAGAGAGAGAGAGAGAGAGAGAGAGAGAGAGAGAGAGAGAGAGAGAGAGAGAGAGAGAGAGAGAGAGAGAGAGAGAGAGAGAGAATGTAACTGTATATAGGAAGGATTTTAACACCTGTGAAATCTTGAAATGAGAAAGCACTTAAGAATTCGAATTAGTTATTATTCGATTAAAAAAATCTTCAAATTCTAATTAAAGCATATTAATTCCGTAAATAATAAAAACATGATTTCCATTAGTTATTTAAAATTTTGTGTGTTCTTGTGCTTTCACATGATCATTATTTTCGTGTAGGACATCTTTTCAGTTTTGGATAATGACACCAGACGACAAAAAAAAAAAAAAAAAAAAAATCATTCGCAAAATGCTAAGGTTTTACTTCCACTTCATATTGATCTTTTCATTCAGGTTCCCGAGACCTAAACCTGGTAATACTAGTAAGTTATCACGAGGCAATGTGAAACCATCACCAGTAAAATTTTTAAAATGGGATAAAATATGTAGAAAATTGGAGAAAATGAAGCAAAATAAGATGGCAGCATCAGATGTTCCATACCTAAAGACTAGAGACACACCACTTATAAATCAAATGGCAGAAGCAACTACAACAACAACAGATAAGAAAAAAGAAGCTGAAAGAACGATCAGAAACTGGAAAATAAAGTATCTATTTTTTTTTATGAATTTTCTTGCAGGAAAAATACTTCTACATACATCGATGATGTCGAATGACTACTGTACATGCAAAGAATTGCATGAGCTGTATAACAGCTTCAATAATACCCAATGGGACCCAGATATATTTACAAATTTCTTTGTCCTGTAACGAGAAAACTATTTGTTTTGGGGTTGTACGTCACCGCAAAACCTAAAGCTCTCAAAACTCAAGTACATTTTTACCTGAAATATATATATATATATATATATATATATATATATATATATATATATATATATATATATATATATATATATATATATGAATAAATATCAACACAACCTACACGAAAATAATGATCATGTGAAAGCACAAGAACACACAAAATTTTAAATAACCTTATTATAACTTAGCATGTAAGGTCTCCAATTCCACCACAGAAGTTAACGTTTCTTCATTCATTCACTAATTCAGTGTAATGATGTTACTGTGGCTTTAAAGATTTATGGTTACAAATAGGCAAAATAACACGCACATCTATTTGCATACACACAAACACACATATATATATATATATATATATATATATGTATATTATATATATATATATATATATATATATATATATATATATATATATATATATAATATTGTTCGAAATCCACAAAATCTAGAAAATTATTATTATTATTATTATTATTATTATTATTATTATTATTATTATTATTATTATTATTATTATTATTACTTGCTAAGCTACAACCATAGTTTGAAAAGAAGGATGCTATAAGCCCAAGGGCTCAAACAAAGAAATTAGCCCAGTGAGGAAATGAAAATTTTTTTTACTTATATATATATATATATATATATATATATATATATATATATATACATATATATATAAATATATATATACACATATATATATATATATATATATATATATATATATATGCCTGTATGTATGTATGTATGAATGTATGTATTAACACTAGGAATTTCGCATAGCAATTTCTTCAGCCAAAGAGCTGATTAAAGAAACGTTGAATAATGAATTTAAAAAAAAAAATTGGGTTGCAGTGATAACCCAAAACGCATACACAGACAGAGAGAGACACGCACACAATCACACACACACACATATATATATATATATATATATATATATATATATATATATATATATATATATATATATATATATATATATATATATATATATATATATATAAACTTTCACGTTTCATCTATTCTGCCTTAGAATCGAGGTGTCAGAAACTTATTCCTTAATTATTTATGGGGTGAAGTTTCAAATAACATACCCCCCACCATAGACGATCAAGGAAGTCGTCGACATTATTTTTCTGAACACCCATCCTAGTAGTGACCATATCTAACGCTGCTTAAATTCTTGGATAAAATCAACCACAGTAACAGTAAGCACGATGGATATTAGGCATAGCACTGGCAGCTAAATACACACACGCACCAAAAGAAAAAAAAAAAAAAAAAAAAATAAAATAATAATAATAATAATAATAATAATAATATCGTTGGCTACAAAACGTATGTATATGGCTTAAAAGTGGTGCTTTGGGTCCCAATTCGCGCATGACATTATTTACAAATAACAATCTTGCAATAACACTCTTAATGCTTGTTTGCGAGATTCAGTCCCCCTCCCCCCCCCCCACCGCCATCTTTGTCTCTAGCACTTCGTCAGAGTGGACGATATAGGGGGTTTCAAAGAAAAATACCAGGTAATTGAAAACCTTAACCGATATTAATGATCATGTATCTAGATACCAATGGAGGTTAAGAGTCAATTGACAGCTATGATACTTAATTTCCCTCTACTTTTCTAAGGCATTCCACCTTTGACGTCTCACATAAAAGACTTTATGTGGAAAATATAATACTAAAAAATGAAGAATGAAGACGGTGAATGTTCCTCAAATGGCCTCAAATGATTCCAGGAAAATATCCTTTTCAAGCTATAAAATATTCCATGAACCTTTGTGTCAAATAAAAGTTCACTTTGTTACACTTTCACGAAGGCATTTAATTAAAGCATTAAATTGAGACATCTACTAAAGATAAATTTATTTGATGAGAATAACAATAGAATCTGAGCCCTACTTGGAAGCACAAGATCAATAGTGTTCTTTGCATCCTCCTCACTTTCAAAAGCAAATTCCTGCTAATATTCCGACTCTAAACGTTGCATAGTAAAAGTATATCTGAAAAAGTATATCTTAACGTCAATAAAACGCCACTTATTGAGACGAAACTTTTGAACAACTGAATCTTTTAATTAAATTGGAAATCTGTTATTTACTTGGGAACGAGGAAAATCCTCACAGGGAAACTCCTGTTACTAAAGACCAAATGAAAAGTTTGAGCTGATTTTACTTAAAGGAGAAAAACCGAAAGTTAGCGACCTTACCATGTTAGTTTTTAGGGCTTCAACGAGAACTGATGGATCAAATATTATCAGTAATCTAATACACAATAAAAAAAAAAGACGGAATATGATCGTAATTGTTTTCATAATATCCTTCTTTCAAGAAAAATAACGGGATTATATCAAAAGTTGGGCTTTATGACTAAAACTGTACATAGATTGGGTTTTTAGTATAAAAGAATTGAAAAAAAAATCAATATATATATATATATATATATATATATATATATATATATATATATATATATATATACATATATACAAGTAATATGAATATATATACATATATATATTATATATATAATATTTATATAAATAAATAAATATATATATATAATATATATATATATATAAATAATATATATATAATATATATATATATAAATATATATATATATATATATATATATATATATATATATATATATATATATATATATATATACATACAGTATATATGGCTACAGGCCGGGAAGAAAAAGGAAACAAGAGTATTAATCAAGAGCTTTCGTGTTATCATTACACCTCCTTAAGGTCTTATTTTCTTATCTTAAGGATGTGTACGACAGGAAAGCACTTGGTCAATAATTCCTGTCCTCTTTCCTCCCAGCCTGCTATTATCTTGAGACATCACACGTCCAAGCAATTTGTCATTTACGTACAAATATATATATATATATATATATATATATATATATATATATATATATATATATATATATATATATATGTATGTATAATATATATATATATATATATATATATATATATATATATATATATATATATATATATATGTATGTATGTATGCATGTGAGAGAGAGAGAGAGAGAGAGAGAGAGAGAGAGAGAGAGAGAGAGAGAGAGAGAGAGAGAGAGAGAGAATGTGTGTGCATAGCCTTCTATCGAGGTCTCCCATAATCACAGGAATTTTGGTGATAATAATAAAGATAAAACAATATCTTTTGGTAGATAGTCAACCACTACTGTATCCTTGACAACTGGAGAGATTTAATGTCCTTCCATGAATATAAAGGAGATCAGGAAATCACTGGAATCTTATGATGATTCCCTTTTAAGAATTTGTTGCTTCCTGCAGTTGAATAGTAATGCCTTTCCCTGAACACAAAATGCGATATCACGGCAGATGGCAAGCAGATGTCCCTTTACGAGAAGCAGTTCTCTCAGTTATACCCCTATCTCACCTGGGCACCGATGTCACGGATGGCTGTGGATAGAGCATCCACCACTATCCGTGAGGAATATGTATCATAAGTATACTATGTCCATAAGTAGGCCTTGTGTATGTACGCCATATCCCCGCCGGATTTGAAAAGTGATTCTATTCACCGGGGAATTGACTAATTCGTGTAGTACACGTAATCTTCCTGAACTGCATACGAAACCACCCGTACTTTATCCGTGATTTCTGTACTCTCTGCAGATGGAAAGTACAAAAGTAAGTGCGGAGATAATAAAGAGGCAGTGGAGATAGTACAGATGGTTTAAGAGAAAGTATTAATACTGGCAGTCTAAGACAGTACAGATATCAGCGGAGCGGGTGTAGTAAAGAATACGGACCCCCAAGAATATGGATTCAGGGTCCAGATTCCCCAGCAGAATATGGACCTGGGGGTCCAGATTCCACAGCGGAATATGGACCCAGGGGTCCAGATTCCCCAGCGGAATATGGACCAGGGGGTCCAGATTCCACAGCGGAATAAGGACCCAGGGGTCCAGATTACACAGTGGAATTTGAACCTGGGGGGTCAGATTCCGCAGCAGAATATGGACCCCCTATGGAAAATTGACCCCCTTAAAATTTGTCCATCATAACTACTTTTACTGTCTACCGAATCACAGCACCTCAGCTTACTACCTGAACTTCACTGGAGTGATTTACTCTTACAGACATGGAAGACACGAGTACAGGCGAGTATCTTTATTTATGGTGAATTGAGTATCTAGTATCTATTGCTTAATTAGGAAGATAAAATTATAATAGGCAACAACTATTACTTAAGTACCCTTAATTATGTTGAATCCTTATGTGTATTGCAGATAGCTCTCAGGCTTTCTAGTCAGCAAAGACTCCAGCAGCAGGGCTTGGCCAGCCTCTGCCAGCACAGAGAACACCAGGGTGAACTTCAGGAGGAAGTCCAACATGTATGTACAACTAGATGGTACTCTTTACTACATCTACCCCAAGACCTAGAAGCACCTTTGTGTCATCAGGGTTACAGAGAGGGAGGGCATCCTACAGTCATGCCACGTTGCCCCTACAGAAAGTCGCCGGGGTATCAACAAGACCACTTCCCTCATCATGAGCTGCTACTTCTGGCCAGGGCCTCGTTTATACAGTGTGGATCCCTAAGAAAAAATTCAATTTATGTAGTTTTTGCACATGGGACCACTTTCCATGGCATTGAATATGTATCCTCTTGTATTTTATTAGGTTTAAAGTCCCCCGGGTTCATTTTCTATGGCATAGAATATGGACCCCCTTGAAAAATATGACAATTTATGCAGTTTCTGCACATGGGCCCTTTTTCCTTGTCATGGAATATGTACCCCCTTATATTTTATTAGGTTTTATAGTCACCAGATTGATTTGCTTTGGCATAGGATATGGACCCAATTGAAAAATGTGTCAATTCATGCAGTTTTTGCACAAGTTAATTTTTCATGGAATAGAATATGTACCCCTCTGTATTTTATAATTTTAAAGTCCCTGGGTCCATTTCTTATGTTGTATATGTTCCAAGTTATGAAAACAATGATTTGAGCTATTACAGCCTTTTTTACATTTACTTGAATTTACTCATCAAGAACACTAATAAATCAATATCTCTAATATATTTTATTTATATTTACTTATTCATCATGTTCTAAAATAATTTTCTGTTGTTCAGGTCTGTTGTAAGGGAACTTACCAGCTGAAGGGGCTGAAACAGATGGTGAACACCATAATGATAAAGCCATACCTCACAGTTAAGCAGCAACTTGGCTCCCACAGCTCTCCACAGTCACCAGGTTCTACCAGACTCCATCCACACAACCACCACCAGTTTCTGGTTCAGTCAGCCTTTCACCTTCCCCTTCTAACTGCATGGAGACTGGTTTTCACTCCGGCCTTCTCCTGGGGTTTAGGAACGGGAATATTCAACCATCACCAGTCATGAAGAGGAGCAAATCTACACCATTACCATGCAGGGTTAGGGTAACCGTTTCTTCCAGATCATCTCCTACTTCCTCACAGGCGCCCATACAGACCACAGTGTTCTCTAGGCCTGCATCGGCCAAAATATGAAGGAGAACTACGCCACATTCCGTAATATTGAAACTGGAAAACTATGTAGATATCAGCAACACCGCACTGGCCGGAGAGTAAGCCACAGGAAAGAAATGTTTGCTTTAGCCAGCCTACTTGCCACACCCATCTCGACCCTCTCACCATTTGGGCAGGAACACAAGTGGCAATGCTACGTGCCAGTCTCTGATGTGCCTTCACCTTGTGGTGCTTCATCAAAAGTCATAATTTCTTGTAATTATTATGTAGTTACTTAGTTCAAACATTTTCAAACATGTTCTTATTTTTAATTTGTCATTTCAGTGTAATATTTCATCATAATTGTAGGTAATTGAAAAGACACATTTACCATGTACCAGTATTATTATTATCATTATCCTATATGTAGCATTTATTGTATTATGCGCTTTCAAGCATTATTCCAGATGTTGCATAACACCAGATTAATTCATGTCTTATTAATATGATACGGAAACATTGTATCATTATTGTTCCCATGATGCCCTCTCTTGTTAAACCTGTGCCCAGGTAATGCTGCTGCGTGTGAAGGGACCCAGCTGAAAATTATTATCTTGATGAGTATCCGAGATGAGACGTGGAGTTAGTCCAGAAGTTGATTGCCTTCGATGCCAATTCTCCTCTACAAGATTTTGTCACCGCCAGCCAATCGTATGAAGCAGCTAAAATTGTAACTTCTGCCATACATGGGCCACCAACCCAGTTGTGTGCCGTTTCCACCTACAAGAAAAGTAACAAGCCAAGCGGAAAGCTTCCACCTTTGCCAAAGCCCTCTAACCCAGCTGCTTTATGCCAGTACTGTGCCCGTCAGCATGAACCGGATAAATGCCCCACTGCCAACAGTACCTGCAAAAACTGTGATCATGTTGGTCATTGGTCCAAGACACTGAAGTGTCCTGCCAGCAAAGTCTAGTGCTGTAGTTGAAACCATATTGGACACTTCGATAAATGCTACAAGGATATTAAAAGGAAAAATGGTCATCAAGACAAATCTTCAAGCAACAGTGGTGCGTCTTCAGTTTTCAAAAAACCACAAGATTCACTGACCATCTGTTGTCGCTTAGGATCGTCTTCCGCCAACTACAAGATGCCCAAACCTATCTGTGTATCTTGTCATCAGGCGATATCAAGTTTTAAATGAAGATGTTACCGGAAATAGATGTCAACGTCACTGTTATCGGACAACAACACCTCGACACCATAGATATCTCCAGGAGCTGCGTGCAACCACCTCCACTGAATTTGACGTTCACCATGAAAGGATCTCCGATGTCACCTACTCCGGGTATATTACAAGCTACTCTTACCTTAGGTAAGCGATACTAGTCCTTAATTTTATTTGCCGATAACATTTTCTTTTGGTAAACATTTTTAATCGTTATTTGCAGATGACCTTCACATATCTTTTCTTAATACTTATACTTTATGACCTTCTTTTATGTTTCCTTCCAAATTGTACATTATAAATAAAAATCACTTAATGTAACATGCTATCGTTATTACTTTCCTTGTGTCCAAAAATATACTATGAAAAAACGAAAAAAAAAAAAACATGAAACGTAAATAAAAGTAAGAAATATGAAAACATAGAAATGAAAGTAATCAAATTAATGGTATACAACAAAAGAAATTTAAACAAAGGAAAATAGAAACAAAGATTAAAAATAGAAACAAAAAAGAAAGAAAACTTATTACAAAGGCATAAACAGGCATAATAATGTAAAAAATAAGATATAATAATAACAACGCTGCAAATATGGTCGATCTTTAGATGAAAGAAAAACTTAAAATAAGATTTTTTTTTTCTCTATGAAAATATAACATGAAATAGAGAAGTCTAAAGGCACTGGCAATCACCTTTCATTACCTCTTAAGTACTCCTTCGGTTCTTTTAACCATTCCATTATGTGATAACTTACAAAAATTTATCAATCATTTGTGAGCAGAAAAACCTTGGACTCTCTTGTAGAGGTCGTCTTAATGCTACGTAGAACAAGGCTACAAATGGCAAGAGTCATTTTTCTGCTTCTCTCATATTTTCTTTATACAAAGAGTAAATCCTCATTCGATAAAATGAATCCATTTACTTTTGCTGATATTCACTCTTTTCATAAAGTCGGGGTTTAATGTACATTAAACAGGGTATTGTCAGGTAGTTCCAAGTATTTACATAAATATGCACAATTTTATGATAAAAATAAAAACACAATACAATATATAAGTTCATTATTCAAAAAGCTTTAAATCATATCCAGCTGACGTGGGACACTTCCATCCTAAGAGTTTAAGTACTCCAAAAAGCACTGGATTTGCCTCTTCGCTTCCACTCGTATGTCCTCTGGACACTCCTCCCATGTCTGGAAGTTCATGCCCTTCTCTCCAATTGCCCAGCACAAGTTCATGTGGGTCAGGGTTTTCCATGTCCGCAAGAAGGTCTGCATTTGGTCTTCTGATGTGTAGCAAATAGTGGAGGAAGCAGCACCACAACGGTATGATGGCAACTGTCTGGTTGCTCTGGCATGGGGTTCAGCAGGCGTCGGAAGCGATTGGCGGTAATGCCACATGCATTCTCCACAACGCTCCCTGCTCTTGACATTCTGTAGTTAAAGACACGCTGTGACTTGGTCATATTCTTCAGCGGCAGAGGTTTCATGAGCTAAGTCTTCAGACCAAATGCATTGTCACCCATCAGAAAGTACAGCATTGATAGCCTATATTATTTCCAGGTAGAAGTTCTAGGTCAGGCAGCCCAAGCTCATCATTCCCTAGGCATTCTTTCAATTCTGTGTCATTGAAACTGCCTGCATCTGAACAAGCATCATTATGACCCACGTCACAGTAAAGGAACTTGTAGTCAGCGTCAATGACAGCAAGTAGAACAAGGAAGAAGAATCCTTTATTGTTGGAGTAGAACGGCCCAATATTCTTTTGCTTTTTCTGGGCAATATCCTCTCCATCAATGGCTCCAATGATGTGCGGGAAATTCTACTGATTCTCGAAACTAGAAGCAACTTCTTTCGAACTATCAGGTGTGGTAAGACAAACCGCAACCTTGGGAGATTGATTGATTGATTTCAAGTTTTCTGGCATCCTAACATCGAAGGTCACTGACACCGATATAGTTTATTTTAAATAAAGAATAAAAGAATATTCAATTAAATCCATAAAAACAAAGATGTCATTATAAAAGGTAAATAGCTTTCAGAAACATTAGGAGAGTATTCATTGATGACAGCTTGGCACATCTGAGGAATGAAGATGCTGACGGTGTTGGCAACAACTCAGAAGAAGTAGGAAAAGGATTTGTAACTGTTACCAGTAGCCAAATATCTCAGAATGACTGCCAAATCCAGTCCTGATGGGATGGCCTTCCTGTAGTAGGTGTCCTACTTCACTATGCACGCCCTTACACAACGTTCAAGTTCCGTGAAGATGTCAGGGTCAAGTCGAACGAAATTCTTGAAGCTTCCTGGATCTTCTCTATTCGATTCCTACATAAGTTTTTATACAAGCCACGCATTGGTCTTTTGAGTAACCAATGTTTCACCCACCGTCTTTTCTTTTATATGGTTCTTCTATTTCTGCGGTCTTCTTCCCTTTGCAAGATGTGATTCGTAAGACACATCTTGGACTAGATGCGTGAACGGAAGTCAGATTGTGAATGATAGAGCCCACGTGTTCGTCTGTAATAGTACATCAACACTATATCCGCAGTTTCTGTACTGCATGTGTACTCTTTCCACGGCCTCCGTACCCTTCCCGTATTCCCAAAGTAGCCTCTGTGCCTGGATGTCCAAACTCTCCAATACCATCCATACTGCGTCAACCACCATACGTGGAAAATTTCGAAAATTTTGACCATCTACTGCTCAATCCGTGGGGTATCCGTACTGTCTACGCCAATAAATGCCCAAAAACACAAAATACCACACTTCTTCTGTACTGCCACGCCTGTACTCTCAAAACAGCCATTTACGGCATTCGTATGTAGGTGAGGTAGGGGTATTAGTGAAACCAAAAGACTTTCCGAGTCTGGTCAGTGTTCAGATGTGTGATCAAATGTGGATTTATTCCCAAGAGATTTTCCTTGAAATAGACTGGCCAAGAAATCTAGAGTATGCCTTCATCCGCCCTTAGCAAAACTTTCTCATTATAAGGAAATGATCAAAGATCACCAGTTAGACTGAAGTATCAAACTTCCTTTGACAAATCCCATGCATGAAAGAAACGGTAATTATCAACCCATATAAATCAACATAAATCATAAGAGAAAAATGTTGAAATATCAAAATGTCACACTATGTTTTAAAGAAAGAAGGAAAAGCTATCTATAAAAACATCTCTGTAAAAAATGCCTCAAATGAACAAGGAACTAATCATGCATTTAATCACTATAAAATCAAGAAACGCCACACTTTTCATTACAAAACATTTTATGTCTTCTACTTCTTGTCGGAATCTAATAACGTTGAACATGATTGTACCAATCTGATTCACTTTATGTTCAATATGAAGGAAAACTTAGAATGAAAATAAATAAAAAAAAAAAAGCAATAATCATCAAAGGAGGTAAACAAAACCTTTTGTATCGTAACTAAACATTAATATTCAGACCAATATTTTTCATGAGACTTACCAGGCCGGCTTCCGAGAGAGAGAGAGAGAGAGAGAGAGAGAGAGAGAGAGAGAGAGAGAGAGAGAGAGAGAGAGAGAGAGAGAGAGAGAGAGAGAGAAAAGTAACGCAAGATAACCCTTTACCCAAATGCAGAGATTTACACCGAAAATATTCTCGAGAATCTTCGAATATTACCATCCGGTGTTGATGCGACGAACATATATTTGAATTTATAAGGAATATCTCCCATAGCTTCTTATGCAGACTGGCTTCCTCTATTCATGTTTCACAATATCTCGTGGATGTAAAATACTTGGGGTTTCCTTGTTTGTGTTTTATGCATATTTACGCAAACACACACACACACACACACACACACATATATATATATATATATATATATATATATATATATATATATATAATATATCTATGTATATATATTCTGGAAGAATTAGTCATAGACAAGGAATATTAAACGATAAATTCATTTTAGAGCAAAATAATTGGGGCCACAATTGTTTCAGCTGTTAATGAGAATATATACATATACACACACGACACACACACACACACACACACACACATATATATATATATATATATATATATATATATATATATATATATATATATATATACTTTATAAATTATTCTGTCTCTCTTATACGGTCTTCGTTCTATTAAAAAAATATTGGTTTTCATCATTAAGTTCAGATTTTAAATTTCACAATTTCTCCTACTTGGAAAGTAGAAGGTTGGCTGATGTTAGTTGATGGCGACGCAACAGTTTGGTAACAGCAAATCGTTAGAAGAACGCCTTATACCTTTTGGACTACTACCTGGATAATTATCGACAATCTCTCTCTCTCTCTCTCTCTCTCTCTCTCTCTCTCTCTCTCTCTCTCTCTCCTATGGCTTTCCAGGTTTTACTGATCGATTTCTACTCGCACCAGTCTCCTGTAGGCGATTGCAATTGTCGATGTATTGATATTTGAAATGAGATTGCCGAGGCTACGAATGGTCGCCACCGTGGGTTAACGTTACCCAACTCAATGCTTAGAAATATTTGTACCCAAATCTGCTTCACTTCTCTAATCGAAATTCCAGAGATGTAGCAACTACTGAAGATAATCAGCTGAATCCGATTCTTGGAACCTCAGAAATGTCCGAGAGATTTTCATGCGTTGCTACATCAGATTCATCATCACACAGAATACATTAAAAAAAAGTTTAGTTGATTTTTCAGCTGCCAAATAATGAACGCCTAATTCCAAAGTGTGACGTTTAAAAAAATCTTCAGCTTTTAGCATCCAGCTTTCCCAAATAGTTCTGTAGTTTAGTTAGTAATCATAAGAATTAAAAGCAATCATCACTAATTGTCAAGGCCAGCAACTGTTGAAAGAATGAAGGCAAATGATGCATTCAGACATACTTTAGAATTCCCAAGGGTTTCAAAATGGCTTCTTTTGAGATACGAAGCATATGGCTGGGTGAATTCTAGTGCCAGGCAAATATGCAACATGCTATCATTATCAATGTCAGTTAATCTCTCTGTTCACGAAATAACAATAATCATGGCATAAAATGAGGAATAAATCAGTAACAATCGGTATACTTGGATTTATTACTGTTGGGTAAAGCGTAACCGCCTTAATAGACCATTGATATGAAAATTTATCGTCTTGAATGTGTGTGTGTGTGAGAGAGAGAGAGAGAGAGAGAGAGAGAGAGAGAGAGAGAGAGAGAGAGAGAGAGAGAGAGAGAGAGAGAGAATGTATTTAATGCATTTGCCATGACAATAACCATAAAAGGAAAACAGAGTTAACACTTCCTTTTCCTGTGTTCGAGATTAGCAAAATTCTCTCTGATAGGTGAGAGTATATTTGATTTCAGTCGCTGCAACCTTTTTTTTTTTTTTTCTTTTTTTTTGAAGAAAGGCAGGGCACTGCCTGAGCCCCACTGTAGAAAGTAGCCATTTGGGAAATCACAGAAAATGAATTATTTCGGAAATCACAAAAAATGAATTATTTTTAATATTATTATTATTATTATTATTATTAATTATTATTTTTAATGGGACCCAGACTACAAAATGGTTAGAAAAGCAGAATGCTACATGCCCAAGTGCTCCAACAAGGAAAGTAACCCAGTTAGAAAAGCAAATAAGATAATAACTAATAAAGTATATATAAGTAAGTAAAATAAAACAGAAATTGTTCTTAAGATCAATAACAAAGTTAGAATAGATCTGTTATGTACAAACTATAAAACGAGACTTAAGTCAACTTGTTCAACATAACAACATTAGCTGCAAGTTTGAACGTCTGAACTTAATCGATTCAACTGCAAGATTAAGAAGATCATTCCACAATCTGGTCACAGCCGGTATAAAACTTTTAGAATACTGTGTAGTGCTGAGCTCTATAATGGGGAAGGCGAGATTGGTAGAATTAACCACACACCTAGTACTACGTACAGGATGGCACAGTCTGGGAATATCTCAATGCAAAAGGTGGTCAGAATTATGAAAAATCTTACGCCACATATATAAAGAACTAACTGACCGACGTTGCAAGAGATGAACATCTAGATCAGGATTAAGAAATTCAATAAACCGCAATTTTTTGCCCAACAAATTAAGATGATAGTTATCAGCTGAAGTCCAAACTGGAGAACAATACTCGAAACAAGATAGAATGAAAAGAATTAAAAAATTTCTTCAGAATAGATTGATCATCGCAACTCTTAAAAGACTCTATCAATGGGGCAATGTGTGTTGCAATTGAAAAATAGACTGAGCAAATGTGTTTCTCAAACGTAAATTTGCAATAAGAATCACACCTAAAATTTTAAAGGAGTTGTATATAATGAAAGATACATTATCAATACAAAGATCTGGATGTTGAGGAACCACTGTCCTCGATCTACTTACAATCATACTTTAGAGATTTGTAAGGGTTCAACTTCATGCACAATAATTTGCACCATGTACTAATTCTATCAAGATCTTTATAGGGGAATCAGTAACCGCAGGTCTACATTCATTAGATGGAATTAATGCAAATAGAGCAACAACATTCTCTTGCCTTATTTCCCTTCCACCTGGTCTCCTGCACACACAGTAATCCAATCTTCCTTCTCTCCATGAGGTCAACCAGCTCTCACCCTTTTCCAGTCATTGTTCCGACATTCAGAGTTGCTACTCACATCCTCTCCTCAGATATTTTCCTATGAGCTTGCCTCTTTAACCCAGCCACTGAGGGGGGGGGGGGGGGGGGGGGGGGGGCAAGCCAGCCTCAACTTGCTGCCGGTCCCAAGCTCGGGTAAATGGGGAAGGTTAGCGGCGGGAAAGCCATCCGGACATGAAAAAATTTGCCAAAACCAATATGGCCAGGGGAGACTGTGAGATTAGAATTAATGCTAGGGAGTTCCCTGCAGGCGACGCGTTGGGACCTCGCCTGATCCCTCCGAAAAGTCGGCAAGGGCTACTAGTCATGGGCGGGCTGGGTTAAAAAGGTAAGCTCAGAGGAAACTATCTGAGGAGAGGATGAGAGTAGAAACTCTGAATGTGGGGACAATGACTGGAAAAGGGCAAGAGCTGGTTGACCTCATGGGGAGAAGGAAGATTGGATTACTGTGTGTGCAGGAGACCAGGTGGAAGGGAAATAAGGCAAGAGAACTAGGCGAAGGCTGTAAATTGTATTACTGTGGAGCAAATATGGAAGGAAGAAATGGTGTAGAAATAATATTATCGAAAGATTTGAAGGAAAGTTTGATTGGAGTGAATAGGAAAAATTACAGAATTATGAGTTTAAAGCTGGGACTGGGACCAACAATAGTCAATGTGGTGTATGCCTATGACCCGCAAACTGGATGTACAGAGGAGGAGAAGGGTACATACTGGGAGGAGTGGGACCAGGAGCTTAGGGTAATTATAGGAGGAGATCTAAATGGTCACTTGGGAATTAGTAGGGAAGGGATAGAGAGTGCATGGATGTTGGAGTGTGGGAGAGAGAAATGATGGGGGAGAAAGAGTGATTGATTTTGCAGTGGCTTTTGACCTTGCAATGATCAACACCTTCTTTGAGAAAAAGATTAACGGAGTGATTACTTACAGTAGCAGTGGCAGGGAGAGCCAGATAGATTTGCTGCTGTGTAAGAGAGACCATCTGACGGAGGTTAGAAATTGCAAGGTGATAAATGGGGAGAGTGTAGCAGCGCAACACAGGTTAGTGGTAATTGATTGCAGACTAAGAAATTGTAGAAGTAAAAAGACGAAAATGGACCCAAAGATTAAGTGGCGGAAATTGAAAGAGTCTTGTTTAAGGAAAGTGCTGGAAGCAGTAAGGTTACATTAGGATGTATAAGAATGTTGGACCAAGAAACTAAAGTGATTCTAAGGATCGGTGGGGAAGTTCTTGGAAAGTCATCAGGAAGGAGACCCCAAAATGATAAAGAATTGTGGTGGTGGAATGATGAGGTACAAGAATGGGTAAAAACCAAGAAAGAACCCAAGAAGGAGGCCAACTCTTGGCACCCTCTATGCCTCACTCAAGAGCAGGCCAAAAGGCCTAAGGAAGGGTCCCCTTCAAGAAACAGTTTCTGCAACACAAAAAAAGGCCTATCAACAGCTGCTGCTTTCTCTTTTCCCGTGCCCCATGAACCTCTTTTCTCTCCGCCGATGGCAGCAACGTCGCTATTGGTGCAATATTAGAAGACATGCCCTTCGCATGGACCGACATCGCATGTTTCAGATTGTTTTCATTTTTGTGCCATTGTTGTCCTCAACTGTTTGTATACAAGCTTTTTGTCTTGTTGAATAGGCTTACTTGCATTCATTTCACATCTCTGTTCGTACCTAACAGGTCATCTTTCCACGCTAGTCAGCTATGAAAAAGTAATTACGTGTATGCAAACATTTTAAATAACATCAAAAACACCAACTCGCCTAATAAAAAATTTTGAGGCACAGTTTAATATATCCAATTCATCACTTTACGTTTAACCTCTACATACTATTTTTAAGTCTCATTACGATCTGCACGCAAATATTCGTGCAAAGAAAAAAAGTTTGAGAAGCAATATCCAATATGACTCAGGAGAATCCAATAACCGATAGAAGAATCCAGTAAGATATCGTAATCCTGAATCCAAGTTCGTCCGGGTGGGGGATAGGGTGTGGGTGTTGGGCTACTCGGATGCCGATGTTTTTCTTAAAAATAGCTTAGAGTTCTGGCGATTTTCGCACGGTCCGCAGAAACCGAAAGCTGCATTTCCGGAATAATTTACTTAACAAAAAACATGGACGTAAGGAAAACCTCATAAATTTCTTTAATGCAGTTGCTGAATTATACCTATTCAATACCAATGTCTATATATTGTATTATCATTATTATCATTATTACTGTTACTAATGCGATACTCATTACTACTAAAAAGATACTAGCAACTAATCGTAGTTTATTGTTAGCTATCATAGGAATATTCACTATGTAGTAATATCAATATGAAATAACTGTAATCAACGGCCTTTTCCTTATTCTTTCATAAATATGGAAATACCATGGAAAAGATTTTTAATTATTTTCTATATACAAAATCAATTTAATACCGTAATCTTCTATACTGATCATCATATCTTGAATAAATAATAATTATAAACTTTTATTACAAATAAACAATGAGCCTCCAGTCTAAACACAATCACGAAAATTCCAAATAGCCTCCTACAATATTAGAGAACCTAAACGCCTATCTTCACCACCCAAAACTCAGCAATAGTTAATAACCGTTTTCGGTAAGCGTTTACGTAACTATGGCTGCCAGCAACAAGGAAACAATAAAGCTCGTCCTACCGTAGGGAATTTCAATTTCCTGTGTAGCGGAATCCTAAAAACACAAACCCCCTGCATCAATCTTACAGACAATAGTCCCACAACACAGACTTTCCCCTACTTTATCAGCAACCGGACTTAAAAGGTAAATTTAAATTTAACATAATTCTTAACACTATATTTCTTAAAGAAAATTACCAAAAATAAAAAATAAAACACTAGTACTAAACTAATAAATAACACATTATATATATATATATATATATATATATATATATATATATATATATATATATATATATATATATATATATATATGAGAGAGAGAGAGAGAGAGAGAGAGAGAGAGAGAGAGAGAGAGAGAGAGAGAGAGAGAGAGAGAGAGAGAGAGAGAGTATGGACAATAACACCGTCGTCCACACAGATCCATGGCAAACGGTAGAGTTCGATTTATTCGACTGAGCACCCAATGTAATCCTTTCAGAAAATTTCAAGAGGAATATTCTATATCCGGGTAAATTTATTGTCATAATAATCGTCATCATCACAATTCTCATTACAATTAATCAGGAGTAAGTATGCTACTTTTTCAAAGTCTAATCAAAGTCTCTACAAAGTCTAATCAAAGTCCTTAAATATAAGCCAGGTCAGAAATAATCAGTCCTCATTCAAAAGCAGGATCTCCAAAGGAGGAATTATAGCCTAAAAATAAAGACAATTTTGGAGATAATTTGCATTTGGAGATAATTTGCATTTTTCCTAACCATACAAACCTGATTCCTTTACCTAGCATAGAATATCAGTTAAGCTGAAGACCACGGCAGTTGAACTTTTATAACGAGGTGTAAACAGGTAGCCGGTGATTACTGGCCAGCAGCAGGACTTTTTACTGATCACTCACTTTGATTGCAGCTGGAACTTTTTAAGGAGTAGATGATAGCAGGAGTGTATAAATAAATGACTTAGGTTTGTATAGTTAAAAAAAATTATCAAAATTATCTCAAAATTTAATATTTTTAATTTCAGGCCGCAATTCCTCCTTTAGAGATCCTGCTTTTGAATGAGGACTGATTGTTTCTGACTTGGCTTGCATTCAGGGACTGATTATTCTGCCCTAGAAACTTTTTCTGTGGAAGGAAGCCCTTTTTCCAATTGGCTGGGTACTTATCCAAGGCTACCAAAAAGGATGCGGAGCGGAAAATCTGTGTAGTAGCAATGAGGGATACGTTCAAACAGACACCTCCTCGTAAGGGGTATGGGGAATAACTCTTCTATATTATATAACAGAGAGGCTACAGGATAACTGAGGCTCAATTGCAAGCAAATTGATTCCAGCTGACAGGATTGCCAATGTAGTCCCCCAAGAAAGGGGAAGAATGAAAGGAAAGGGCCAGTCCTTCTTCACTTTCATCCCAGTCTAATATGTACCTTTCATCCTTGATACGATGTTAATGATCATTTGAGAAAGAGTTGAGGCAGATATGCCATCAGCTGTGCAACCATTACAGGCCTTACTGAACTGGTGTCTAGGGACCTATGGGTTGATTTCTGGTGTAATGAACAGTAAATGTGATCTGCCTTCGCAGAATCCTTTACTAATGGAATTACTGATAGAGGAAGGTTTGTGTTGTAGAGACTGTACAGTAAGCGTACATGGTGGTGTAGCCAGTGATGATACCCATCTGGAAGTATTGTAAACTTTCTATAGACTGTGCAGTGGGTAGATCATAACACTCCAGAATATGCCGTACTCTATTGGTGAAAATGTTTACTTGGTATTTCCAATGACAGATCTGTATCCTGCAGCTCCCATTGACAACACTGCAGGTGGGGACGACTACTCAAAACGAGAAGTTCTAGGGAGGTTAGAGGATCCAGCAACTTCTGCAAAGATAAGGTTGCTGAATGAATGGGATATCCACCATTTGAAAGTGTACCATTCTGTCCCAAGATGGGAAGACCTTCCTACAATGATGTCAATGTCCATACCTATGTAAATCAACATTTGCCTTTGGCTCCAAGACTGACCTCTTCCAGTTCACCATAATCAACAGCTACTGACAGAACAAGAGAGGACTGTCTCAGAAGATAAGAAAAGTGTCCTCCGAGTCTATCAGGAACAAGCAATCACCAGGTAACACACAGAAGACGAATGCTTGTGTTGAAACCAGAGGCAGGCTGGGTTGGGATTTGGAAGTATGCATCTTTAAGTCAATCATCTAACTGGCAGATAGCTTGCCTGGCTGTGTATAGTCTCCCTCTTGAACGAGGTTAGCAGAAAACTCGTTTATAGTTAAGAGGTCTGTCACCAGCCTCAGGCTTTCAGATATCTTCTCTACAAGAATGTCGACTGAAGTAGCCTGGGGAGCTATTACAGTCCTTGGACTGTGCTGAAGACATGCCGAAGTTGCATTTTCCTGTGTCCTTATTCTCTGTCCTATGTATATCGGGGAGTAGCTGGGAGAATGCAATAAGAACCTAAGCTTGCAAGTCGACTAGAGAGGGAGGTTGCGTGTAATTAGATAAGAGAGCACAAGTATGCAACTCTAAGTTGGGACCCCCATCCCTGCCAAGTCCAAAATTTTAAAATGAGAATGCTAGTGGAGGTTTTCTGGTTGGAAAGTGCTCTAGCAGACAGGAGAGAGGGTGCGCGATTGATCGTGAATGGGTGAAAAGATGCTCACAATCGTGAACAACTGAGGGGAAAGTCAAGTAGCTTGACATCTAGCTGCTCTTTCTTCGTCCTCGGTGAAGGATTGTGCACCACTGTCTCGCCCATGGGGAAAGAAATGGTTGTCTCGCCCATGGGGAAAGAAATGGTAGTCTCACCCATGGGGAAAGAAATGGTAGGAGTGATTTATGCAACTCCCACCAATAATAAACGCTATTTTTCCCTACTGAAGCCCTTGGGCTCATAGCATCTTGCTTCTCCAACTAGTGTTGTTGCTATGCTAGTAATGATAATAATAATAATAATAATAATAATAATAATAATAATAATAATAATAATAATAATAATAATAGTAGTAGTAGTAGCTCTGTTCTTTTCTGATTGCCAGTGTGTATAGTCAACTGACTGACTATGTGCCTGAGGGTGAGGAAAGTACAAGAATCACAGCAGGGGAATGGGTCATTTGGTCCCCTTCAGAGGGTGATTCTGATCTTTAGGTGATCTCTCCTGTTTCACTTCTTGTTCCTCCCTGTACCAGGAAGGTGTATGATCAAGACGCTTTTGTGGAAGATTTAGTGTTCTACCCGGTGTTGCTGTAGGTCTGATTCCGTCTCTTGTTTGCAGTGGAAAGAGGAGCCACCAGGGATGGAAAACTTGGATCTGGGAGTGATGGAGGAGTTGAGGGAGGATGTGGAGACAGAAGAGGGACTATGAGACTTAGCTTCTATTATAATCAAGAAGAGTGTATTTTCATAACTTCTTGAAGCTCTCTAATGGTGGAGTTTTACTCCATCCAAAAAGAGGACCAAAACTCCTTTGCCAACTCGTCATTAACCTTGGATAAAGGGCATTCCGTTTCTTGAATCTCTTCTTGTGGAACTCAAGGTCTGAATACTGTTATACAAGAATTTTCCCTCTGCTTTAGAAGTGTCAAATAAAGCTGCATGCTATGAAGTTGTGTCTTGGCACGTTTCTTCAAAAGTTCTACTTTGTTAAGGCCGGTGCTTCACAAGATCCTGCTTTATCTTACAGCTAGTTTGCCATAATCGAACGTATGCATGTAATCCCAAGCACATGTTCTCCCCTTGGGGAGAGCAACCCAGTCGTTGTCTGGCAGGGGTAGAGATTCAAATATGTCTCTCAATCCTCTCCCCTTGGAGAAGATTGAAGGAGAGGTGCTGTTCCCTGTACCCCTTCTAGAATCAGGTCTGAATCCCGAGTTATGATCTCCCTGAGAAGTTCGAGAATCCCTTCTGGTCTGCAAGAAGATCAGTTCCTCGGTACTTACTGAAGATCCCTACACTCTCTAAGGCTAGAGCCCTCCAAGAAAGGGGAAAAGGGGTTAGCTGAAAACCTCCTATCCTCTGAAGTGTCAGGAAACTCAGGATCTGAACAGCATTGATTTCGTTCCAAAGGACTGCGAACTATTTGATTCCGAGGGGAAAGGGGGCATGAGGTGATTCCAAATTTGATTGGGGACAATCGATAATTGTCACAGGAAGAAATTACTCTAGGTGATCTCAAACCGTGATGGATTCTGGGACGAAGATCAACAGACAAGTAAACCTGCGCCTAGGTAATGCCTCCAACAGTCAGACATGTCTACTGGATAAACCTGTAATAATTATGAGTGCTGGCTGGAAAGCGTGTGTGATAAGGGACAAGTGCTCTAGCTCTCGCAGGTGTTGGGTTTCTTCTCAAAGAGGATTGTACATTACGCTCCTTCCTAGACGTGTGCACAATAGGGATACACCTTGGATACTGTAGAGAACGTCTAGGTGACTCGCGGCACGGCGAGGCCTTGTGTTGTTGATGCACAAAGCATTGAGGCACATATATATGTCATGCGAAGAGGTAAGGTGCATCTAAATGACGCACTTATTTTGTGAGGGGTGCTTGTAGAAACCCACTTGTTTTCAAACCCCTTACAGACTGAGTTTGCACCAACGAGGCTCGTGCTGGCTGTTAGCATACTATAACAACAGGAGAGGAAGGATACCTAGTCAAGACAGGTGAGTTGAGGCATGTGCACGCTCAAGAGATGCATGTGCAGCAACCCTGTTCTAAAACCCTATAAGGTTGAACGTAACCTACCACAACAGGAGCAGGAAAGAAAGAGTTGTCTAGTCGAGACAGGCGAGGTAATCCACTCATAACAAATCCTGCCATATCTTTGTGTGTGTGTTAAGAGACACGTTGCTTTCTAACACAGGGATTCGTGTGAGAAGTTCACTTCTCAATTACGGGATGTGGTCACATCCCAGAGGGAGGGTGTGGGAGGCATGCTAACACTAAGCATAGCTCTTCCCACAGTGGGGAGAGCGTGCTAAGGAAAGAGAGAACGAATCCATGGAATTGCATTAAGTTCTGTCACTTGCTGAGTGGTTGAGTGTCGAGGCACTCAATGATCACTAATATTAAGCGTATCACGTAATCCTTAAAGCACATTCTAAACTTCATGTAAGCATGATTTTTCCTACCTTGTCGTAAATTTTTATGACTATCACAATAAAACACAATGCATTACGTTTGCATGTGGTGCGTTAGATTCATCGAAATTCACAATTATATGACTGAGCGATTATATAACAAGAACCTAATAATAATGATAATAATTGAATACTATTACCACGCACAACATCATAACGATTTAAAACTCTTAAGACATGCATAATAATCCTTCCTTCAAGAGATTATTCCTGACAATGTACGTATTTCTATACTCTTCACCAGAGAGAGTATAAACGTCCCAGATAGAGTACAGATCATGGCGGAGACAGTATGGAGAGAGAACGAACGGCGGTGTATGCAAGTATACAACAAGAATTTTGCTCATCTGCACTGATTGGCTAATCCGCTGTAGTATGTAATCACTTAAAATGCGGCTGTGGATGGCGACAGATCACAGCGAATGGGGATAAACATACACAAGGATGACATCAACAAATTATGCATACAGTACGAATCCCTCAGCGGATCCTATATCTGCAGCCATATGCGGGATCCGAGCGTAGGTGTAATGGGGATGTAAGGAGATAAAATATTCTGTCTGGAGATAACTTTAAATATTATATCGGCCATAAGTGTTCTCCAGATCTTAAATCCGGATCCAGATCACCTCGAATATTCAATGGAGTCGTCCATGACCTAAGCTCTACCTATGGTGAAAATTTCGTCAAAATCCATCAAGTAGTTTTGGCGTAAGGCTGTCCACAAATAGTCACACAGGAAATGAATAAACTAGATGAAATCTGGATCCCGATCATCTCCAAAATTTAAATACAGTACGAATCCCTCAGCGGATCCTATATCTGCAGACATCTGCGGGATCCGAGCGTAGGTGTAATAGGGATGTAAGGAGATAAAATATTCTTTCTGGAGATAACTTTAAATATTCTATCGGGCATAAGTGTTCTCCAGATCTTAAATCCGGATCCAGATCACCTCAAATATTCAATGGAGTCGTCCATGACCTAACCTCTACTACCTATGGTGAAAATTTCGTCAAATCCATCAAGTAGTTTTGGCGTAAGCCTGTCCACAAATAGTCACACAGGAAATGAATAAACTAGATAGAATCCGGATCCTGATCATCTCCAAAATTTAATTGGGTCGTCAATGACCTACGATGTATCTGTGGTGTAAATTTAGTCAAAATCCGTTGAATAGTTGACATAATATCGCCCGCAGACAGACACACTTTCAAATAAATAAATAAATACTATAGATAAACCGACTCGAAAATAATAATAATAATAATAATAATAATAATAATAATAATAATAATAACATCGATTTGCGAATGGTTCAGAGATGTCAACACAAAGCTGAATACAGTCACTATACAATGATAAAAAAAGAACGTATTAATCATGAGAGGCAAAAACTCTCTTATCGGGTTAGTCAAGTTAAGTAACACTAGGTCTGGTCAGTAATTGGATAGGTGCCCTCCAGTTAATGCCAAATGTCATGACCATCTGTGGAAGAATGACCATAAAACTACCAAACTCATCACATCGGCCATTTCTTGCAAATTTGCATCAGAGGCAATAAGTTAAGGAAGTTCTTTGAGCCGATTCAACTGGATTGTAACGTTTCGAAACACTGATGCAGTCAATATGTCTGCTGTCATAGCAATTATCAATCATTCCAAACTAATTCCTCTTCCTCCCTCCCCCCCCCCAAAAAAAAAACGCATTTCCATGTATTAACTGAGAGAAGGAATCTTTTTGACGTGGTAAAAAAAATCTTTGAATAATTTTGAAATAGAATGACACAAGAAATGGTACCATTTATAAAAGAATTGAAGTAATATAAAAGTTATGAAAGATCCCTAGTTTTATAAAAACAAAAGAAATGACTGAAGCAGCTCTCATGCCTAAAAACGCTGCCAAAATTCAATAACTTCAACAAGATATTATCCCCATGTTCAGGATTCAGATTTAATTAGTGAACTATGACTCCAGGCAGAGAGAGAGAGAGAGTAAATCTCCGCCATGAACTTTCTGAAATTCCCATTAGAAATCTTTATAGTTAATATCGGATTCATAAGCCTCAATCCTTTCCTCAGCAATTACGAGACCTCACTTCAACATCTGCTACCCAATGTCAGGAGGTGGATTAGAATTATGCTCAATTCAAGGTAAAATGAAAATTGGATATTAGCGGGGGGAGAGAGAGAGAGAGAGAGAGAGAGAGAGAGAGAGAGAGAGAGAGAGAGAGAGAGAGAGAATTACAAATTTTTGTAAGTCGACTTTAAAATTGTTGGCAAAATAACAATTTGAAAATAACACCGAAAATTATAATTCATTTTTAAGGTTGGTTTTCAAATAATTGGCAAAGCGACTTCTTTGATACTAAAAACAATTATCTTCAGTACATTTATTCTTAAAAATCCCTGAGCAACAAAATATTCGATTTTTTATAATTTTGTTGGTAAGCAGGTGGAACAATTTGTTATCTGGGACCAAACAACGCCCGAGAGACTGACCAGTAAGGCCCAGGTAATGGCTGATAATGACTCAGTAGGTAGTCCTATAGGTTCCCCAAAAGCAAACATCTCACAGGGATAGTGAGGTTGCAAGCACTACAAAAAACTATCGAGCTTGAGCGGGTCTTGAATCTACGGCCAACATACAACCAGGTAGGTACATTTCTATTAGGCTACCACAACATTCAAAAGACCTCTTTAGCAAAGGTATTTGCTAGCTAATGGTAAAAAGATTTGCATATAGTGTAAGGGATTAAAACATATCAAGGTGAGAGGAGAGGGAATTTGGCAGGCTTTGGAAGAGTTAAAAAAAAAAAAACTATCAATACCCAAGAGCAAGGTTCAAGATGTTCACAAGAGTATGTTGAGGATCAAATTACAGCAGGTATAGCGTGTAAACAAGCTTATGATTTTCTTCAGAGTCAGCATAGATCATATATTTCCAACAGCAACAAGAACAAATGCTGCCATCTATAGTATTTTCTTGCTAAATAATTCAAATAATTTCAGTTATATTTAATGCTATAATCGGTTCCTGATTTTCTAGAAACTTCGTTGCTGTGTGACCTTTAGATACTCTCTTCACATGCCAATCCTAAACGCTTTCTCATTCCTTTATCTATTCTCTCCCCTCAAACCCCCCCCCCCTCTCTCTCTCTCTCTCTCTCTCTCTCTCTCTCTCTCTCTCTCTCTCTATTTCCATCCAAACTATTATTGGCTTCGATCGTTCTTCATGAAAATCCTTCTCATTGTCAAGTCTTGAGCGAGTGTCGACACGAGTGTCAACTTCGCCGTCTACTGCGGATGCAATCGGATCATCGGATTCCTCATCTCAACGAAAAGTAGAGCCAGAAATTGCAACTCTCTTCTTATCACAAGTTCTTTATGATTCATTTTTTCAGACAGCTTCCTTTCAGTATTTCGGCCGGGAAAGATACGAGGGGGATATTGGTGTCATAGAGAGAGAGAGAGAGAGAGAGAGAGAGAGAGAGAGAGAGAGAGAGAGAGAGAGAGAATGCTAATGTTGTTGAACTCTCTCTCTCTCTCTCTCTCTCTCTCTCTCTCTCTCTCTCTCTCTCTCTCTCTCTCTCTCTCTCACACACATTCTTTTCATTAGCCCCACCCTGAACAGTAATCGAGATACATCAATAACAATTTAGTTTATCTCTGTCCCAGCACATAAAACGGGAGAAAATTTCAAACACGTACCAATACTCTCTTATATTATGGTAATATACGGAAGGGTACAGACGAGAAAACTCACCCTGGCGTTATAGATGCCAATATAACGGAAAGCCTACAAGGAAGTCCTTATTTTCTACTAATATGACAGCAAAATATGGAAAGGATTAAGATAGAAACTCCCATCATACTGTCAAAACTTACTGTGATATTAGATGCGAGAGAAAACATCCTAGGCTACCGTCAAAATGACGGTAAATAAGAGAGAAATTTGAAGCTATAAGTAAACGACAGAATGCGTTGCATACTGTCCAGAAGATCAGACCAAATGTACCCTCATTTTGTGTTGCATGTTAAAAATAAATCAAAGACAACATATTTTGCCGGAAATATAAGCAGTCTAGACATATGTCATGCTCAGAAGCTTAGTTCACAGGTGTGCAGGTGGTGTTCAAATGAAATAAATATTAAGAAAGAAATACAAGCGGCTAAAGAACGTCTGGAAACTCAGGCTAAGAAAAGGAAATTAATATCTGACATTTCATTCCAAGGGAACTGCAGGCATTACAGTCCTTATTCCTGTACCTGAAATTCCTAGAGGAAGAGGAGATACTAGATCTATTTTAGCTGGCGACTAAAAATCCAGATGAATTTATCTGGTTAGGAACTAAGAATGGCCCAGTCAAACATTTGTACTCTCGGTCTCAGCGTAGTGTATGTGAGTAAGAATTAATTTCTATTGAAAAAGATCCGAATATTGAAACATCACTGCAGTTTGTTGCTACAGCTAAAACAAACATTTGTACTCTCGGTCTTAGTTTAGTGTATGTGAGTAAGAATTAATTTCTATTGAAAAAGATCCGAATATTGAAACATCACTGCAGTTTGTTGCTACAGCTAAAACAAACATTTGTACTCTCGGTCTCAGTTTAGTGTATGTGAGTAAGAATTAATTTCTATTGAAAAAGATCCGAATATTGAAACATCACTGCAGTTTGTTGCTACAGCTAAAACAAACATTTGTACTCTCGGTCTTAGTTTAGTGTATGTGAGTAAGAATTAATTTCTATTGAAAAAGATCCGAATATTGAAACATCACTGCAGTTTGTTGCTACAGCTAAAACAAACATTTGTACTCTCGGTCTTAGTTTAGTGTATGTGAGTAAGAATTAATTTCTATTGAAAAAGATCCGAATATTGAAACATCACTGCAGTTTGTTGCTACAGCTAAAACAAACATTTGTACTCTCGGTCTCAGTTTAGTGTATGTGAGTAAGAATTAATTTCTATTGAAAAAGATCCGAATATTGAAACATCACTGCAGTTTGTTGCTACAGCTAAAACAAACATTTGTACTCTCGGTCTCAGTTTAGTGTATGTGAGTAAGAATTAATTTCTATTGAAAAAGATCCGAATATTGAAACATCACTGCAGTTTGTTGCTACAGCTAAAACAAACATTTGTACTCTCGGTCTCAGTTTAGTGTATGTGAGTAAGAATTAATTTCTATTGAAAAAGATCCGAATATTGAAACATCACTGCAGTTTGTTGCTACAGCTAAAACAAACATTTGTACTCTCGGTCTCAGTTTAGTGTATGTGAGTAAGAATTAATTTCTATTGAAAAAGATCCGAATATTGAAACATCACTGCAGTTTGTTGCTACAGCTAAAACAAACATTTGTACTCTCGGTCTTAGTTTAGTGTATGTGAGTAAGAATTAATTTCTATTGAAAAAGATCCGAATATTGAAACATCACTGCAGTTTGTTGCTACAGCTAAAACAAACATTTGTACTCTCGGTCTTAGTTTAGTGTATGTGAGTAAGAATTAATTTCTATTGAAAAAGATCCGAATATTGAAACATCACTGCAGTTTGTTGCTACAGCTAAAACAAACATTTGTACTCTCGGTCTCAGCGTAGTGTATGTGAGTAAGAATTAATTTCTATTGAAAAAGATCCGAATATTGAAACATCACTGCAGTTTGTTGCTACAGCTAAAACAAACATTTGTACTCTCGGTCTCAGCGTAGTGTATGTGAGTAAGAATTAATTTATATTGAAAAAGATCCGAATATTGAAACATCACTGCAGTTTGTTGCTACAGCTAAAACAAACATTTGTACTCTCGGTCTCAGTTTAGTGTATGTGAGTAAGAATTAATTTCTATTGAAAAAGATCCGAATATTGAAACATCACTGCAGTTTGTTGCTACAGCTAAAACAAACATTTGTACTCTCGGTCTCAGTTTAGTGTATGTGAGTAAGAATTAATTTCTATTGAAAAAGATCCGAATATTGAAACATCACTGCAGTTTGTTGCTACAGCTAAAACAAACATTTGTACTCTCGGTCTCAGTTTAGTGTATGTGAGTAAGAATTCATTTCTATTGAAAAAGATCCGAATATTGAAACATCACTTCAGTTTGTTGCTACAGCTAAAACAAACATTTGTACTCTCGGTCTCAGTTTAGTGTATGTGAGTAAGAATTAATTTCTATTGAAAAAGATCCGAATATTGAAACATCACTGCAGTTTGTTGCTACAGCTAAAACAAACATTTGTACTCTCGGTCTCAGCTTAGTGTATGTGAGTAAGAATTAATTTCTATTGAAAAAAATTCGAATATTGAAACATCACTGCAGTTTGTTGCTACAGCTAAAACAAACATTTGTACTCTCGGTCTCAGCGTAGTGTATGTGAGTAAGAATTAATTTCTATTGAAAAAGATCCGAATATTGAAACATCACTGCAGTTTGTTGCTACAGCTAAAACAAACATTTGTACTCTCGGTCTCAGTTTAGTGTATGTGAGTAAGAATTAATTTCTATTGAAAAAGATCCGAATATTGAAACATCACTGCAGTTTGTTGCTACAGCTAAAACAAACATTTGTACTCTCGGTCTCAGTTTA
>NC_090732.1:134252570-134260070 GCF_036898095.1 Palaemon carinicauda | reverse complement strand
GTTGCTAATCACCAACCGAGCAGTCTCTCTCTCTCTCTCTCTCTCTCTCTCTCTCTCTCTCTGTTTACTTATCACTATGCAAATGGCATGAAACTCCTTTGTGGCCTTCAATTAACAGCCATTAGTGTACCTCGTCCATAATTAATTCAGAAGAACAAACTGGCTGAGGAGGAAATCTCAAGGGTCCTGGCTACATGCCTCCGCCTCTGATGTAAGGATGTCTTCGTCGTTTATTACGTAACTTGCATATAAGCAGATATAAACAAGAGTCATTTAACTTATTTTCTTTTCTTGAACAAATAATTGGAGTCGAAACAACTATGACCATCATTGCCAGAAAGACAATCTTGAGATATATAATGTTGACTAATAGTAAATAGACAACAACTGGCATGAGCAATAATAATAATAATAATAATAATAATAATAATAATAATAATAATAATAATAATAATAATAATAATAATAATAATAATAACCTAAAAGATTTCTCTTTCCTCTTTATCAAGAACTCAAGTTTTTAAACCTGTTATTGGTTTGTGTTCTGAGGCAGTCCTAATGTTTTTTCTTGGTCTTTGTTTCCTTTCTTCATTTCATTAAAAAAGGCTTTCTTAGTTTTCCACTTTTCATGAAGTAAACATTATGAAAAAGTAAAGGAGATGGTGGGGGCACCAGCATGAACAGAGACGAGTATAATCTGTGGATGGATATAACCAATAAGGCGAGATAGTCTTCATGAAAAATCATAATATTTATGACTTTGAGATAAACTTTGGGGCTCAAGTTTTATGGGTGAATATAATCATCACAGGAGGCAATAATCTATACGGCCGTGATGTTTATGAAGATAGTAGTAGGTTGGCCAGGGCACCAGCCACCCGTTGAGATACTACTGCTAGAAACTTATTGGGTCCTTTGACTGGGCAGACAGTACTACATTGTGTCCCTTTTTCTCGTTTCGGCTCATTTTTTCTTTGCCTACACAAATACCGAACAGAGCTTACTAATCAATTCTTCTTCACTGAAGGGCTTAACTACTTCACTGTAATTGTTTAAAAGATACTTCTTGGTAAGGGTAGAAGAGACTCTTTAGCTATGGTAAGCAATTCTTCTAGGATGACACCCCAAAATCAAACCATTGTTCTCTAGTCTTAGGTAGTGCCATAGCCCTTGTACATTGGTCTTCCACTGTCTTGGGGTAGAGTTCTCTTGTTTGAGGGTACACTCGGGAATACTATTATATTCTATCGTATTCTTAAAATATTTCATTCTAAGTGTTCATTACTTCTCTTGTAGTTTATTGATTTCCTTGTTTCCTTTCCTCACTGGGCTATTTTTCCCTGTTGGAGCTCTTGAGCTTATAGCATCCTACTTTTTCAACTAGGGTCGTAGCTTAATAATAATAATAATAATAGTAATAATAATAATAATAATTGGAGTCGAAACAACTATGATCATCATTGCCAGAAATACAATCTTGAGATATATAATGCTGACTAATAGTAAATAAACAACAACTGGGATGAGCAATAATAATAATAATAATAATAATAATAATAATAATAATAATAATAATAACCTAAAAAATTTCCACAACCCGGCATACTTCATACCTAAAAGACAAAATAGATTTGGTATTATTTTCAAGCCTAAAATTGCCTTGATACAATCAAACTTCGATCTTGAAAGTTAACTGGAAATTAGCTTTGCCCATGTAGCGCTTCTCCCATGAACATAATAATCAAACCAATTTTCAGTTGAGACGAAGGCAAAATGAATGAAGAAGGAATAAGAGAGAAAAAAAAAATAAACCCTGACAATTGGAATGAGCAATAAAAAGGATTGGTGACTAACCCCCCTGCCTCTTCCCGATTGGAGGAAGAAGATTGGCCCCGGGGAAACTCCAGCAAAGTTGGGTTTATTTTTTTTTTTTTTTCAGTTGGATAGCAGCGCGGAAGGTAAACAATATAGCAAAGCAATCCGAAGAATAGTAGCCACCAAATATAAAATCAAACCCAGGAAAAATATACAAACAACCATCTGTAGGAAATATACGAAATAAGGAACTGCAGGAAATATTTCATATCGATAACTATCCGTAGGAAATATTCTATACAAAATAATGCACTGGAGGATATATTTCATGCTAATAACTATCTGAGGAAAATATCTTGAAAACACCCCATTTAAAGAAAATCTGTCACAAAAAAAAACTATAAAAAGAATATATCTTATGCAAATTCAGCAAATGGAGGAAAGATTTTTATACAAAACAAGTAATTGGGGAAAAATGTTTTCTACAAAATAACAAACTTGAGGAAACATGTTCAAAAAATAACTGGTGGAAATCTCTTATCCAAAGTAACTATCTGATTCTACGGAAAGTCAGAAACTGGTAATTCTATGAGTATTGTTTCGAGTATTGTTCTCCTGTCTGGTCTTCAGCTGCTGATTCTCATCTTAATTTGTTGGACAGAAACTTACGGTCTATTAAATTTCTTATTCCTGATCTAGATATTAATCTTTGGCACCGTCGTTCAATTAATTCATTATGCATGTTGCATAAGATTTTTCATAATTCTGACCATCCTTTACATTCACATCTTCCTGGACAATTCTATTCTGTTCGTAACACTAGGCAGGCAGTTAATTCTAATAGCCAGGCCTTCTCCATCATGAGGTTCAATACTACTCAGTATTCTGGACGTTTTATTCTAGCTGTGACCAAGTTCTGGTACGATCTTCCTAATCGGGTAGTTGAATCAGTAGAACTTCAAAAGTTCAAAGTTGCAGCAAATGTTTTTCTGTTGAACAGGCGGACATAAGTATTTTTATAGTTTATATAAAATCAAAATAAAGCACTACACAAGACTAGAGAACAATGGTTTGATTTTTGAGTGTCCTTCTCCCGGAAGAGCTGCTTACCATAGCTAAAGAGTCTCTTCTACCTTTACCAAGAGGAAAGTAGCCACTGAACAATTACAGTGCAGTAGTTAGCCCCTTGAACAAAGAATTGTTTGGTAATCTCAGGGTTGTTAGGTGTATGAGGACAGAGGAAAGTCTGTAAAGAATATGCCAGACTATTCGGTGTATGTGTAGGTAACGGGAAAGAACCGTAACCAGAGAGAAGGATCCAATGTAATATTGTCTGGCCAGTCAAAGGACCCCATAACTCTCTAGCGATAGTATCTTAACGGGCGGCTAGTGCCCTGGCCAACCTACTACATAGAACCAAAAAGACTACACCCGATCACAGTCACGACTAACGCTCATCACTGATTACTATTTATACTGAAAATGAATTAAAAATACTTAACTTATAACTCAATTTGATTCATTGCATCCAAATATCAACACTTCATCTATCATGGAAAATTCTATACATCGAAATATTTGAAAAAGTTTTTTCCCTTTTTGAGTGGGATGGAATTCATTACTCAAACTCATAAAAGGATGGAGAACCTTTATTAGCATATAAAAAGGGAACGATATAATGACTAATGAACTTGAAATTTTATTACAGGATCGTCGATAGCACCGGAAATACGGCCAAAATAAAATCGTAATATTATCATTTATTGGTAGATGGTATTTTCATATATTTAATGGGGATTTAGATCAAACTTTTGGCAACGCAACATAGTTAGTTCATTAAGGATGCAGGCCGGGCATCTGCGGATTTCCATGTCCTTTCAGTTTCTATCCTAATTTCACTCTTTAGTGTCCTTTACCCTCCTGTATTAAGGCTATTTAGAAAGCCTTCAAACCAATCAGTCGAGGATGGATTTAAGGTGTAGAAACTTTCCTCGGTATCCGACACTTCTACACGTACACAGAAAGCTAAAGGGTCGTTGACCCACAATATCCATACTGTTCCATTGACCTCTGTCATGTACATTCTAATTTTTATTAAAACCTTTTCCAAGACCTTTTCCTTCTGTTAAGTCAGTACTCTCTTAGTTTTCATCATAATTTTTCCATGATATAAAATCCCGCGCTTTATCTGAAACTGCAAATCACCAGTAATGGAAATACCTAAGGGTTATTATACCAGGTTGTAACAGGAGAGGCTATGTACACTTAGATTCAAAAGTTCGCCGACACTCAAGGGGAATCGTTCGTCAGAGGTCTCTAGTGTTACCGTGACAAAACAAAGATAGAGTTGGTCTTCTTACTAACTTCAAGGAAATGGGCGGAGACTTGTCTAACCTCAGCGAACGCTTAAAAATATTACAAATCGAATTGCCATATTTCATACTGTGGTATCATTTGTCCCTCGAGTATTCACTACAAATACACAAAACACACGCACACACACACACACACACACACACACACACACACACACATATATATATATATATATATATATATATATATATATATATATATATATATATATAATTATTTTTGGGTTGGTGGCGGGGGGGGGGGGGATTACTCATCCCCCGGGCAGTCCGACACTGAAGAATTTGAGGAAATAAGGAAGTCATTTGTATTTTAGAGGTTGTGGAAAGAGGTTAAAAAGTTCTTGATACAACTTGTAAAATATTGTATAATTGCCTCAATCTAATTTGATAACCGTTAATGTTCCATGAAATATATCTAACCAAATTCATTATTAGTTCATTTGTAGTAGCTAGTAGCAACCGAATAAATAGCTGTTGTTGTTCTAAGGTTCATTGGTAACCAAAGTTAACTATTAACTTTGCATAATAAATAATCTGTGATGAAAACAGTAAATACTGATGACTGCATAGCACTTTGAATACAATCAGAATTTAGTTTATTGAATCTAAAAGGATTTGTATTGCAGTAAATGAGACCACTATTACATTCTAGCAAAAACTTTGAGAAATTTGCTTTATTGATAAATCATATAAAAAAGTATCTTGTCCTCAGAACGACATAATTTTCCAAGAGTTTGTAATGAAAGTAAGAAATACTAATATATTCTCTAATTTTCCAAAAAAATTATAAGCGCAGGGGGCATGAGCACAAAAATTATTTCCTACTCTAATACCTTGGCTGTAAGTTATCAGTGATTATGTAATTACTATCAGCTTTATCTTCAGAAAATTACGTAGCTTGATTAGGCTGACTTCTAATAATCGTGATTCAAATAGGCGTAAGTCTCCATGATCAAGTTCCTATTTGTGTTCCTTTCATTCATTCTTTATTCATTCGTTTATTAAACATCCTCGGTATTTTAAAGATAAATTGCCTTGTTCGCCGTTATTCATCTAAGGCCGTCAATTTTAGTTCCTAGTTTCTCACTATTCCTCCAGAAAAGAAATCTCTCCTTAGCGGCAGCAAGAAACACTTTCACTTGACCATTCCAACCTGGAACTTTTCGAAATTTGCGTGAAGCCAAGACGAGATATTCCTTAGCTGGATTAGAAAATAAGGCATTTTGAGCACTATTTCACTCAGCTTTTTATACAATTTTAATCACATTCCTCTATAATTATTCCAGTTAACGAAAATATCTTGGTTGATTTTAAAGCAAACGGGTAAATTATCCTACAGAGTCGTAATGAGCATATTAATTGGAAAACTTGTGGTATATGGAGGACTACAGAACATAATGATCTATAGTAACTAAATAGTATAACTTCGAGCCGGACAAATGTTGGTATAAGGATTCTTTCTAACGAATTCTTCAAACAATCATAAGACAACGACTCTCTAATTACAGCTATTATTTTTCCAAAATCTACCATTATGTGGATGAGCATTTAAGTTCAACAAAATAATCCCGTTATCTCTACTCGATGATAACTATCTCCAATTTTGTCATAGGGCCTCAGTAATTATCAAGCAAATTATAGCTCTTGTAATAAAGATTGAATTAGCAACACAGCAAAGATTTTACGGTATATATTCAAAATTCTAGTTTAAATGTCAATGCCAACCGTTCTTAGCCACAAATACGGGCGGAAAAGGAAAATTAAAAACTTTTATGAATAAAGGGCAAGCGGGTTGCGAACTAAAGACTGAGATGGCACATCCCCTTGAATCTGAATGACTTGGGAAATATTTTTCAGTAAAGTATCCTTATGTATTCCAAAATGTTCCTATCTATTAATATCTAAAGGCCTATGAAAGTCTTTAAAATCAATTTAGCATTCTAAAACTAATTTTTTGGAAGCATAATACAATAATTTTTATTGGAGACATTGCAATATCAAGCGAACATTTCTCCTGTCTAGAAATCAATTTACAGGATAAACAATTACTACATTCACTACAGTAATTTCTCTCTCTCTCTCTCTCTCTCTCTCTCTCTCTCTCTCTCTCTCTGATTGACCTCAAGGCTCGTATAACTCATTTATGCCGTTTTTATGAATACTTTACAGCATCGAGCCATAAATGAAACTGGAACACGACTAATGTCAGATCTCCGAACAATCTAATGTAGCTGTTAACGGAGGGATTTGTTAGGTTATGCCACTCCATTAATTTCTACATGCTTATACAGATTCTAGATTTATATATATATATATATATATATATATATATATATATATATATATATATATATATATATATATATAGTGTGTGTGTGTTTTGTGTATTTGTATTGGATAGTTGAGATGTCAAATGATACCACAGCATAAAATATGGCTACAAGATTTGTAATATTTTCCAGCGTTCGCTGAGCTTGGACAAGGCTCCGCCTATCTCCTAAGAAGTAGTAAGAAATGCAACTCTTTATTTGTTTTGTCATGGTAACACTAGAGACCTCTGACGAGCGATTCTCCCTGAGTGTCGGCGGACTTTTGAATCTAAGTGTACAGTAGGCTCGGGGGAGTTAAACGTCAGATGGAATGCTGCACCGTACGATAGGTTAGGTCAGACTAAGTTAGGTTAGAAGAATATTCCCTTTTTGATCATTAATTATTTCACTCCTGTCCTGCTCCATTTTTTCCCCGTAACCAAGCCATTTCAGAAAAGCCTTTCCTCATTTTCTCGAAATCACCACATTGTTGTATCTCTACATTTCTCATTTTCCTATATAATGTATTTCACTCAATAGTAACTATGAAATATTACTACTACTAATAATAAAATGGTTAATAGCAGAAGGAAATCTTGTTCTTTCATTACAATTATTCATCGAAACTTTTACTTCATACGATCTCTCAAAACCCTTCAATGTTTTTTTTTTTTTTTTTTTTTTTTTTTTTTTTTTTTTTTTTTTTTTTTTTTTTTTTTTTTAATAAACACTCCAACGCTCTTACAATGCTTTTTTTGTGGTGACACTACTACCTCCTCTAAGCATATCCTTATATTGCATTTGATTTGTTACCTGAATACCTATCAATTATGTTTGTGCTTTTACCATCACTCCTAGTATTCTCTCCTCTATAACACAGACTTTCATTTATCCATAAAACCTTACAAGCATTTAAGAAATAATTTTTTTTCAATTATACGCTTTCAATACACAAATACACTCACATACTGTGCATACATACATACATTCATATATATATA
>NC_090732.1:134245070-134247570 GCF_036898095.1 Palaemon carinicauda | reverse complement strand
ATAAGTATAAACTTGTTCTTCAACACTAAGCAGCCTCTCCTAACAGCAGGTGGTTCCAAATAATGAAAAACAAAAAATTATTCACAATTTTCCCTTAAGTTTACGCTCTCCAAAAACGGTCTAAAAAAACCACACACCTGATTGACTCACCCTCATATCAGTCCTTAAGTGAAGTTTCTACCTTTCTCATTCATATCCTATCAAACACCTTCACTGGTATACTAAGTGTTGTAATCACCTCACTATGCTTACCGTTGAATATATCTCCTTTAACTTTACTGTGGAACTATTATTCTTCAAGTCCATTCATTCAAAACTTTTCCTCCATTAACATCGTTTTCTAAATTCGGGTCAGCCAGTGAATCAACCACGCGATACTATGTCATGGCCTCTCACTTGTAATCCACTCAACATATGGAGTCTTTTCATTGTTCAAACTCTAAATTACCTATCTTAAATCTTACAATTTAAATACCAAATTTTTCAAGACACCATTACCCACATACAATTAGTGATCTTTTTCCTTTATTTAAAAATAAAACTGATTTCTTAGCTCTTAAATTGTCTGCTATTTTCCGTAAGTTAGCAAGAAGAGGTTCTTTTTCTAACTATGGGAGAATTAGTAATGTTACTCCATTAGGTAAAAATGTTTGCATTAGGTCTAGCTATGCTAATTACAGTCCAAATTTCCATGACTTCTCTATCACTTGAAGTGTGTGAACGTCTTTTGGCAAAACGTCTAAATAAGTATGCTAAAGGTAACATGTTTCCTGGTTTACAATTTGGCTTTCAGAAAGTTTGTATGAATAACGTCGATTTTAATGCTGCCTTTGACCTTGTTAATCAGGAGGACCTTGTTTTCAAATTCAAACAGTTAGGAGTAGGTGGGGTTTTTCTTACCATCATTATTGAATTTGATTTTTTCAGTAATAAATTACAGAGTTGTTGTTGATGGGCACCATAGTGAATATAGGAATGTTCCTCAGGGCAGTATTCATACTATATACATATGATATATGGTTTGTCTTAAAAAACAAGCTCGTTGCACATGCAGATAATTCTACTCTCGTTTTTTCAATTCCATCTACTGAATGCAGATTTTGGGTAGCTGAATACCTTCATAGAGATTTAGCTAAAATTAGTGCATGGTGCAAATTAAGGGGCACGAAGTTGACTAAACTAAAACTAAAAGTATAATAAGTACTAGATCGGGAAGTGTCTCCTAAACACCAATATCTCTGCTTTAATATTGTTTCTTTAACTATTTACATCTCCTTTAAAATTTTAGGTGTGATCATGTTTCGAGTATAGTTCTCCTGTCCAGTCTTTAGCTGTTGACTCTCATCTTAATTTGTTGGACAAAACTTGCGGTCTATTAAATTTCCTATTCCTGCTCTAGATATTAATCTCTGGTTCCGTGGTTCAGTTACTTCTTTACAAACGTTGCATAAGATTTTTCATTACTTTAACCATCCTTTTTCTTCAGATTTCTGTACGTAGTACTAGGTATGCAGTTAATTCCAAGTCTTACCACCTCCATCACAAGGCCCAATGCTACACATTACTCTAGAAGTTTTATTTCAGCGGTGGCCAAGTTGTGGAATGACCTTAATCAGGTAGTTGAATCGGTGGAACTTCAGAAATACAAATTGCAACGAAAGATTTAATGTTGAACAGGTTTATATATGACACCTATTTTAATGTTGTTACCGATTTTAAGATATTCTATATTTTTCATCCATTACTTATCATATGTTGTTCATTTACTTTCTTATTTCCTTTTCTCCAGTGGGCTATTTTCCCTGTTGGATCCATTGCACTTGTAGCATACTGCTTTTCCAACCATATAATAATAATAATAATAATAATAATAATAATAATAATAATAATGATGATGATGATGATGGATAAATAATAAATAAATAAATAAATTAATTAATTAACAACAACAACAATAACAACAATAATAATAATAATAATAATAATAATAATAATAATAATAATAATAATAATAAATTGTTGTTATTATTATTATTACTATTATTATTATTATTATTATTATTATTATTATTATTATTATTATTATTCAAGAACAAATTTTGTAACGAAAGACTCTTGGACCTGACACCAGGCCATATTTCAGCTTAAATTATGCACTCATAAAAGTTCAAACATAAGAAGCAATAACATTAACGATATCAAGTGTTCTACGTTAGCATTTTTAAACATAAAAGATCCTAAATTCTCTTGATTACATAATATATTATTCACTTTTGCCTTAACCGTGATACATTAGTACTAAGAACAATTATTATAATTTTATTGCTTTATACTGTTTATCTTAGTCTCGGCACAGTTCACTTCAACAAGTCTTGGGTTTATGCTTCAAGGAAGGCAATACCGTATCATCTTCCACTATTTCTCAAATTTTCCCAAATAAATGACTATTTGTTTAAACAATATTTAACACTTTCCTTGCATAGACTTACAACATGGTATT
>NC_090732.1:134232570-134237570 GCF_036898095.1 Palaemon carinicauda | reverse complement strand
ATAATATTCTCCTATCAAAATCGATCTTTATTCGATTTCTATCGATTTCTTTCATATTTCTAAAAAACTTCAAAACATCAATACAATATTCTGTTAAGAATCCTGTTTGCATAAGTTGATTCCATCTGAATTCTCAGCATCCCAAGATGGTTATTCATGACTTCCACTAGAAAAAAAAATATGATTTTTCAAATAAAAATCCGCACGCGTGTCCTAATATACTGTCATGCCACAACACACCCACTCTCTCTCTCTCTCTCTCTCTCTCTCTCTCTCTCTCTCTCTCTCTCTCTCCAAAAACAAAAAGAGAAAAGCATTCGAATGGTTAACACATCCCTTCTAATAGACCATCACAAAACTTGGCAACAAATGAGGAAAATTTGTTACGGAGATTCTGAGGTTCTAAGAGATTTAAGCAAAATTTTTAACAACGTTCAATATTTTTCTTTAAAGTATTAAGAGAAAATACTTTCAATGCTTTATGTTTTCATGGTCGGAAAAACGAAAAAATCTTCAACCTTTCGCATATTTAATTGACGGAGCCTTGAGAATAACAGTTAATCCTTCGTCATATTAAAAATATCATGAAAATAACCAGTGTTGGAACTGAGATAAAACTATTCAACCGTTTGTATATTTCCTTGACTGCATTTTGAAAAAACAAAACAACACTTCAACCTTGATTATATTTGATTGGCCGCACGTGCTATAACGTATCGTTCCTTAACCTTTCGTATATGCAAGTGTCGAAGGCTAAATATATGCCGCAAATGATGGTGCTGAGAATATAACAAAATTTGCAGCTTCCGTCTTTTCCTTAGAGAAATTTTGGGAAAGAGAAAAAATTTCGTGAAAGGAGAGTTGGGTACGAGGCAAGTCGAGACGGAAGCGGAAATTCACACTTTTATTTAGTTTTGCCATCATAAAATCTCTTTAAGAAAGCAGTAACACGAGCGAAATCTGTCTTATTATTCTGGTTGCTAAGAAGAGTTAATGTGTGTGTATGTATATATATATATATATATATATATATATATATATATATATATATATATATATATATATATATATAATATATATATATATATATATATATATATAAATATATATATCTATATATATATATATATATATATAGAGAGAGAGAGAGAGAGAGAGAGAGAGAGAGAGAGAGAGAGAGAGAGAGAGAGGGGGGGGGGGGGCTTTGTCTCATTGGAATGCGACGATCTCATATCAATGGACAATGAATTATTAAAATACTCGAAATTGCAAATAGCATTTTCATCAAACAGTGCTTACATACATTTGTAACAAGTTTGTAGTTATCATTCATGAAAACTGACCCATCTAGTCATTTGCATGAGCTGCTTTTATACACTTTTAATTTCATATTCATAATCCGTTCTCTATCTTTCCTTTTGCGAGGTGTTTTTCCCTCTTTTATTTTTCTTTTACTGAAAAACCAAAATTACAAACTCGTTCGGGGCTACTTTTGTCTCCTAACATTTCTGACGGGTACCAATCGCGTTAATTTAGACGGCGTTCTCTAAATTTCAAATAACGTTGAATTTTGCCCAATTCAACAGTTATGCGAGTACACGATTAACAGTGCCTGCTGGTACTACAACCTACTTTATTAATTAATTTTAGCCAGGGGAAACCATGTACCGCAAAACAAATGTGTTTTCTGTTTTATTAAATGCTGACATCATTGACAATCAGACCAACCCCATCTATGGCTTATAATACAAAAAAAAAAGATAAAAAAAAAAGAAAATACCCATACGATTTAAAAGAACAAAAGATGCTCTTGTGAATGTTAGTTTACAGATATAACCATATCTAGTAAACAACATAGATTCACGCTATAATGAATAAAATTAATGTAATTAAATTAATAGAGTAATTTGCTATCTTTCTGGAACAAGTGTATTTTGGCACGCAAGGATGATGATCATGTAGTACTTACAGGTTATCTGAAATATCAGCCGAATTGGACAAGAAAGAAAATTATCAAATATTCTGGTTGTAATTCAAAATCATACTGAAAACAATAAAAAAGTTTTAAGAATAGAAGGAGCCCTAGTTTAATATGACGATGTTAGCCTCGGGAGGTTTCGGAATCACTGTTGTTTATAATATCCAAATGTTTTGTTTGCAACGACAAATGTTCACTTAAAAGTGAATGAAGTTAAAACAATATTATCAAAGATTTGAGAAAAATTTCCTATGCTTACCCCAGCCAATAAAGTTTTTATCAACATGACCTAACAAACTAGCAAAGCGAAAACGATTCATGGTAAATAATTGAAATTCCTAGATTTATGAAGAAATTTCTTTTTCTTTTAATAATTTCAATCACAAGATTGGTTACATATCTTTAATAACATGCAAATAGAAATCAGATTGGTAGAAAATTGTTTTGAACGACACCTGAATACTAGGATAATCTTATAAACAAATTCTAAGAAAGTTGGTTCCCGAAACTTAATTCGATTTCTGGTCGCCGATAAAACTTCTCTACAGATTTTTTTTTTTCATAACTGTAAAAAGTTGAAAAAACAAAGAATGCAACACGAATAAAATTTAAAAATTTGTTATGATGTTGTTTAGCAACTTTTGCCCCGATGAACATCATCATAGACCCTTTTCAAGCAAAGGTCAATGAACGAAATTTCAAAGCCGACGTCGATAATGTTTTATTCAGATTTCAATAAGGTCCATCACCTTCAAAAAGGTCAATAGTGTCTGCAGGAAGCCAACCACGGACCAACTCTATTATCCAGGAAAGATATAGTTTTTTTTTTTTTTTTTCTCGAAATTTCTCTTGATTTTAGGAAAGGCTTTATGAGGGAGACAATGCTTTATAACTGATAATCTCTTTTGAACTACCGAGGTGGAGCAATGGGGTTGCCAAAAAAAATCTTCTCGTTACACACTTGAAAAATGGAATGCGCAGGAATTTCAAGACAATATATATTAAATTTCAACTGCACTTTATCCATCTAAATAAATATATAAAACAAAAGTCATCAAATGCGAAAAATGAAAATCTTAAATATAAATCTCGTTATTAAATGTTTCTGATGAAGTGGTAAAATGGATGATTTGGTTTATATAAAACTAAAACTATTTTTTCATGAAAATGTTTATACGCTTCACAATCACCTTTATTCGTTAACGTTAATCAGTCCATCTCTTGGTCCCCTTTCTCTTTTTCTTTCGCCTTCTCTTTTCTTACGTTGCCTCCCTTCTCTTCGACTGTCAGGCCACACCTTGTTATTTCAAACTGCGGTGGTCATTATTCCTGGAAATGAAACATTTAGGTGACATTGTCCTTGTATTATCTTTTGCAATTCTCTTCCAGGTCTGGTTTGTTCGCCCTAATAAAATATCTTTATATTTTTCTTCGGTCTTGGGCTCGCTGCGTTTACTGCAGTTTTATAGATATTTAGTATAAATAAATTAAACGACAAGGAATTTCCTACATGGAAATAGTTTTGTTTACCAGTTATATCAGCTGGGAGTTTCACTACACTTTAGGAACGGGTAAATAATCGCCATTTCATTTCAACAGGAATCGAAATGTTGATTGTTATTCTGAATAATGTAAATCAAAAGATAAAAATACATATCTAGTATACCCCAATATTGACAGCAACGTCTCTCATCAAGATCATATTAGAGCAATATATCAGCATTAGCTGCAATAGACGAAAATCCCCTTCCAATTCTAGTCCCAAAATTATGAATTATTATTTGCATATGTAGTTCTCTATAGATACAATATTCACACCTATCAGACCTCACCGTCAAACAGGTACGAAGGCCTAAGTAATAGCTAATGAATTCAAGCCACGTTAGCTACTAACGAGGCTTGAATTTACGTCTCACCAAACTTATTGCCCCTAAGCTTTGGTTTGATTCCTGCAATTATGATGAATGAGTCATTTTATTACAGAGGATCTTATGATACACAAACTTGTATCACTTTCCGGAGCGATACTCACACAGAAACAAAACCATCGAGCGCTTAGATAAGGTTTGTAAACCACCGTATTGGTTTAATCATCACATTCCAAATGAAACACGAATATTACACGTTGTTGTCAAAGTCATAATCTGATTAGAGAGAATGCATTTCCCAGTTGTGAAAGATGTAAGACAACATTTTCCAGATCGCTAGGCAATATAATGCAATATCATGGCAAGACATTAGAATACAGATTTCTCATGAATATTCAGTTTTTTTTTTTTTTTTTTGTAGTTTAGCCATCCAATTCTTATACTGCAAATTATATTATAGAATACTGAATATAATTTTGGTTGCATGCGTGTGAGATCTTGTGCGTATTATCTCCCGAAATAAATAAATAAAGAAATGTGACACACACACTATATATGTGTACTCGATAAATATACATTCATGCGCTACATACATACACCCATGCATACATACACCCATACATACATACATGCATACATACACACACACACACACACACACACATATATATATATATATATATATGTATATATATGTATGTATGTATATATATATATGTATATATATATATATATATATATACATATATTCATACATTCAAATTTCTTGTCATGCCATTCTAAAATTATATTTATCTGCATTGTCAATTATGCGCCTAGAGCTCTAATAATATGTAACTATGGGTATACAGACGACGAGATTACTAAAAATCTAAATTGGTAATAAATTATTTGATATATATTTAATATACTGGAGGAGATGGTGAGGACGAGGATGATGATGATATTTTAGAAAATTGCATGAACATACCCAAAAATATCAGCCAATAAACAATTTCAATATCATTCGGTAATAGAAACATAAGCGAATAAATAAAAAACATTTCGTTTGAAAAAACAAATATCACAGAGGCTTCAAAATCCTGTTAAATAAAAATAGCTCCAGACACTATAATGCTATGATGAGCATCACTGCAAGCTACAAATGCAGATGC
>NC_090732.1:134217570-134227570 GCF_036898095.1 Palaemon carinicauda | reverse complement strand
ATCAATGGACAATGAATTATTAAAATACTCGAAATTGCAAATAGCATTTTCATCAAACAGTGCTTACATACATTTGTAACAAGTTTGTAGTTATCATTCATGAAAACTGACCCATCTAGTCATTTGCATGAGCTGCTTTTATACACTTTTAATTTCATATTCATAATCCGTTCTCTATCTTTCCTTTTGCGAGGTGTTTTTCCCTCTTTTATTTTTCTTTTACTGAAAAACCAAAATTACAAACTCGTTCGGGGCTACTTTTGTCTCCTAACATTTCTGACGGGTACCAATCGCGTTAATTTAAACGACATTCTCTAAATTTCCAATAACGTTGATTTTTGCCCAATTTAACAGTCATGCGAGTACACGATTAACAGTGACTGCTGGTACTACAACCTACTTTATTAATTCATTTTGGCCAGGGGAAAACATGTACCGCAAAACAAATGTGTTTTCTGTTTTATTAAATGCGGACATTATTGAAAATCAGAGCAACCCCATCTATGGCTTATAATACAAAAAAAGAAAAAAAAAAGATTATACGATTTAAAAGAACAAAAGATGCTCTTGTAAATGTTAAGTTACAGATGTAACTATGTCTATAAAACAACATAGATTCACGCTAATAATGAATAACATGAATGAAATTAAATTAATAAAGTAATTTGCTATCTTTCGGGAAGAAGTGTTTTTTGGCACGCAAGAATGATCATGTACCACTTACAGGTTATCTGAAATATCACCCGAATGGGACAAGAAAAAAAAAACATATTAAAAATTCTAGTTGGATTTCAATATCCCACTGAAAACAGTAGAAAAGTTTTAAGAATAGAAGGAGCCCTAGTTTAATATGAAGATGTTAGCCTCGGGAGGTTTCAAAATGACTGTTGTCTATAATATCCAAAAGTGTTGTTTGCATCGACAAATGTTCACTTAAAAGTGAATGAAGGTAAAATATGATAATGAAAATTTGTGAAAATTTTCATATGGTTACCCCAGCCAACAAAGTTTTTATCATCATGACCTAACACACTAGCAAAACGAGAACGATCCCTGGTAAATAATTGAAATTCCTGGATTTATGAAGAAATTTCTTTTTCTTTTGATAATTCTAATCACAAGATTGGTTACACATCTTTAATAACATGCATATAGAATTCAGATTGGTAGAAAATTGTTTTGAATGACACCGGGATAAGAGGATAATTTTCTAAACAAGTTCTAAGAAAGTTGGTTCCCGAAACTTAATTCGATTTCTGGTCGCCAATAAAACTTCTCTATGGAAGGTTTTCTTTTATATAACTGAAGAAAGTCGAAAAACAAAGAATGCAACACGAATAAGATTTAGACATTTGTTATGATGTTGTTTGGCATCTTTTGCCCCGATGGACATCATCATAGACCCTTTCTAAGCAAAGGTCAATGAACGAAATTTCAAAGCAGACGTCGATAATGTTTTATTCAGATTTCAACAAGGTCCATCATCTTCAGAAAGGTCATTAGCGTCTATATGAAGCCAACCACGGACCAATTTTATTATCCAGGAAAGATATATATAACTTATTTTTTTTTTTTTGCTCGAAACGCAATCTCTCTTGATTTTAGGAAAGGCTTTATGAGGGAGACAACGCTTTATAACTGATCATATCTTTTGAACTACCGAGGTGGAGCAATGCGGTTGCCAAAAACAATATTCTCGTTACACACTTGAAAAATGGAATGTGCAGGAATTTCAAGACACAATACATATTAAATTTCAACTGCACTTTATCCATCTAAATAAATAAATAAAACAAAAGTCATGAAATACTAAAAATGAAAATTTTAAATATTAACATCGTCATTAAATGTTTCTGATGAAGTGGTAAAATGGATGATTTGGTTTATATAAAACTAAAACTATTTTTTCATGAGAATGTTTATACGCTTCACAATCGCCTTTATTCGTTAACGATAATCAGTCCATCTCTTGGTCCCCTTTCTCTTTTTCTTTTGCCTTCTCTTTTCTAACGTTGCCTCCCTTCTCTTCGACTGTCAGGCCACACCTTTTTATTTCAAACTGCGGTGGTCATTACTCCTGGAAATGAAACATTTAGGTGACATTGTCCTTGTATTATCTTTTGCAATTCTCTTCCAGGTCTGGTTTGTTCGCCCTAATAAAATATCTTTTTATTTTTCTTCAGTCTTGGGCTCGCTGCGTTTACTGCAGTTTTATAGATAGGTAGTATAAATAAATTAAACGACAAGGAATTTCCTACATGGAAATAGTTTTGTTTACCAGTTATATCAGATGGGAGTTTCACTACACTTTAAGAACGGGTAAACAATCGCCATTTCATTTCAATAGGAATCAAAATATTGATTGTTATTCAGAAGAATGTAAATCAAAAGATAAAAAAACATATCTAGTATACCCCAATATTGACAGCAACGTCTCACATCGAGATCATATTAGCGCAATATATCAGCATTAGCTGCAATAGACGAAAATCCCCTTCCAATTCTAGTTCCAAAATTATGAATTATTTGCATATCTGTTTCTCTATAGATACAATTTTCACGCCTATCAGACCTCACCGTCAAACAGGTACGAAGGCCTAAGTAATAGCTAATGAATTCAAGCCACGTTAGCTACTAACGAGACTTGAATTTACGTCTCACCAAACTTATTGCCCTTAAGCTTTGGTTTGATTCCTGCAATTATGATGAATGAGTTATTTCATTACAGAGGATCTTATGATACACAAACTTGTATCATTTTCCGGAGCGATACTCACACAGAAATAAAGACATCGAAGAGCTTAAATGAGGTTTGTAAACCACCGTATTGGTTTAATCATCACATTCCAAATGAAACACGAATATTTCACGTTGTTGTCATAGTCATAATCTGATTAGAGAGAATGCATTTCCCAGTTGTGAAAGATGTAAGGCAACATTTTCCAGCTCGCTAGGCAATATAATGCAATATCATGACAGAAATTAGAATACAAATTTCTCATGAATATTCATTTTCTTTTTTTGTAGCTTATCCATATAATGTTTATACTGCAAATTATATTATAGAATAATGAATATAATTTTGGCTGCATGCATGTGAGATCTTGTGCGTATCATCTCCCGAAATAAATAAAGAAATGTGACACGCACTATATATATGTGTACTCAATAAATATACATTCATGTGCTACATACATACACCCATGCATACATACACCCACACATACATACATACATACACATACACATTATATATATATATATATATATATATATATATATATATATATATATTTATATATATATATATATATATATATATATATATATATATATATATATATATATATATATATATATATATATATATATATATATATATATATATATATATATATATATATATATATATATATTGTATATGTTCATATATTCAAATTTCTTGTCATGCCATTCTAAAACTATATTTATCAGTATTGTCATTTATGCACCTAAGAGCTCTACGAATATGTAACTATGGGTATACAGACGACGAGATTACTAAAAATCTAAATTGCTGATAAACTATTTTATATACATTTAATATACTGGAAGAGATGGCGATGAAGGGATGAGGATGATGATATTTTAGAAAATTGCTTGAACATTGCCAAAAATATCAGCCAATAAACAATTTCAATATTACTCGGTAATAGAAACAGGAGCGAATAACATAAAAACATAAATATCACAGAGGCTTCAAAACCTTGTTAAACAAAAATTGTCCCTGAAACTATAATGATATGATGAACATTATTGCAAGCTACAAATGCAGATCAATTTCGGATAAACATCTAAAGCATCTATAGCAAGATGCAGCTCCAAGAGATTCTAAAAATAAAGGACGGTCTATACTATTATTTGGCACTTATTGTGCTGCAGTACACAACTCATCAGTTTCGAGCAGGTTTTTTTTTTTTTTTTTTTTTTTCTTCTATTGTGTAACTTTCAGTTTGATACATAATTTCTACAGAGCACTTAAGGTATGTAGAGGACAACAAAATATCATGATCTAACTATATCGAGCCGGACAAATGTTGGTATACGGATCCTTAAGGAAGCAAATCCTCCAAACACCCAAAAGTCAATGACTCCTAATTACAGATATTCTTTATTAAATCACCCATAATTCGGATCAGCATTCAAATCCAAAAAAATAATCCCGTTTTCTATACCCTGTAATAACTATCTTCAATTTTGCCATACGGCCTCGATAATTATCAAGCGAATAAAGTTCGTGGGATAAAGATTGAATTAGCAATGTAACAAAGATATTGCTGAATATGTTTAAAGTTTTAGTTCGATTGTCAATGCTAACTTTTCTTGGTCACAATCACAGACGGACTTCACATTCTCATTTCAAATCCGCCCTATCGTAAACTGATCAATGAATTATATTAAGTTCTCCTTTTAGATTCTTTCTTTCTTCTCTTCCGTTCTCCATTATGTCTCCCTCTTCTTCCTGTATTTTTGGTCCGAATCCTTTCAAATAAAACAATTATTAGTCTTCAAGATTCTTGTTTCGCTTTTCATGACTGCCTTCCTGATTCCACTTATCGTTGATCCTTTTTTAGGTATTTTGGTTTTCTTTCAAAGTCGCAGACTCAACAATTCTCCTAACTTTCACCAAAGCATTTTCTGCACCACCCAAATCTTGTTTTCCTTTTAATGGCATCAGAGGCAAGTCCGTGATAAAAGCTTGAAAATTCAGGTTGATCAATAAAACGATCAAAACGATCTTTTTACCTTTTTTTAACATTTCTGCTCGAAGACGAATGACAATTTGAAGCCGATTTGGGAATGCACCAGTATTCCATATTTCTCCTCACAGAGAGATTAAGAATTTTTTTGAGCTCTGACAGAAAAGCATTCAACTTTACTATTGCTGCTTAAATACAACTTGGGGTCGAACCAGGAGTTGGGAGAGTTTTGAAGACTATTTTGGATTCTGGAGCCTGTTGGGGATTTCCAAAAGGCCTTCATGTTCACTAAATTAAAAATAAGCTAGATACAGGAACTCTTTATTGTTGGCTCGGCGGGGATTCCCGCTTCCCGTTACCCTGGGGGGGGGGGGTTATCTCCCCTCCCCACTGGGCCAGTGGGGTTCCCCTCGCTCCCATTGGGCCTAGCGGGAGACACCCCTTCCCCCAGGGGAGGCAGGGAATCCCATAAAAACCAAGGATGCAGTTTCCATGAATTGAGACATACGAGGCAATTTTTACATGGCCTAAAATATAACTGATCCAACTTCCATAAGGACGGATTAACCCAGCTTCCATAAAATGAAAAGTATACAGTACATACCCAACGTCCATTACTACAAGGTAAGTGACGTCGTTTATGACCTAAAACGCTAACCTTATCACTTTTAATAACGGGCCATTTTACGGATTATGGATTGGAAAAACGAAACAATTGAAAATTCCATTTCATATTCAAAGCACCATGATAGACAGGTGCTGGAGGCAGTGACCGAATTTTCCAGTGGAGGGAACAAACAGTCGATCAGCATCGAGTAAAATGACCTGCGCCTCTCATGCATAACGACGCTTGTCGCTTAACAAAGGGGACACTAATTCCAATGCAACTCTAATGGCTGCACATAGAGGGGGTAAAATATTTCATTTACAGTTTTACTTATTGGTCGAAAATACGTAAACTAAAGTGAGATAGGATTTTTGTATTGACAATATGCACCTGTCTACGGCTCTTGCGAGGAAGTTCGTAATTTGAGTTAGCTGTTATTTAGATAAATGTACAATTGGAAACCACGAAATACTTATATACGTAAAGGTCTATAAGATTTACTTTATTTACTGAATAATACCGTTATATCCTCATATAGTTACAGATGAGTGATGTCTTTTTATCACAAATATGAACTTATATAGAACAGTTTAAATACAAAATTACAATTATGAAAATAGTGAAAGAATCCTAAAGGTGTACAAACAAGTGAAAATAATCACCCAAACTGATCAGGAATATGCCTCCGCCATTCACATTAATAAGGACAGTGACTTTCTAAATATACATAAAAAATACCATAGAAATAATTCATCAGAATACTCGCAGTCACCCATTCTCATTTAATATATGATTAAAAGAGAGAAAAATGTCAGCGTGTAGATATTAATTTGTCCTGATATGAAAATTAAAGATTTACAAAAAAGGACCATCAACATACAGCACTGTGCGAACAATAATGAAGTCGTTACACCTTAATAGTTCCAAGATAATAAAACAACAATTTAGTATATCATGTTCCCTACGTTGCAGTAATAAGCGTTATAGAAATTTCACTGTATAGAAAATAGAAGAGTACTCAAAAAAAAAAAAAAAAAAAATGATTGTATTGTATAGTTTTGATTCCAATCACACCGGAGGTTTATTGTGAGGGTCAACGAACCTGAGTCCAGAATGCAACAAGACAATTTACCTAAGAGCCTTTGAGAGAGAGAGAGAGAGAGAGAGAGAGAGAGAGAGAGAGAGAGAGAGAGAGAGAGAGAGAGAGAGAGAGAGAGAGAGAGGATGGTTTTGATAACCTCGAGGAAACAATGGTCTTAAATACTTGTTAACGAACACTATGTAAAAGCACAGAAATGTACTTGCGAATGAACTATTAAATATTTTGCAATATGTTGACCATAGTTTAAAATTAAATAACATTAAAATCGATCTTCACTGAAGTTTCCTCACTCTAAAATACATCATTAAAAATAACAACAACAACAACGATAATAATACTAACAACCACAACAATAGAAAAAATAAATAATAATAATAATAATAAGAAGAAGAAGAAGAAGAAGAAGAAGAAGAAGGTCTTAATCCATGCCAAAGACATTTACTTCACAATATTCCTGCTATAAGAAAACACGGCATGGATAAGAAAATATTCTTAATTGAATAATATCCACCTCCTAGCTGAAGGTTTCGTGCCAAAACCTCGAGTTCTCGCGAAGTCCTCCCTAATTGCTCTGTTGATTGGAAACGCAGTTGAGTAACACTGTCGGAAACTCGGGACATTTCAGATTGGGTCTGCCGTCAAAGGCGGCCTTCAATCAGCCATACAGAGCAGGAACCGGTGGAGATGACGGACGGCTCTTCATAGGAAATAGCTGATGGACGATTACGACAAACAGCAATGTGTGTGGATGATGGCTATCATCTATTCAATTGTAATAACTATCCGAGGAAAGAGTTGTATCTCATCAGTGCTTGAAAATGCGAATATCAATTAATATTAGACTGATAAAAATTAGTTACAAAGCTTGTCTCTTGATTAATAATATTCCGCAAGAATAAATGTGGTCCGTGCTAATATGGGTGACCATTGATTGAAACATGTGGTAAAAGTCTCGCCGAAAAACTGGTATTCTGATTGATTCAAAATATGTAAAAAAAAAAAAAAAAAAAAATTATATATTTGAACTGAAATGGAGGTTGATTATCGAATACTCGTGAATTCATCGTCTCACTATGCATAAATACAATCAACTCAATATTAGAAGTAATCTCTCGAGGGGAAATTTTTTTAATATGTCTTAAGATCTCAAATCAATTAAGGTGATATGAGTAATAATAACAGAATTTATACTTATTATTATAATCATTAAGCCATTGTTATATACTTGCTCAGTCATATCTATACCAATAACGTAAATGAGTGTTGGAGAGGTTAAAATATTTTGCGATTTAGGACATCTAAAGGTTCTTGAGTGAATGATAATGCATATGTGGAGGTTAGAAAAGAAGTGACGTCAGTTGAGATGAGTCTCGACTCCTAAATTAGGATATTATTTAATAAACAGGGTATGCTATGTGAATGTGTTTCTATAAAGTGAGTAAGAGTACTTTTAGTTACATCCTATGAAATTATGTAAACGTAGTTCTTTCATTACAAACATCCTTACGAGAGCATTTTTGGAACCAAGGTTTGTGATATATCATGTGACTCGGTCGTAAAATATGTGCCACAAGTAGGGTAGGGGTAGAGGCACACTTCTAGGCAGTCAACTTGATAATTGCAACGTCCTTCGGAATTCAGATCCAAAGTTAAGTCTAGCCTTCGGCTATTGATACCTCTATTCTCTCATCTGTCAAACGTCTCAGGTATCGATAATTAACTTTACAGTTTAAATTGCTTAAGTGTTAATATAACCGTTCCAACCTCGTACCATTTTAAGAGTTTGAATTGCTTATGTTACTAAAGTGTTATTATAACTGTATAGGTATAGTACCATTATTTTTTTAATTAATCTAAAGAAACATAAGTGTTAAAAACTCTGTAAAATCACTGTTTTGTCACATGGTCTAAGTACTAGGCCTAAATTTTTTCGAAACCTGTTGTTAACGAAATTAAGTTGTGTAATAATCTGTTAATCGAAACCTAATGTATATTTTGGACTCGTACTCTGCCTGTAGCTGCACATAAGCGTCTTTTGTATTTTTTTAAATGGAATAAGATACTTCTTTTGGTATTTAGTACAGGCGAGTGGGGATCGATATGTAAAATTAAGTGATTATGTAATGTGTAAAGTAAAACCTGCTTGATTCCGCTTTATTTATACAGTGATATTGTTGTAATTAAGTGTACTGTATATTCACTTTAAATATATAATATAATTATATTTTTTGTGAGCTATACGTATCATTTAATCTTTCAACTTTTTTTTTGTATAATTGTTATTACCTCGAGTCTGGTCATCATTACTCTTAAAACTATTTAAGTAGTAGACCTGACAGAACTCCAAGTTAGAGCATTTAAGATAACTGATTAAGCAGACTGATTTTCTGAAAAGAAAAAATAAAAAAAATAAAAAAAAAACATAACAGCAACGATCTGGGGTTTCACTGTTATTATTATTATTATTATTATTATTATTATTATTATTATTATTATTATTATTATTATATAAATATATATATATATATATATATATATATATCTATATATATCTATATATATATATATATATATATCGAGAGAGAGAGAGAGAGAGAGAGAGAGAGAGAGAGAGAGAGAGAGAGAGAGAGAGAGAGAGAGAGATTCTGTAAAATAGCTTACAGAAGTGAATTGTTTTTGGTAATTAAAGTTGAGTGATCACTAAGAGTTTTATTAGGGACATGCAGCACTTACGCAGATGCGTCATACATGAGCATTAAGCCACACATTTATGGGATGAATAAAGTTGAACAATTTGTTCAAAAAAGAGGGGTGGCAAAATCGTAAGTTGTCATTTGAACCTGATATGGAGCAGCTAGGAAACTGCTAGAAAATGTTAGCAATAAGAAAACGTACGTTACAACTAGGCTACTTAGAGTAAGTTTGAATGTGTAAGATAACAGGCACAAAGTCAGAAATGTAATAGATATTTTAACGTTATTTTCATTAAATATTTAGAAGTTAATGTTATAGATGAACACATATAGGAGGTGTCATGGAGTACACAATGGAATATCTCCGTGTAAACTTCGTTGAATGCTTCCAATGGTCAATGGTCTATACAACAAACATTATACAGGAAGTCTGCCTCACGGAAGAAATGTTGAACCCGAATGAAAGAAAACTGTGTGGAATCAATTTCATACCACAATTTTGCGTTAAATGTCTATGGTTATCGCCAAGGGTGACGTTGTATTAGTATGTCAGGCCGAGACATACAGCTTGCGGTAAGGCCACGAGGCTAGTGACCAAATCTAAAAAATAACAGTCTGTCCACAGCATATAGAAAACGCGCCCTTTCGAGCACCTCAAAACCTTTCCAGGAAGTTCATGGTCATAAAATATCCATTTATCTACTTGCAGATTTGGGAGTATTAAAGGAGAAGAAGAAGAAGGGAGAGAGAGAGAGAGAGAGAGAGAGAGAGAGAGAGAGAGAGAGAGAGAGAGAGAGAGAGAGAGAGAGAGAGTTTTCATAATGCTTGTAAAGGTATAAATAGTATTAAATCATTGCTA
>NC_090732.1:134202570-134212570 GCF_036898095.1 Palaemon carinicauda | reverse complement strand
TTGTAAACTGGGATGAAACTGCTTGGTACTTTAGTTACTGAATTTCAAGTTATCCTTGATTCTATGTATATATATATATATATATATATATATATATATATATATACTGCATATATATATATATATATATATATATATATATATATGTGTGTGTGTGTATACATATATGTAAATATATATATATACATATATATATATATATATATAATATATATATAACCTTATAATACATAAGGAATATACCCAATATATATATATATACATATATATACATATATATATATATATATATATATATATATATATTACATACATACATACATACATACATACATACATATATATATATATATATATATATATATATATAAATACATATACGCTGTACATATATATTATATATAATGCCATAATTCATATTAAATATACCTAATTAGATTATCAAACAAGACAACTTCCAAAATGTAAAATCTCGAGATGACCTACATTTGTTTTGGTTCTCCAGCGAAACGGCCAATCCTTGAACGCATCCATTATGAAGTTAGGGAAGAGCGGCGATAGCATCTGACAAAAGAAGATATAAACGTCATCTTTCAAAAACTTCCAAGGGTTATATTCTCAAGGGAGGAGACAGAAGCCCGGGGGGAGGGGAGGGGAGGGGGGGGGGGGGTGTTGGGAGATGTTTGCGATAGACCGTTTTATTGTGTGTTTTACGGTCAAATACCTAGAACTTGTCAGATTGCGGGGATGTTAGAGGAACTCTTAAATTTGAAAAGAGGTTAATATTCGGAATTTCGCCAAAAAAAAAAAAAAAAAAAAAAAAAAAAAAAAAAAAAAAAAAAAAACAGTAAAGTGACGTCACGCTTGCGCGCAGAAAAGCAGAGTATGGAAATAATTATTTACAATGAAAATAATTACTTTAAAAGATCCCCATTGTCATTTAATTCAAGTCACAATATGTATAGGGGGAGAAGTTACGTTACGGCAGGATATATTATTCAAAATAGAACGGGGCAGTTTCGGTAAAGCGCTTACCTTCGCCACCATTACTTTTTTTTTATCAGCAAGAAAACGGTGAGGTTCATGCAAATTGGATAAAAATTGACTACGATAACCCAAAAGGACGTTTTTTACCTTTTCGTTATCATGACTTTGACTTTTGACCCCCAATCACTTCCAAAATTGAATCAAATAGTCCTTGGATCATGGCCAATCGTCCCACCAAATTTCATAAGATTTGGACAATTTGAGTTATGCGAATCACAAACACACACAGACAGACATAAAAACAAATAGATACATGAAAAAGAGTAATGGCTCATTATATCTTGTTGTATATCACAAGATAGGCAATCGAATTATGCACATTTTGGCAATAGCTTCGTGGAAATTGGATAAAAATTGACCAAGATATAGCATAACATTTTTTTCACCTTTTCGTAACCTAGACCTTGACCTATTGAACAAATCACTCCCAAAATCTAATCAAATTATCTTTGGATCATGGCTAATCATTGCACCATATTTCTAGAAATTCGGTCAAATAGTTTTTCAGTTTTATGATTCGTTTTTAATTTTTCGTGACTTTAGTTTTTTAGTTTTATGATTCGTTTTTTACTTTTCGTGACTTTAGTTTTTTAGTTTTATGATTCGTTTTTTTACTTTTCGTGACTTTAGTTTTTTAGTTTTATGATTCGTTTTTTACTTTTCTGGACTTTAGTTTTTTAGTTTTATGATTCGTTTTTACTTTTCGTGACTTTAGTTTTTTAGTTTTATGATTCGTTTTTTACTTTTCGTGACTTTGGCCCTGACTTTTGATCCAATCACTCCCAAAATCTAATCAAATTGTCTTTTGATTCTGGCCGATCATCCCATCAAATTTCATGAGATTCGGTCCAGTCGTTTTTTGAGTTAAGCGAATCACGAACACAAAGACAAAGGTGGCGAAGGTAACAAAGGGGAAATTGGGATTTACAGAAATAGACACTTAAATTAAAAATTAAATATCATAATTCTGAACGGGCTCTCACATAAAATCTTCTTAAATTAAGTGAAACAAATATCCGTAATGATTTGAATGTGTAAAAAGAAATCCTGGGAAATGCTTGTGATCAAATAAAAATACCATGCTTGACTCAAAAAATTTATAAAAAACGTAGTTGGAAACTAATTTGTTCATGCATTCAAAGGATTAAGAGCACATCATGCACACCAATAATTTTTCAGTAATTACTATTAGTTCTTATATTATACATACATACATATACCAAAGGCACTTCCCCCAAGAATAGGCTCTTTCTTAAAACCAATGAAAAAGCGGTCAATGATGACTTAGTCACACACACACACACACACATATATATATATATATATATATATATATATATATATATATATATATATATATATATATATATTAGCAAAATGTTCTACATGTATAAGGGTTCGATGCAATCGGCAATAGAGTAGATCAAATTGAGACCATTGCCATTTTCTACGCAGTCGTGAATGGGATTTCATTCTTCGATATAGTCAACTCACAACAGGATTCTGGTTCTTAAAAAGTCACCCTAAATACAGAAGCGTTTATTTCTTTAAAGGTCACTCATGAGCGGCAGAGATAAGGGAAAGGACAATGTTCTTCGAAAATTACTATATACATTAATCAGCGCCAAAACCACCTCTCCACCCAAGCTATCAACAGGGATGGCCAAGCAATGGCTGCTGATGACTCAGCAAGAAGACCTACAGGCTCACCAAAACACCCCGTAAAAATAGCTAAAAAGGACCGTGAGGTTGCAGACACAAGTTTGATACTATCAGGACTGAGCGTTGCTCGAACTCGTGACCGACAGATTGCGAGACAGGAACGTTTTTATTAGTCAACAGCAACCATGACTTTTTTTCTTTTTTTTCAGACCATACCCTATATTAGAATATGGTAACCTAATTCCACTCGTACTAGACTCCTGAGGATTGTTGCAAGTGGCAACGACGTCTGGACTCGAGACTTAGCTTGATCCAACGATACTTAACTTCACTTCATGAGAGAGAAACAGCATGGCTGACGTGTCACTGCATTCAGGAACTAATTTTGTGTCAGATGTTCGGGGAACGGAAAAACCAATAACAATTGTGTACGGAACGTGGTATTGGTGTTGGATGTTTGTCTTGTTGCAACCAACCGTAACTTGAGTTATAGTCTCTTACATTGTGTTGAAATTTTCTGTCCATCCAGATACAATGCCTGATTGAAACTTATTTCGGTGATATTTAATATATACAAAAGAAGATTCTCATCCGTACCAATTTTGAGAATACCTAAATATTTGGTCTTTCTAAAATCTCCCAAATATCTTTGAAAACCTTACAAAGAGCAATTTGGGATCGTAAATCCTACCAATACCATTTGCATTACCGACCAAATATTCCCAGTCATTCGTTTTCTTTCATGAATAGGAACAGATTTTCTGTTTCACCGATAACAATTAGCTAAAAGAAGTTATACATTCATATATATATATATATATACTATATATATATATATATATATATATATATATATATATATATATATATATATATATATATATATATAACATGAATCTTCACCAAAATGTATTTTTTCAGGAACATATCGATTCCATGAAAAATCCAGGTAGTTTTCAAGGTGCAAGAATAAAAACCATAAACTCCTTTCTATGGGTTATCAAACACTTATAAAATGAACCATTCTGTTAGGTACTATCAATAACTCTAGTGAATTTGGAAATAATGCTCAAAACCAACATTTCACTGTACAGGGATTCGTCCAAATTTCAGATATATTTTAGTTGAAATCCTACAAAGTCAGTTTCGTTGACGACGCTAATGACCAAGAAACCCATAAGGATCACTTTATTAGTCATAATACGATAATCATAAAATATGTAAACATTTTAATATATCTCGACAATAATTACATGTCATTATTATAATGAAATTCAATTTCCACTAATGCTTAGGAAGAGGTTGCAAGCACTACAATTTTACTTCTTCTTGCAGGGAATGAACAAGGCTTCTCTTCATGACCCCAAAGGCAATTTCATTAAGCATCCTGTTTTGTGTTATTATGAAGGCTCTCGAAATTATACCCAAGAAACATTTTAAAGGAAGAAATAAACAAACCCTGGTTAAGAGATGTCAGGGTTTAAGAGGATTTTTTCTCATAACATTCCATTATACTCTTGGAAATAATAATAATAATAATAATAATAATAATAATAATAATAATAATAATAATAATAATAATATAAAAATAATAATTTATGACAAGAATTTCACGATATTTGTAGGATTTTTTCTCATAACATTCCATTATACTCTTGGAAATAATAATAATAATAATAATAATAATAATAATAATAATAATAATAATAATAATAATAATATAAAAATAATAATTTATGACAAGAATTTCACGATATTTGTAGGATTTTTTCTCATAACATTCCATTATACTCTTGTAAATAATAATAATAATAATAATAATAATAATAATAATAATAATAATAATATAAAAATAATTTATGACAAGAATTTCACGATATTTGTAGGATTTTTTCTCATAACATTCCATTATACTCTTGGAAATAATAATAATAATAATAATAATAATAATAATAATAATAATAATAATAATAATAATAATATAAAAATAATAATTTATGACAAGAATTTCACGATATTTGTAGGATTTTTTCTCATAACATTCCATTATACTCTTGGAAATAATAATAATAATAATAATAATAATAATAATAATAATAATAATAATAATATAAAAATAATAATTTATGACAAGAATTTCACGATATTTGTAGGATTTTTTCTCATAACATTCCATTATACTCTTGGAAATAATAATAATAATAATAATAATAATAATAATAATAATAATAATAATAATAATAATAATAATGATTTATGACAAGAATTTCACGATATTTGTAGGATTTTTTCTCATAACATTCCATTATAATCTTGGAAATAGTAATAATAATAATAATAATAATAATAATAATAATAATAATAATAATAATAATAATAATAATAATAATGATTTATGACAAGAATTTCACGATATTTGTAGTTATGATAGGTCAGTAAATATTCTATATTTGTATCAGAAAAGAGAAAGAGGAACTGTGTAAAACTAGCTTCTAGCTAATATCAATTCCCTAATATCGCAAGAGGGTCTGCCCCTCTCTTCTATTCTTCTCCTGTACTTCTCTTTCTCCCTGTTTCCTTAATCTTTCCCATCCCGAGTACCTGCCTTTTAGCTATAAACTGGATTGTATCCAGGGGTACTCTTCCTTTCCCCATATTCCCTATTCTTACTATTATTAAGGACTGTGTGTTTATATCGCAGTCTTTAAATATATTCTCCTCCGGTGACATTCTTGGCAGAGTTTTCATCCAAATTCTTATCTCCATTTGAGTTTAATGAAGCTGAATATCAGTTCTGAATAAACAAAATTCGCGTTGTATAAATGTAAAGAATCGCATAGTGCGCTTTCTTGCCGTCAAATATATAGGTTTATGAAGGTTGATTGTCAAAATTCAATCGGGACTAAAAGAAACGAACAACTTCTCTCTCTCTCTCTCTCTCTCTCTCTCTCTCTCTCTCTCTCTCTCTCTCTCTCTCTCTCTCTCTCTCTCTCTCTCTCTCTCTCTCTCCGTTACTTTCTCAGGCTTTACTGTGAACCAGGTCCCTCACACGAGACTAATAACTTCTACTGGGAGTTTATGTAACACTCGAGGTAATCCTAAGATTAACCCCCTCTCATTTATCCGGTGTTATTATGTCACTGGGAAGGGAGGGAATTTCTATATTTCCAGATTTCCATTCCTAATTCCAGGCCCTTTAACCGCTTTCAAATAGGTTGCAAACAAAGAAAACAGGTTTTCCCACAGGCAGTATTCTGACCTCGAATGAGAAATCATATAACCATTAGTCTGGGATTATTTATGTGCATTTGTTTGCGTTCATGTTTTATATATATATATATATATATATATATATATATATATATATATATATATATATATATATATATTTTATATATATATATTTGCCTGTGCATTTGTTTTGAATCTGACTTGAGATATGGTAAGAGGAGGGGAGAGAGAAGGTGCGCCAGGGGAAGGATAATCAGGAAAAGATCACAGAAAAGTTTGCATTGGTGTGAGTTCGTGTGTAATCAAAATGAAAACCAATATTCTTTCTTCCCGGATATTTTATTTTTGATGACTTCGTGGAATCCTTCTCTCCCCTATCTTTATTTTTCTCCTTCCTTGGTGCATGGTTATATTCTCCCCTTCCTTTTTCCATATTTCCTGATATTAGAGTCAAGAAAAAAAAAACCTAAAAAAGGGACCCTGCAAGATTTTTATTATGCAATTCATTATTATCATTATCCTTTCTATTAGAATTATTAATTCTATTATTGCCAATTCCTGAAAACCACTACCAGAGAAGATTCTTTTACTCAGAACAGTTAATAAAAAAGCGAGAGGTAAGTTGAAAAAATAATGACAATATAGGTGGAGATTTTGGTTATCAAATGAAACTGATTTGGGAAGATTTAGGAAGGTCTACAAATGGTGCTGTCAATAAGCTAAGACAAAAATTGAGAGAGAGAGAGAGAGAGAGAGAGAGAGAGAGAGAGAGAGAGAGAGAGAGAGAGAGAGAGAGTGAGAGAGAGTGAGAGAGAGAGAGAGAGAGAGAGAGAGAGAGTGAGTGAGTGAGAGAGAGAGAGAGAGAGAGAGAAATATATTCAGACGTTGTTACTTATCAAAGGGATTCCGTTTTAAATCCTAGTATTGCTGGATAATTTCTACTTTTTAAAATTATTGTAACTCTTAAGTATCAATCAAAAGGTGCGAGACATATTGTGGTGGTCAAAGTTTATTGGTCACATGTGAGCAGAATCCAAATGTCCTACTGGCCGAATATGCATGCTAATGATCGGAGGTAATTGCGAAGGTTAGCAAATACCGTCACATATAACTCGACAATTAAAATCTATCAAGTCCTGAGCCGTGCTTGAACTGAAAAATCAACTGTTCGTGGTATGCTAGCAACTTGGTTGACACAGTAAGAGTAATGGCTGTTGTTCTCCCACATCTAAATTAACCCTTTTATCCCCAAGGTAAGGTTAAATTTCGAACACATTTTGCTATATATGTTTTTGAAATCGCTCTAACAGCCTTCATTTTTGTCATAGAGAGGTTAGGTTAGTCTCATTCGTTTGGAAAATGTCTGAAGTTTCTCATAAAGTTATCAACAATATGCAAAAACATGTAAATAACAGTGTTTTGCAAGAACGTACCGGTACGTCCTTTGGGGGCGAAAGGGAATGACCATAACAATGGGGTCTCCAGTGAGCACAACCATACAAGATTAATGGAAATCAGTGGACGCCATCGGCTTACCATCCCCTTTATTAAGGTAAAATAATCTCGTTCAATGGTAATACAAATCCCAAAAGCTAAGGGAGGAAAGAAATTAAGCTGTCGCACAGAAAGGGTTTACAATTATGTACCTAAGAAGGTGACCAGGAAACAGCCAAAATACAAAGTAACTTTATTCCGTAATGACTAACAGTCACGATTATTGGAGGAACATGTGAAGCAATAACACCTTTTGTATCACTATTAGTGATGGAATATTGGGGATACTTTTATATGGGATAAAGTTTGTTCCCATAGCAATTATCACTGTTATTATTATCTTTTTTATTACGATGTTGTTTTTGTTGTTAAAAACATTTATATTATAATGAAACTATAAAAAAATCGCCATCTTCCACGAAAATAAATTGCATCGTGTAAAAAAAAAAAAAAAAGCTAAAACGGGCACTCAGTAGAATTATTATTATCATTATTATCACTTGCTAAGTTACAACCCTAGTTCGAAAAGAAAGATGCTATAACCCCAAGGGCTCCAATAAGGAAAATAGCCCAGTGAAGAAAGGAAATAAGGAAATAAACTACAAGCGAAGTAATGAACAATTAAAATCAAATATTATAAAAACAGTAAAGACATTAAAATAACTCTTTCATACATAAACTATGAAATCTAGAAAAAAAAGAGAAAGAAAGGTAAGATGGAATAGTGTGCCCGAGTGTACCCTCAAGTAAGAGAACTCTACCCCAAGACAGCGGAAGACCATGGTACAGAGGCTATCGCACTACTTAAGACCAGAGAACAATGGTTTGATTTTGGACTGTCCTTCTCCTTGAAGAGCTGCTTACCATAGCTAAAGAATCTCTTCTAACGTTACCAAGAGGAAAGTAGCCACTGAACAATTAGAGTAGAGTAGTTAACCCATCAAAGTTTTAAAGGCCACTCATGAATGGCAGGGGCAAGGGACAGTGAAATTGCCCTATCGAGTAGGACAATGCCCTAGAGACTGACCATATATACATATGATCAGCGCCCATGCCCCCTCTTCACCCAAGCTAGGACCAAGGAGGGCCAGGCAATGGCTGCTGATGACTTAGCATATAGACCTATAGGCTCCCCCAGACCCTGCATCTTTAGCTCACAAGGATAGTGGAATTGCAGCGACCAAAGAATCTAACGAGTCTGAGCGGGACTCGAACCAAGTCTGGCGTTCACCAGTCAAGGACGTTACCACATCGGCCCCCATAACCTTCAGCTAAGAAGAATTGTTTGATAACTTCAGTGTTGTAAAGTGTAAGAGGACATAGGAGAATGCGTAAAAAAATAGGGCAGACTATTCGGTGTATGTGTAAGCAAAGGGAAAATGAACCGCAACCAAAGCGAGGGATCCAATATAGTACTGTCTGGTCAGTCAAAGGACCTAATAACTCTATAGCGGTAGTATCACAGCATTAAGTCCGATTTTATTTGTGCTGGTCATAGGGTCATAGATGTGTTAAGTGAAGAGATCAGAAATGAAGAAATGAGAGTTTCTGTAAACAGATGATTTGGTGATTACTGCTAAATATGAGGAAGATTTACAGAGAAGGGTTGGGTGGCAAGAGACTTTGGACAATGGAAGCTTTAGAGTAAAGGTTGATAAGACTGAAGTTATGGTGAGCAGTAATGAAGGTAGGGACAGGATAGTTATGCATGAAAGTAGATGCTCGGTTACAAAGCAGGTGAAACAATTTAGATACTTGGGATCTACTATAAGTCAGGCGGGAGAATGCGAGGCTGAAGTTGAGAATAGGATAAAAGAAACCTGGGGGAAGTGGAGGGAGGTAGCAGGAGTGGCATGTGATAAAAGATGCCAATCAAACCAAATGTCAAGTTCTATAGCACAGTAATAAGACCGGTGTTAATGTATGAGCAGAAACGTGTCAGTTCTTGAAAGACTTGAAAATTATGCAATAAGAAGAATGGTATGCATAGTTAAGGCTACAGAGATGATAAGAGCGCCACGACTGAGATGGTGTGTGGGGATGCGTTGGATGGATGGCTGGGGGGGGGGGGGGGGTGAGGAGGGCTTGGAAGTAACCTCTTAGGAGGAGATAAAAAAAGAGGCAGAGAATTAGATGGCCAGATAAAGTGGAGGATGATATGGAGAGAAGAGGTTTGGTGGAAGAGGACGACTTAGATAAAAGGACTTGGAGAGTCCGCATCAGGCATCCGACCCCTTATTGTAGAGATAACGGTGAGAAAGAAGAAGACTTAACCATTACGATATGCGGTATCAAGAATCCTATTTGCTATTTTCTATCATTTATTGCAAATATTTTTTGAAAAATTTCTTTTTCTTTCTGTGTATATGGTTTTCATACTCTATTTGTGAATATATGATCGTATTAGCTTGTGTCCGCATTAAAGTGTGGTTGTTTCCGAGAAGCGACTAAAGACTCGTTAACGAATGATTTCCAGCGATTCCTGGTAGATTTCCGCCTTTGCTGGCACCCCACAGGCACGCGAGAGGTGTCACTCTTCATCACCATATCATGATGATAATCGAAA
>NC_090732.1:134192570-134197570 GCF_036898095.1 Palaemon carinicauda | reverse complement strand
CCATTTAGCCACGAAGAAAGATAAAAGTCAATGACAATTCGTCTGTTCATATACATTTAGATGTGGTTCTTCATATTCAAATAAGCCATATATTTTAATATATTAATGTCTAGATTCTCTTACTAACCTCGGGATGAGAGTCCCAAGGCGAAACCACTCGAAGATAAAAGCATCTGACCGGCCAGGAATCGAACCCTGGTCCAAGATACTTGTATGACAGTGATCGTACAATTTAGTCATGAAGAAGGATAAAAGTCAATGACAATTCGTCTGTACATATACCTGTCGAATTCAGGTTTTTTGTACTTAGAATTTAAATCAACCCATCTTCACCATCGTAGCTAATTGGTATGTTTGTACTTGGCATTCGTTTAATGATAAATTTTGCACATTTAGACGTGATTTTCACATTCAAATAAGTCATTTAATACATTAATGTCTGGATGGGTTGATTTTAATTCTAAGTACAAAAAAAACATGAATTCGATAGGTATATGTCCTTAGCCGTACAAATCACTTTCACTAGCATAATTACAAAATAAATTCGGTATGTCCAAACTATAACAGATTGAGACTTCTGGTTTTTAGCATTATAGTGAAAACGATTGAACTTTATACTGTCAAAAACATTACTGGAATTCTAAAAAAACAATAAATAATTCGTGTTGAATGTGAGAATTCTGAGAAAAACAAAATCGTAAATATTTTATAAAAGACATGAAAAATTCAATAATTATGTTTGAGGATTTTTTTTTCTAATATGCAAAATGGGTAGAATTAGTAGATTGTTCACGTGCATGCAGCTTCTTTTCAATAGATTTATTAGTAACTGTAGTGTAAATGAAAATTTCAGATTTTCAGCCTACTTGTTGACATTTTTCTTTGTTACGACGTAACAAGTAAAGATAAAATTAAATGAATCAAAAAATATGTATTGTTGGAAAAATATTGAGCATTTACCGTTAGAAAACGGAGTAAGTTTAGATATTTTGTTGTAGGTGTTTTCACGATAACTTTTTCGTTGTTATATAGAAGCGTTATTACTTTTATGTTGTTTTATATATCATGAAAAGTAAAAAGAATGGGCTTTCTTTTCATGTATGAGACATGTATATTACAGTAATTTACATACGCACAAACCCGCATAGAAAGGTTTCTCGTGTATATATATATATATATATATATATATATATATATATATATATATATATATATATATATATACATATATATATATATATATATATATATATATATATATATATATATATATACATATATATATATATACATATATATATATATACATATATATATATATACATATATATATATATATACATATGTATAAATATATATATATATATATATATATATATATACATATATATATATATACATATATATATATATATATATATATATATACATATATATATATATACATATATATATATATATATATATTAGATATAAGATGTAAATGTAAAATTATCCTTAATACATTCAAACACAATCTCGCTTCTTATACAAAGATTATTCCAAACCTGCCACATATAATGCGAAGGAAGATTTTTCCCAAAGCAGGAAACTCGTAACCAAAGCCTCGCCTTGGATAGAATTTTATCCCGACTCCTACAGAATAGACAAAACTTCAGTAATTGCCGGCCAGCGTTGATGTGCTGTGAATCAATAAGCAGAAGCTTCCTTGAAGTTTCCGCCTTGTGAGAATTTTGGAAGGAATTCCGCTTTCAGCGAGGAGGGAAATCTCAGGAACCACAAGATGGCACTTCATTTGAATTCTCTCCAGCCCACAGGTGTAAATTCCAGTTATTCAAGTGCCAATAAAAGGCGCAAATAATCAAAGGTAAAGAAATGGGAAGCGACGAAATGGGCGAGAAGTATATTCAATGCGGATCGTGGGTGTTGAGGTAAATTGGACAGGCGATATACCAGTCTCCCAAAGATGCAAAGAAAAATACAAACAAGGAAACGGAAGAGGAAAGAGATTCCCAAAGTTCGGCAGTTAAGGGAATGAAAGTCACCAAACCATGAAATCCGAAGATGAATGCGACAGGATGAATGATGTCACTGGGACAGTTTAAAGGAAAGGCACAGCGAAATTGAAGTAAATAGGGGTGAAAATGTGTATCGAGAAACAGAGGGAATCGTGAGCTAAGTAAGAGGTGTATAACGAGATTATTTCTGAGACGAACTGCCTTGGATTCAGTCCTTCCAAACCGAAAGAAGTGACTCGTAATAACGTTTGAATGGTGATATAATTGTGACGAATATTCTCATAGAATTATTGACAGTGATCATTCGTATTCTTTGGAGAGAGAAATTACTCTGGTAATGCTAGCGTTAAAAGAAATATGCGCAAAACACATAGCTAAAGAAGAAAATGATTACCTCTAAAGAAAGTTATGAAATAATAGGATTTAGATTTAAAGGTTATATATAAACAACAAAATATATATCCAAGTTTTTGTAACAAATTTCGTTTTAGAAGTGATTTATGATCAAATTTGCCGTCTTTGGTTGTCGAATGCAGGTGTCGAATGAAATATTTAATCATAATTGGGTCAGAGTTAAGTGAACCATAAACTTCAACTGTCAAAGATGCTGAAAAGGGTTTTGGCATCTTTCTCAATCAGATCAATAAATGAAATAAAAAAAAAAACCATACAAATGCTATTATTTTCAAATATGCATCATCCCATTAAAATCCTTATTTATTTTGTGTATGAATATCGATGGTAACAAATCCGTTTTAATTTCTTTGCTGAGCTCTTTACGTTTTTTGGTAATTGTTTACAACACCACGCTCTCAATTTACTCCAAAATAATGCAATCCTGCAGTTCTCATATTCTTGGACAGTTATCAGGTGGTTAGTTAAATTCTGGGAAAGCAATAATTAGCAAGATATGTTGAGGGAGGGGGAAGGGGTTATTAAAAGAAAATAGCTTGGTTTCCTCACTAAACGACTTGGAACTTACATGTCAACATCGTCAATCAAACAGAATTCGTGATGCCAGCGTACATAAACAGAAGTTCGTGATGCCAGCGTACATTTGATATACTGTATATTCAAAATATACTTAATTAAAAATGGATTAATTACTCAAAGGAGTCCATGAAATATGCAAGTTACAATAGTGACACTTTTGAGTAATCACTCAATTTTTGATTAAGTATATTTTGAATATACAGTATATCAAATGTACGATGGCATCACGAACTTCTGTTTATGTACGCTGGCATCACGAATTCTGTTTGATTGACGATGTTGACATGTCAGTTCCAAGTCGTTTAGTGAGGAAACCGAGCTATTTTCTTATTATAACCCCTTCCCCCTCCCTCAACATATCTTGCTAATCATTGCTTTCCCATAATTTAACTAACCACCTGATTACTGTCCAAGAATATGAGAACTGCAGGATTGCATTATTTTGGAGTAAATTGAGAGCGTGGTGTTGAAAAAAATTACCCGTTTTTCAAAGTTATGCATTCTTTACGTTCACTAATAATTAATCAACATCTTCATTATGAATCCCTTTCTATATACCTAACATTTCAGATACAGAAATTTTGTAAAGCCTATGGCATTTTAATAAAATCCACTTTCTAACATTAAAACTTTATTGCAAACACTCTTTCACGACCAAAGTCAACCAGTGCACTGTTAAAAATTTGCATTAAAAATACGGTAATTGTATGGTAGGATTTATTCCAGGATTTTTACCGTGTTCAAAACGGATATATTGACGTTAAGGAGTAATTTTAAGGTCACCAATCCGTAAAAGATAATAACTAAGTAAGGTAAAATTACGGTCGCCTGTATTTTATTGAAATACGGTGAGAAAAGTATATTTCTACGGGAAATTTCCGATTAAAAATACGGTTTTTTCTAACAGTGTACCTTAAAACGTTCCCTATTTCTCTTGGCTAGATGACTGCCATTCACCGCAGATAATCAAGAAAAACAAGATATAAATATATATGTATATATATATATATATATATATATATGTATATATATATATATATATATATATATATATATATGTATATATATATATATATATATATATATATATATATATATGTATGTATATATATGTATATATATATATATATATACATATATATATATATATACACACATATATATATATATATATATATATATATATATGTATATATATATATAAATATATATATATATATATATATATATATATATATATACATATATATATACACATATGTATATACATATATATTTATAGACACACACACACACACACACACACACCCACACACACACATATATATATATATATATATATATATATATATATATATATATATATAATAACACTTATACTTGGAAATTATAGGGCTGCAATAAGAAAAGATCAATTTATCCAGGATCGAAGAGGAATCGGGTTTGGGAGATCTCGTCTGCTTGGCGGCGTCCCTCGATTCAGCCTCGGTCGCCATTAAGCTCTCATTCCATTCCATCATCATCATTTCTAACATTACCACTTTCACATCCTTATCCCACTTATGGGCTGCCATTTGTGCAATAGCCTGTGGCTTACACACTTTGCGCAATTGTCGCTCTAATACCTACCTACCTATGGACATCATAGGCAATGAAAATGGCTGAAAGCTACGGTTAGGAAGATGTCTTTAGAGAAAAATTAATTTTTCCTGACAGAAAAGTATACAGTATACTTATTCACTTTAACAGAATCTTAGCAATGACAGTATGTTGTAAAAAAAAAGGAGAGTTTCCTTCGGATGACCTTCCACTTGCAATTTAAAACACTTCTGAGAAAGGAAAGCCTAAATATAAAATAAAGAAAATCTAAAAGCAGATGGCCAATTGCAGAATATCAAGACCTAATAAGCAAATGACAATCTAGGCAGTCACCTACTGAGGTACTACAATGAAGCTCAGATATTTCAACATAAAGGAAAGGATTAAGCA
>NC_090732.1:134185070-134187570 GCF_036898095.1 Palaemon carinicauda | reverse complement strand
GCTCTCAGATCAATGAAAGGCTTACCGAGTCACCAGTACAGGTCTCGAGGTAATGAGGAATCCGCACACTTCTTCCCGACATTACAAGAAGATTGGTCAACAGCGGCAAACCTTTCACATTTCGGGATTTAATTCAAAACCTGAGATACCATAAACTATCCAACTTCATTTTGTATGATTCCAAGATCAAGGAAAGTGTCAACTTCATATCTCCTTCCTGTTCCAAAACACAAAGGACGGAAGCCAAAAAAGAGACAAGAAAAACATACGAAAAATGTAAGGCAAAAAGGAATGGGGCGTAACAGAAGTTTATATATATATATATATATATATATATATATATATATATATATATATATATATATATATATATACATATATATATATATACATATATATATATATACCTATATATATATATATACCTATATATATATATATATATATATATATATATATATACATATATATATATATACATATATATATATATACCTATATATATATATATATACCTATATATATATATATATATATATATATATATATATATATATATATATATATATAAGAAAGTTTACACTAGTTTAGAGATAACTTACGTTATATTTATAAAACGCATTCATAAAAATCAGAGGAAATAAATCTGAAGAGCATAGTTTATTCTAACCTAAACACTCCTTGTCACTTCATAAATAAGTAATCCAAAATTGAAGAAATTTCAAGCAAAACGCAAAGGAGATTTTTTCGATATTATAAAAGCCTTGAATAATCTATATGCAGCCACCTTGCCCCTTTATGGTAGATATTTTCGGAAGATTTTAACCATATCTGTGTAAAATGGACCATTAATTTAGGTATAATGAACTTTGTACTAAGTTTGGCATAAATTTCTTCTTAATAGATTATATTGTGAAACATGATTAACGATGTCGGGATTCACAATGTTCCCCCTTAAATATTTTCGTATTAAGGGAATTTCGTGGTGTAATCCAGGAGGTGGTGTAATCTATAGGCTATTTGCCTTACAATGAGTAGGTCTCGAGACTGATCTCGACCGGGAAGGTGGCGATCTGGATATATCCGTTTTTTGTCTACAAACCAACTGTGTTGTTGCTGATTTGGGTAGTCAATACGGTGCCTAATCGCTAGTCATCTGTAGCTAGTCGTTAAGGAGGGTAAATGGATCAAGAAAAAAGGAATTATGATAAGCAGGGACAATCATTTACCACCATTGCAAAACGAATGGCCTCTACAGGGTAATATAAATCAGCGCTGGGGTGGAGCCATTTAATGAAAATCCCCTTTATCTCTCTCTCTCTCTCTCTCTCTCTCTCTCTCTCTCTCTCTCTCTCTCTCTCTCTCTCTCAGGAGACTGAAATAAATAAGAATTATAATAAAAAAAACTCGATGCTATTCTCGCTACTCATTTTCAAGAGCTTAAATGAAGATTTTGGGCTCAGGAAAAATCTCTTGGATCAGAACGGTCACTGAGTGAGTTGTAATACAGAGGTCAAAGTGGGTAAAGAACCCCCCCCCCATACTCCTTATTATCAAATATATTAAAGAAGTATTGTATTCTCACCAACAATTACGCGAAATAAAATAAAGTTTACGTAGCACATTTAAATAGATTGTCTCGCAGGTATGGAACTGTATATATTTTTATAAATGAGTGTATATTTGAAGACATGGATTCCTCTAAATGGGAAGAATCCTCAGAAGGAAAGAGATAGACAAAACGAGGACAGTATCTTATGTCTCTTAAACATTCGCGGAACCAGTAATTCATTCCTTTGTTAGTTGGCCACTAATTCCTCAAAAGGTTTGAGCGTTTTTATATTGCGCTAATCTCTTTAATATCATTTTAGTTTTCTAAAAATAAATTCGCTAACCGCTTTTTACATAATACTTCTGAAACTTGTATTCAATTTTTCTACTAATATTTACTAAAAGGTTTTTGACATATGAAAATGACGTTACCTATCCTTTCAACAGAAATAATCAGCGAGTTTCCTGACTCCACGATCTAAGACTCTTTTCTCTTTCTCGGCTCAACCACAATCAGACCAATTCCTTTTATTCCTCTTTTATCTTCACTAAATTCCTGAGGTCAACGCAAAATAAAAAGACGGTCGTTAGATTCTAATTACGACCCTCGTCTTACCAATGGGTTCCGTTTATTTTCTTAATGAAAACCATCAACTCAAAAGATTCGTTAGTGAAGTACCGAACAGGAAGAGGTTTCACGGATCAATGAATCCTTTAGGATTAAGCAGACCAACTTCCGCAATTAAATACCAGGAAAAGGCTTAAAAATGTGAACGATAAAATTAAGAAAATAGTTATCTGACTGGAAATATTTTCAAAGAAATTATGACTTCGTATACGCACGAATGGCTTCCATTAAAAATCGGTTATGATGATTCAATTTTTAGATAATGAACAAGTAATCGAATAGCATACATGACACGGGAGCATAAGATTATCAAAGGACTGG
>NC_090732.1:134175070-134177570 GCF_036898095.1 Palaemon carinicauda | reverse complement strand
TTATTTTGCCTAAGGTAGCAAGAAGAGGAGCTTTTAGCACTTGTTGGAGAATTCGTAATGTTACTCCACTATGTAAATGTATTTGTGGTAGCTCAAGTCCAACTGATTACCGGCCAATTTCCATAACTCCCATATTATCTAAAATTTCTTAACGTCTTTTGGCAAAACGTCTTATAGGTTTGCTGAAGGCAATTATCTGTTCCCTAGTTTGCTATTTGGTTTTTGTAAAGACCTTGGAGCATGTGATGCCCTTCTTACAATCCCAATTGCTGTACAGAAATCCCTTGATTGTGGTAAGGAAGTTCGTATGATTGGCTTTGATTTTAGTGCTGACCTTGTTTTCAAACTCAAACCGTTGGGAGTGGGTGGGTCGTTTCTTAGTATCATTGTTGAATTTTTAAGTAATAGATCTTAAAGAGTAGTTGTTGATGGGCACCATAGTGAGTATAGGAATGTGATATCTGGTGTTCCTCAGGGTTGAGTTCTTGGCCCATAACCTTTCATACTATATACACATGACATGTGGTTCGGTCTAAAAAACAAGCTTGTTGGATATGCAGATGATGCTACTCTATTTACATCAATTCCATCTCCTGCATGTAGATCTGGGATTGCTGAGTCCCTGAATTGAGATCTAGCTAAAATTGGTGTACGGTGCAAATTAAGGGGTATAAAGTTGAATCCTAACAAAACTCAATGTATGATGATAAGTAGATCAAAGACCGTGGCTCCTCAACATCCGGATCTCAGTATTGATAATGTTTCTTTAACTTTGTATGACACTTAAAATTTTAGGTGTCATTCTCGACAGAAAATTACCTTGAGAAACACATTAGGCCTGTCTTCTTCAATTGAACAAAAATTTGGCTTACTGAGAGTCTTTCAAGATTTTTGGTGATCAAATCTATTCTGAAGAAGTTTTTTAATTCTTTAATTTTACCTCGTTTCGAGTAATGTTCTCCTGTCTGGTCTTAAGCAGCTGATTCCCAACTTAATTTGTTGGACAGGAACTTACGGTCTATTAAATTTCTTATTCCTGATCTAGATATCTCTGGCACCGTCGTTCAATTAGTTAATTATTTATGTTGCATAAGATTTTTTATGATTCTGACCATCCTTTACATTCAGATTTTCGTGGACAGTTCCATCCTGTTCGTAATACTAGGTATGCAGTCAATTTTAATAGTAAGGCGTTCCCCATCATAAGGCTCAGTACTACATAGCACTCTAGAAGTTTTATTCCAGCTATGACCAAGTTGTGGAATGATCTTCCTAATCGGGTAGTTCAATCAGTAGAACTTCAATGGTTCAAAGTCGCAGCAAATGTTTTTCTATTGAACAGGCTTACATAAGTCTTTTATAGTTTGTATATCAAATATCTGTTTTAATGTTGTTAATGTTTTTAAAATATTTTATTTAAATTTTTCCTTACTTATTACATTGTTTATTTATTTCCTTATTTCCTTTCCTCACTGGGCTATTTTTCCCTGTTGGATCCCGTGGGCTTATAGCATCTTGCTTTTCCTACTATGGTTGTAGCTTGTCTAGTAGTAGTAGTAGTAGTAATAATAATAAATAAATATATATATATATATATATATATATATATATATATATATATATATATATATATATATATATTTTACGACTAGCGAATTACGTAAATTCCTGAGCTCCCAAACTCATCTGCCTTATATTACATAAACTGATACACAAGAGAATACCTAAATGTCTCTTTAGGTTACACTCAAAATACAACTGGGTGTTTACTTTACTTTTAACGGGAACTATTCTTAAATCAACTTCTTACTTCTGTTCTTAGTCAGTTCTAGGTAAAAAAAAATAAACAATTCAAAAATTAACACCAAGAATAAATCCCTCGAAATATTAAATCTGAACTAAACCTTAGACCAAGACAAAATGGTACCTAAAAAATTAAACAATCAATTGTTTCACTAGAAACTAATTTATGAAAACGTTTAATTTTGACAATTAACGAAAAAAATTGACACTTACACTATAGTAAAAAAAAACAATGATTACACTTACATATATGTAACTGTTACTCCTACATCCTTAGGGGTCACACAAGGTTACTGAATGGTTATGCAAAATAAATCCACTTCACATTTTAACCGAATCACACAGGGCCAGTCACAAAAACCAATTAATAAATTTTACCATATAAATTTACTCACATTAACACACTTCACTTTTAATTTAAAGAGTGAATGTCACCAACGTTTGAACAACACTATATAAGGTATACGTTAAAAGAGAAATCACTACTCAAATTTGATAGGAAACACTATTCACGTTTGAGGGGAATTACATAGTGGCTGGATAGATGCTGGTGAGAGGACTGGCATAAGCGCAGATCTTGTGGGATATCAGGCTGGATCTCAGGTCCTATGCATTGCTAGGCCCTATATATATATAATCATCTTAATTCACTCTAGAACCTTCCAGTTCATTCCAGCAATGCATACGATGCGTGTGC
>NC_090732.1:134162570-134172570 GCF_036898095.1 Palaemon carinicauda | reverse complement strand
TTTCTGCAGTAAAATTAACATTTTTTTTTTCTTGAAATATCCGTCCTAGAGAAAAGAAACTTCTCAAGTAACATTAAACCTAATTCCTCTCAAAATTGTCATCAAAGTTGTATTTCTCATTAGAGGCTGTTTACTAATGAATCTTGCTCTTAATAAAAGGATGTAAAGTGAGGACAGGAAATTTGACTAACTTCAAATTGATTTGCTTTAGGAATTTTGAAATATCTGACAAACTTCCGGGAAAATTATGGGATCTTTTTCAGAAGAGATATGGGATTTTATGAAAGAGATTGTGGTGCCAGCAGTAGCAAAGGCATATAGAACAAGAGGTAAATAACAACAGGAAAAAAGAAACAAGTGGGTGGAATCAAGAGATTCCAAACGGCTGTGAATTAAAACAGCATAGCCAGCAAAAGGTTGGAAGATGACTCACAAACTAATGCGGTATCTAGACGAATAAAGGGGGAAACAGAAAGAACGATAGCAGTTGCAAAGGGAGAAGTCCAGAGAGAGAGGGGTATGAGATGTTGAATATGGAAATATCTTAATTAAGAATTCTCACAATTATTGAACAGTGAGAATGAGTATAAAAAATTAGAAAATGTTCCTTCCGAAGAACCAATAGCAAACAGAAAAGAGTGAAGTCGAGAATGTTATAAAGAAAGGATAAGTAAACATGAAAATTGGCAGAAACAAAGCTTATATATATCTAAATATTCCCTTAAAATATAATTTGAATATATTTACTGGTATAGGAGTTATTGACTCCGCCGCCGAAAATAGTACATGCAAAACCCCACCCCCACCCGCTCCCAAATCTATGGTTAGGGAATGACTGGGCTACGGGTTGGGTGAGATATCTTCAAAATAATTTTTGGCATTTCAATGGTCACTCACTTCGTTTGTGACAATAATAATAATAATAATAATAATAATAATAATAATAATAATAATAATAATAATAATAATAATAATAATAATAATAATAGGGAAGCTCATCTGGATACTATGGTCATATGATAAAAAGGATGAAGGTGGAACCGATCGTAGGTTTAAAGGTCGCTCATGAATGGCAAAGGCAAGGGACAGTGACAGTGCCCTAGCAATCAGGACAATGCCCTAGAGACTGACCATATTACATATGATCAGCGCCCAAGCCTCCTCTCCATCCAAGCTAGGACCAGGCAGAGCCAGGCAGTGGCTGCTAATGACTCAGCGGATAGACCTATAAGCTCCCCTAAATCCCCCAACCTTAGCTCACAAGGATGGTAAGATGGCAAAATCTAATGGCACTAACGAGTCTGAGCGGGACTCGAACCCCCGACTGGCAAACACCAGGCAGAGACGTTACCAATCAGGCCACAGCTAAGAACATGCCAGTGATGGGGAGGAGGAATGTGAGGCGTCAGCGGATCAGACAGATAGACGAGCTGAAAAGGGATATGGGTGGGATGGGAATGGGGGAAGATGATGCAAGGAATAGAAATAGATGAAGAAAGTTGACTGCAGCGGCCGACCCTGCTATACAATGGGACTAATAAACTCGAAAAAAAATAATATTTAGAATTTAATCATAGACAGTATGGCTTTCGATAAACAATCTTTAATGTAACAGAGGTTCTTCGATTTCTTTTTAATGATGAAATATGAAGTTTCCAAACTTCACGTATACAGTATATCCATGAGTAAGAATTATCCATTTGCTTCACAACTGTTGATAGATTATTTTGTTTTAATTCTTTCAATTCATTCCATTTTATAAGAGATTTCTTTGCACGTTATAAGAAATTTCTAATCTACTGCATAATTACATCTACACACTTCGAATATTGACAATATTAGTAACAACATAAACTGAAAAAGCACGTAAGATATATTAATGACCATAAAAGGAGTCAATATCCTTGTTTTCGCACGAGTCTAAAGAGGAACCCTACTCTTTTTGATGCCGACAAAAAAACAACTCATTATATTTACCCTGGAAACAGAACGCAGTTATATTTCATTAAGTTTCTCTTGGGGAATGAAAGGGCAGGAAATTGCAACGAAAACAAATAAATATTACAGATGGCTGTTAGCTGACTAGGAAACCCTCCAATGCTAGAATTGTAACTTTATATAAGCCGAATATAAGGTTGAATTAAATTACGAAAAAAAAAAAAAAGAAAATGCTTAAGCTAAGCATAAAAAATAATTAATGACTATTCGTTGAAATTTGAAAAAGTAAAACTGTATATACACACACACACACACACATATATATATATATATATATATATATATATATATATATATATATATATATATATATATATATATATATATATATATATATATATATATATCACACTTACTTATTCCATTGGTTTTCGAGCCACACGGTGACCCATGACCACTCTTGTAAAGTTCCCCCATTCTCTCCTATCCTGTGCTCTATTCCCCCATTCTCTGAAGTCCTTCCTTAAGCGTCTGTTCAAATCCTTTCTGGGTCTGCAAAGTAGTCTTTGTCCAATCCTGTCAGCAAGGAATATTCTCTCTGGAATTCGTTCCTCGGTGATTCCTGACCTGATTTAATTTTATTACTCTGCTAATGCGTGGTTGATCCGTTTAGTCTCTGATCTCCAATTATTATGCCTTATTCTCCACTCTGGAACACCATGGTTAAATATAGACATAGTGATTTTTCTTAATATCTTACTTTCAAAACTTTCAATCTCTTTTCTAAAGTCTTGGTGAGTGATTATATAGTAGTAGTGGTGGTCTGATTGTACTGGATGCTCTTACTTTGGTCTTTGCCGAGACAGATCTTCTTTTATAGAGTTCTATTAAGCTAAAATAGCATCTACTGGTCGATCTAATCTGGCGTCAACCTCTTCTTCCATTCTCTCGTCTTTTCCTAGATATTTGAACTATTCCACCACTTTTATATTCTTGTTGTCTCAGTTTACCTAACCTAATGGTTGATTCCCTTGGTATTTCCATGTTATCAGTTTACCTTTCATTTATAGTTAGTCCCCTTTATTTGCAACTTCCCTTAATTTATTATTATCCGCTCTGTATCCCTCATATCTTCTGCGATAATGTATCTATGTCGTCTGCTTATCCTAAACAGTTGAATGATAGGACTCTTAATTTTGGTCCTCCGTATGTCCCAGCAATAGTTCTAGCTACTTTTTCCATCACTATATTAAAAAATATTGGAGACAGAATGCTTTTTTGTTTTAAACCATTTTTCATTAAGATAAATGTTATAATTTTTTCCATATCCTACCGAGCATTTAGTATTTGTACAGCAGGGTCTATTAAGAGTATCAATTTAACCGAATTTCCCCATTCTACTAAACTAATCCACATCGATAGTCGGTGAATACTATCACAAACCTGTTGATAATCAATAAGTAGGTTTAATAAATATCTATCATACTCCCAAAAACTTTTTGTTAATTGTTTAACTGTAAAAAGTTGGTTATTGGCCGATCCACTCTTCTGAAACCGAATACAAACCGGAATTGAAAAGATAAAACACCACTCAGTGTGGTAATTTCTTTACATACAAAATAGAGAATAGATTAAACAGATTGTAGTGAACAGTAACACAGTACACGAGTTCAAGAATAAGTTAGACATGATCATAAAGTCTAAAATTTTAAACTATATCCCTCTACCCAATAGCAAATGGAGTCTCCCCGGATGGACTACAAGGATTTTAAGACATTCAAAATCCTTGTAACTCCTTGTAACTGATATTCACCGACGGTACTCCGATGGCAAGCAGTTAGGTTGTAACCGAGATTTTCATGAATGCAACTAAACTTACTTGGTTGGAACTTGAGTATTTATACCCATTCTAGTCAAGAACGGAACAAAAATTCAAACAAAAGGATGCAGGAAAATACATAAATAGACAGGTTACCACTCAGAGGGGAAAGCGATAACAACAATAAACAAAAAAATAAGAAATACCATTACAATGTACGAGCGTGTGCAATACTCAAGCGGTACATGGCTCCACCCCCCGCCCCCCCATCAAAAAAGACATACATGTGAAATAGGCCGCCTTCCTCTTGAGAGGCGTACAGTAGGCGGGTCATCTGACAGGAGATATGCAGGTTTTAGGAGATCAATGGAGACCTAGTCTTCTGTGCCACGGGTGTTGAGGATCACGAGGAAAGGGTCTGTGTAAAGGGGAGTTTAATGGTAGCTTTCTAAAGTCGTTGCTCGCGGCATGGAGTAAATTTACCCACACCATGACGTAGGCGCTGGAGATTGTTGGAGGAGGTTGCAACTGGAAAAAATTAGGCAGGGACGACCAACGGGTCGCCATACACCATTTCAGTTGCCAAAACAGCCAGGGCATTTTTAGGAGTGGTCCATAGTCCCTGGAGGACCTACGGAACCTGCGATAACCAGTTGGAGTCCTTGCAGCAGGACATCAAAGCTGCTGTAAGTTAACAGTGAAAACATTCAACCATACGATTGGCAGCAGGATGTATGCGGTTGTCTGATGAAGGGCGATACTCAGGAGATTCACTAATGATGTTCACAACTGAGAGATAAAAGTAGTACCCCTGTTAGAAGTAACATGCTCAGGGATACCGAATCTATCAGGAATCTTTCCAGAGAGTAAGGCAGATGTTGCATTTTCCATGGGAATGGCATCAGACCATCAAGTGGACCGGTCAGCGACAGTGAATAGGTAACGTTGTCCTTGTGATGTGGGTAGAGGACCTACAACATTGACATGAATGTGGGTAAAGTGCTTATGAGGTTGATGAAAAGTGCCAACTCCTGAATCTGCGTGTCGATGTAATTTTGAAGTTTGGCATGAAGTACAGGCACAGACTCAATCCTTAACATCTTTAATAATGCCATGCCAAATGAACTTTGTCTTCAGTAGCTGTGCAGTAGAATGGCACGAGGGATGTGAAAGGCCATGAATGAAATCAAACACCTGTCGGTGCATGGGAGAAGGTATCCACGGTCTAGATCTACCAGTACTGATGTCACAGAGGAGGGCGGTGTTGCAGTTGTGGAGAGGTATGTCCTCCCAACAAAAGGATGTGCAGGATGTCCTACATGCTTGATACTCTGGATCTTTTCATCGGGCTTCTGCCAAGGTGTTATATTCCAATCCCAGGACGTGGAGGTGGATGGAACACGAAGGAGAGGAAGACCTAAGACCAGGTGGAGAGATTGCATTAGAGATGATATGAGGGAGAAGGGAGTATGGGAGGAAATGACACAGGACAGAGGGAGATGGAAGAGACTCATTAGAAACGGCGACCCCGAATAGGGATAAAGCTGGGAAGAAGAAGAAGAGGTGAATAACAGTCAATGTGTTTCTTGACAGGGCATCGACAACGGGAATCATTTTGTCAGGGGTGTGCTGAAGGGTACAATTGTATTCAGCAATGGTGGAGAGATGTCGGCATTGACATGCGGACCAGACGTCGGACTGTCGAGTGAAGGTGTGCACCAGAGGCATGTGGTCCATGCAAATGACAAAATGGGTATCTTCCAAGTGGCAAAAATGGACAGCCCAATGCACCGCCAAAAATTTGCAGTCGAAGGTAGAGTAGTCAGATTCCGCCTTGGACATTTCCTATTGAAGAAATCCAATGGTTGGGGCGAGCCGCTGACCACCTGCTTGAGGACTGCCCCAATAGCGACATCACTGGCATCGGTGGAGAAGGAGGGGAGAATGTGGCATGGAAAAAGTGAGAGCAGCAGCAATTGATAGGGCATTCTTTGCATGGCAGAAATCTGCCAAGGGGACACCAACTCCAGGTTTTTTGGCTTGCCCTTGAGGGAGGCATAGAGGAGAGAAAGAGTGGCAGTGATGGCTGGTAGGAAATGGTGATAATAGTTAATCATGCCCAAGAATTCTTGCAGTTCTTTGATGGTCGAGGGCATGGGGAAGTTTTGAAAGGCTGCAAACATCTCAGGAAGAAGGTGGACTCCTTCAGGAGTGATGCGGTGCCCTAAGTTTCATAGTTCGTTGGCACCAAAGGTACACTCGCCGTACCGGGTTACAAAGCCATTATAAAGTAGGCAGTCGGCCATGATGCATAGATAAAGGTGTTGTTCCTCTTTGGAGGAAGAGAACACAAGTATGTCGTCCATGTAGCATACACAGAAGGGGAGGTCCCCAAAGATGCCATCCATGAGATGTAGAAAAGTGGCCCAAGCATTACGAAGGCCAAAACAGGAGTAATTGAAGGTGTATGTACCGAAGGGGGTGGTGATGGCAGTCTTGGGGATGTCTTCTGGGTTCATGAGCACCTGACAAATCCCTTCAGGGGTGTGAGCGTGGAGTAAACCTTCGCTTTGTGCAAGTAGGAGGTCATGTTGGCGATGTTTGGGAGGGGGTAGTGATTGGGTCCTGTCTCCATGTTCAGGCGCCTGTAATCCCAAATGGACGTAGAAAGACATCTTTAACCCAGCCACTGAGGGGGGGGGGGCATGCCAGTCTCAACTTGGTGCTGGTCTCATGCCCGGGTAAATGAGGAGGGTTGGCAGCAAGAAAGGCATCCGGCCATGAAAAATTAGCCAAAACAAAGATGGTCATTGAATATAATCAGAATGAAATTAATGCTAGGGCATTCCCAGCAAGCGATGTGTTGGGACCTCGCCTGATTTCTCCGAAAAATTGGAAAAGGCTACCCAGTCATGGGCGGGCTGGGTTAAAGAGGCAAGTTCAGAGGAAAATGTCTGAGGAGAGGGTGAGAGTAGCAACTCTGAATGTGGGGACAATGACTGGAAAAGGGCGAGAACTGGTTGACCTCATGGAGAGAAGGAAGATTGGAGTGCTGTGTGTGCAAAAGACCAGGTGGAAGGGAAATAATGCAAGAGAACTAGGCAAAGGTTGTAAATTATATTACAGTGAAGCATTCACGTCAACTTCGGTCGACGTTGAATTGCTGTCCACTTCATCAGGAGTAGAGGCATTGACGGAGCTCTGTAAGCCTGTCCATAAGGGTGTCGACTATGGTCATCAGGTCTTTCATGGGCAAAATATTGATATCGGAAATGGCCGCTCGTACAAGTTCAGGTAGGCGCCGTACCTAAAGTGCGCCAAGTAGATTCACTTCCTGAGGAGATCCGTCAGCGGTAGGTTGAAAGCGAGCAATTGTGGTCATTTCCCTGAAGGGGAGCGAACCCTTTTGGTCCCCCAACAGTTGTTGAGACAGCTGAAAAGGTTTTGCTATGCAGGAGGCCGGTGATGGCGAGTGCTGCTCGAGGAGGTATGATTTGAGGTCTTCGTATTTTATGGGGGTTGTCCTCTTGTTCGCACAGCCAATCGGATATTTCTAGGAAACTGTCCTTGGGGATGGCCGCAGGAACATACTCTGCTTTGGTACTTGACCGAGTTACACCTTTTATGTGAAACTAGACCTCAGCACTTTGGAACCAGGCAAACGCTTCTCCTCTGGCGAAGGACGGTAGTTTCAGGGGCATGGTGTTGATAGCAGAGTCAGCGTCTAAGGGCGGCATTATCAAAGAGTAAGGCATGGGAGGTACTTGAACACTCCTGTGGTCACCCATGTGCCGGCGAGCAGTTAAGTTGTAACTGAGATAATCTCGTGAAGGCGACTAAAGTTTATTTGGTGGGAGCTTGAGTTTCTATACAATCCATTCCAGTCAAGAAGGCCATAAACATTCAAACACAAGGATACATGAAAATACATGAATAGACAGGTTATCACTGAAAAGGGAGAGCGATAAAGACAATAAACAAAAAATAAGAAATACCGATACAATGTACGAGTGTTTGATACACAGGCGGTACAGTACTCACACTACCAGGAACTTATCTTTTTCGTAGAGCATTCTGTTCAGTTTTTGTATATGCAGGCTCATCCCATGAGTTACTACCAGGCAAACGCTTCTCCTCTGGCGAAGGACGGTAGTTTCAGGGGCATGGTATTGATAGCCTAGTCAGCGTCTAAGGGCGGCATTATGAAAGAGTAAGGCATGGGAGGTAGTTGAACACTCCTGTGGTCACCCATATGCCGGCGAGCAGTTAAATTGTAACTGAGAGACTCTCGTGAAGGCAACTAAAGTTTATTTGATGGGAGCTTGAGTTTCTATACAATCCATTCCAGTCAATAAGGGCACAAAAATTCAAACACAGGGATACATGAAAATACATGAATAGACATGTTATCACTGAAAGGGGAGAGAGATAATGACAAATAAAAAATGAGAAATACCAATACAATGTACGAGGGTGTGTGATACACGAGCGGTACAGTACTCACACTACCAGGATCTTATCTTTTTCGTAGAGCATTTTGTACAGTTTTTGTATACGCACGCTTATCCAATGAGTTACTACCACGCAAATGCTTCTCCTCTGGTGAAGGACAGTAGTTTCAGGGACATGGTGTTGATAGCAGAGTCAGCGTCTAAGGGCGGCATTATCAAGGAGTAAGGCATGGGAGGTACTTGAACACTCCTGTGGTCACCCATGTGCCGGAGAGCAGTTAAGTTGTAACTGAGAGACTCTCATGAAGAAAACTAAAATTTATTCGGTGGGAGCTTGAGTTTCTATACAATCCATTCCAGTCAAGAAGGGCACAAAAATTCAAATACATGGATACATGAAAATACATGAATAGACAGGTTATCACTGAAAGGGGAGAGCGATAATGACACTAAACAAAAAATAAGAAATACCGATACATTGTACGAGGGTGTGTGATACACGAGCGGTACAGTAGCCTACTCACGCTCCCAGGAATTTATCTTTTCCGTAGAGCATTTTGTTCAATTTTTTTATACGCAGGCTCATCCCATGAGTTACTACATGGTTCCCATATCTCTTCTGGTATATTATCCTTACTAGGACATTTGTTGTTTCTTAGTATTTTTTACTTTATTGTCACCAATAGGATTAGTTCGCTCTCTCTCTCTCTCTCTCTCTCTCTCTCTCTCTCTCTCTCTCTCTCTCTCTCTCTCTATATATATATATATATATATGTGTGTGTGCGTATATATATATATATATATATATATATATATATATATGTATGTGTGTGCGTATGTATATATATATATGTGTATATATACATATATATGTATATATTTACACACACACACACACACATATATATATATATATATATATATATATATATATATTTATATATATATATATATATATATATATATATATATATATATATATATATATATATATATATGGGTTATTATCAAAAGAGTGACAAGACGAAAGAGTGACAAAAATTACAGAAATTCAAATGACAAGACAAAAAAGTAAAAGATACGGAAATTTAAAAGAGCGACGAGATAAAAGAGTGACAACATCGCGGAAAGTCAAAAGAAGTGGCATAAAGAAAAAGTAATAAAATCTAAATATGTGCTAAGCAATAAAATATCTAATTACTTAAAACAATGGCTTATTTGTCGTTTTTCTAAACTTTTAACCATACAGAAATTATCTAATTACTTAAAATACTGGTTTCTCCTATTACAACGACAATAGACTTTGTTTGAACAAATTCATTTTTACAAATTCGCATTTCTTGAACAGTCTCTGTTATATCTCATCATGGATGAATACGTCTATATAAAATCTCAGAAGGACAAGGAGAAGCTTACTTTCAATGGATATATATACCGATATCAGCGATCCAGAAACCATAACCATTATTTACGCTGTGAAGATAAAAACTGTTATGGTTCTGCTACTCTTCTAGGAGTTTCCTTTTTCAATGTCAGTGGTGGCTCAGTATCAGAAGGAAAAGCGCATACTCATCCGCCGATTGATGGAAGAAAAGAAGTTATAGAAGCATTAACAAATTTGAAATCTCGATCTACTTTGTCAAATGCATTAGCTGCCCCAATTGTCCAAGATGTCAGACACGCCGTAAACATTAGCGACTCAACAGAAATGCCTTCAACAAGTGCCTTGAAACAAATTGTTCGTCGTATCCGTAAAAAACAACTTCCATCAGAACCAGAGTGTAATGTAGAT
>NC_090732.1:134155070-134157570 GCF_036898095.1 Palaemon carinicauda | reverse complement strand
GGCAAAATCGTAAGTTGTCATTTGAACCTGATATAGAGCAGCTAGGAAACTGCAAGAAAATGTTAGCAATAAGAAAACGTACATTACAACTAGGCTACTTAGAGTAAGTTTGAATGTGTAAGATAACAGGCACGAAGTCAAAAATGTAATAGATATATTAACGTTATTTTCATTAAATATTTAGAAGTTAATGTTATAGATGAACACATATAGGAGGTGTCATGGAGTACACAATGGAAAATCTCCGTGTAAACTTCGTTGAATGCTTCCAATGGTCAATGGTCTATACAACAAACATTATTCCGGAAGTCTGCCTCACGGAAGAAATGTTGAACCCGAATGAAAGAAAACTGTGTGGAATCAATTTCATACCACAAAATTGCGTTAAAATGTCTATGGTTACCGCCAAGGGTGACGTTATATTAGTATGTCAGGCCGAGACATACAACTTGCGGTAAGGCCACGAGGCTAGTGACCAAATCTAAAAAATAACAGTCTGTCCACAGCATATAGAAAACGCGCCCTTTCGAGCACCTCAAAAGCTTTCCAGGAAGTTTATGGTCATAAAATATCCATTTATCTACTTGCAGATTTGGGAGTATTAAAGAAGAAGAAGGAGAGAGAGAGAGAGAGAGAGAGAGAGAGAGAGAGAGAGAGAGAGAGAGAGAGAGAGAGAGATTTTCACAATGCTTGTATAAATAGTATTAAATCATTGCTATCAAGATTTAACTTTTTTTGTTATTCAAAAAAGTAAAATTACTCCTCAATATGATGAATTCTATGACACAAGCTATAGAAAGTTGTTGGCGGAGAATTCATAACTTGATTCGTTTATCTCGAACTGTAGATTCGGATGACCTTGATACAGAAAATCAAAATCAAGTGTTATGTAGTGTGAATGGAACGGCAAATTTTGTAAAAAACGATTATGATTATCACTTTTTATGTGTTCCCAGACATCACTGACTCGCTTCTTCAAGATGACACAAAGAATAAGGGAGGAAAAAAGGGTACATGAACCTGCTTTTTCAAAGCCCTTAACCCTAATTCTTGCTTTCAGGTTAAAGAACTCAAGAATCAAGGGTTTTTTAAAATCGGCTTTTCAAGCATTTCCTCCGCTCTCTTCCTTCTTTCTTTACGGCAGCCGTAACAATCAAGTGTTTATTTTGGGCTTTAGAATTAGCGTTACTGAAAATAGCAACATAACTTTAGAGTTTGGAGTAAATGCGAATGAGTCACAGTGAGATCCCGGATACTAATTCGAAGAGGAAAACGAATAAAAAGCTTTTAGATAAATATCACTTCAGCACGAAAAAAAATGATTGTACTGCACATGGTGGAAACATGACTTGCGATGCTGAGGAAAAATGGATATACGTAATAAAAAAAATAAAAATAAAAAAAATTCTACAAGTAAAGAAATGGCTTTCCAAAAGATAGAGGACAGTTAAGTGCGAGTAGTGTATCCATACAATCGGAAAAGACTGTGAAAATGGCGAGGTTTAACACGGCATAGTGGACCAGGTCAAATCAGAGCATTATCATCCTGTATGGGTTTAACCCGGAGTATGAAGTGTGCAGGCCTGGACCTCTAAACCAGCCATTTTCAATCAGTGTGAGTGATGACGAAAACCGTAAGTCTTGACCTTAGTAACGTTGACTATTATATATTATATATAATTATATAAAATTATATATAAGGATACGTGTTGTGGAATATAATGCAGATTATCTGAACCTCTTCCTTTTCAGCGACATAAAGCAAAGGAAATTCCGAGGAAAAATTAAAATTTTAGGAGTTTGTTCCAACCAAGACTTTCATGTTTTTTTTTTTTTTTTTTTTTTTTGGTAGGTACTGATTACTGTTAGGGCATTAGGAAATTTTGACTACATGAAGCGTTTTAGAAGCAAATATTTTGTTGCCTAATTTTATTTGGAAAAAATAAAGGACAGCAATCCTTTTTGGCATTTTAAGAAGATCCTACCCATATTCAGATATAGCAATTAAGCTATTAACATTAATTGTTTAAGCTTACCCTTCTAATTTCCCAATCCCAAAATCAGAAAAAACATGTTAGAATTCATTGTTTCCAGACAATATACTGAGCATTACTCCATTCCATTGTATATTGTTCGTTAAATGTAACAGTTCTGTTTTCTGTCATCTGAGCAATTTCATTAGTTTTCCCCTTGCCCTTCCCGCCTTTCATGATAACGGTAACACAAAAAGGCAAATTCTTCCACATATTTCCGGGTAAGCACTCCAGCATGTAATAATAATAATAATAATAATAATAATAATAATAATAATAATAATAATGATAATGATAATAATAAAAATAAATAATAATAATAATAAATGATAATAATAATAATAATAATAATAAAAATAATAATAATAATAACATTAATGATAGGTTCAATTCTGCTTAATAACTGACAGTCAGAGAAGCATTGATATAGTCATATTTAAAAATGACTATTCCCGATCTCCATTTCT
>NC_090732.1:134127570-134150070 GCF_036898095.1 Palaemon carinicauda | reverse complement strand
TATTTCTTGAAATTCGGTCAAATAGTTTTTTAGTTTTATGATTCGTTTTTTTACTCTTCGTGACTTTGGCCCTGACTTTTGATCCAATCACTCCCAAAATCTAATCAAATTGTCTTTTGATTCTGGCCGATCATCCCATCAAATTTCATGAGATTCGGTCCAGTCGTTTTTTGAGTTATGCGAATCACTAACACAAAGAAAAAGTTGGCGAAGGTAACAAAGGGGAAATTGGGATTTACAGAAATAGACACTTAAATTAAAAATTAAATATCATAATTCTGAACGGGCTCTCACATAAAATCTTCTTAAATTACGTGAAACAAATATCCGTAATGATTTGAATGTGTAAAAAGAAATCCTGGGAAATGCTTGTGATCAAATAAAAATACCATGCTTAATTCAAAAAAATTATAAAAACAGTAGTTGAAAACTAATTTGTTCATGCATTCAAAGGATTAAGAGCACATCATGCACAACAATAATTTTTCAGTAATTGCTATTAGTTCTTATATTATGGAAAACTAAATTTTTTAATAGGCTCTTTCTTAAAACCAATGAAAAAGTGGTCAATAATGACTTAGTCACACACACACACACACACACACACATATATATATATATATATATATATATATATATATATATATATATATATATATATATATATATATATATATATTAGAAAAATGTTCTACATGTATAAGGGTTCGATGCAATCGGCAATACAGTAGATCAAATTGAGACCATTGCCATGTTCTACGCAGTCGTGAATGGGATTTCATTCTTCGATATAGTCAACTCAATAAGATTCTGGTTCTTAAAAAGTCACTCTAAAAACAGAAGCGTTTATTTCTGTAAAGGTCACTCATGAGCGGCAGAGACAAGGGAAAGGACAATGTTCTTCGAAAATTACTATATACATTGATCAGCGCCAAACCCACCTCTCCACCCAAGCTATGAACAGGGATGACCAAGGAATGGCTGCTGATGACTCAGCAAGAAGACCTACAGGCTTACCAAAACACCCCGTAAAAATAGCTAAAAAGGACCGTGAGGTTGCAGACACAACTTTGATACTATCAGGACTGAGCGTTGCTCGAACCCGTGACCAACAGATTGCGAGACAGTAACGTTTTTATTTGGCAACAGCAACCATGACTTTTTTTTTTTTATTCAGACCATATATCAGAATATGGTAACCTAATTCCACTCTTACTAGACTCCTGGGGTTTGTTGCAAGTGGCGACGACGTCTGGACTCGAGACTTGGCTTGATCCACCGATACTTAACTTCACTTCATGAGAGACAAACAGATGTTCATGGAACGGACAAACCAATAACAATTGTGTACGGAACGTGGTATTGGTGTTGGATGTTTGTCTTGTTGCAATCAACCGTAACTTGAGTAACAGTCTCTTACATTGTGTTGAACTTTTCTGTCCATCCGGATACAACACCTGATTGAAACTTATTTCGGTGATATTTAATATATACAAAAGACGATTCTCATCCGTACCAATTTTGAAAATACCTAAATATTTGGTGGTTCTAAAATCTCCCAAATATCTTTAAAAACTTTACGAAGAGCAATTTGGGATCGTAAATCCTACCAATACCATTTGCATTACCGACCAAATATTCCCAGTCATTCGTTTTCTTTCATGAACAGATAAAACACTAGCGATTACAATTAGCTAAAAGAAGTTAAACATTCATATATATATATATATATATATATATATATATATATATATATATATATATATATATATATATATATATATATATATATATATATATATATATAAAACATGAATCTTCACCAAAATGTATTTTTTCTGGAACATATCGATTCTATGAAAAATCCAGGAAGTTTTCCAGGTGCTAGAATAAAAACCATAAACTCCTTTCTATAGGTTATCAAATACTTATAAAATGAACCATTCTGTTATGTACTATCAATAACTCTAGTGAATTTAGAAATAATGCTCAAAACCAACATTTCACAGTACAGGGATTCATCCAAATTTCAGATATATTTTGGTTGAAAATCCTACAAAGTCCGTTTCGTTGACGACGCTAATGACCAAGAAACCCATAAGGATCACTTTATAAGTCATAATACGATAATCATATGTAAACATTTTAATATATCTCGACAATAATTACATATCATTATTATAATGAAATTCAATTTCCACTAATGCTTAGGAAGAGGTTGCAAGCACTACAATTTTACTTCTTGCTGGGGATGAACAAGGCTTCTCTTCATGACCCCAAAGGCAATTTCATTATTCGTCCTGTTTTGTGTTATTATGAAGGCTCTCGAAATTATACCCAAGAAACGTTTTAAAGGAAGAGATAAACAAACCCTGGTAAGAGATGTCAGGGTTTAAGAGGTTTTTTTTCTCATAACATTCCACTATACTCTTGGAAATAATACTAATACTAATACTAATAATAATACTAATAATAATAATAATTTATGACATAGAATTTCACGATATTTGTAGGGTTTTTCCTCACAACATTCCATTATACTCTTGGAAATAATAATAATAATAATAATAATAATAATAATAATAATAATAATAATAATAATAATAATAATAATTTAGGACAAGAATTTCACGATATTTGTAGTTATGATAGGTCAGTAATATTCTATATTTCTATCAGAAAAGAGAAAGAGGAAATAATAAATGTGTATACGAAGAGTAAGGAGAAGCAAAGTATTGTGTGTTTATATCGCAGTCTTTAAATATATTCTCCTCCAGTGACATTCTTGGCAGAGTTTTCATCCAAATTCTCCTCTCCATTTGAATTTAATGAAGCTAAATCTCAGTTCTGAATTAATAAGAATCGCGTTGTATGAATTTAAAGAATCGCTTAGTGCGCTGTCTTACCGTCAAATATATAGGTTTATGAAGGTTGATTGTCAAAATTCAATCGGGACTAAAAGAAACGAACAATTTCTCTCTCTCTCTCTCTCTCTCTCTCTCTCTCTCTCTCTCTCTCTCTCTCTCTCTCTCCACCCCCGTGACCTTCTCAGGCTTTACTGTGAACCAGGTCCCTCACACGAGACTAATAACTTCTATTGGGAGTTTATGTAACACTCGAGGTAATCCTAAGATTAACCCCCTCTCATTTATCCAGTGTTATTTATGTCACTGGGAAGGGAGGGAATGATTTATATTTCCAGATTCCCATTCCTAATTCCAGGCCCTTTAACCGCTTTCAAATAGGTTGTAAACAAAGAAAACAGGTTTTTCCACAGGCAGTATTCTGACCTCGAATGAGAAATCATAACCTTTAGTCTGGGATTATTTATGTGCATTTGTTTGCGTTCATGTTTTTATATATATATTTGCCTGTGTCTTTGTTTTGAATCTGACTTGAGATATGGTAAGAGGAGGGGAGAGAGAAGGTGCGCCAGGGGAAGGATAATCAGGAAAAGATCACAGAAAAGTTTGCATTGGTGTGAGTTCGTGTGTAATCAAAATGAAAACCAATATTCTTTCTTCCCGGATATTTTGTTTTTGATGACTTCGTGGAATCCTTCTCTCCCCTATCTTTATTTTTCTCCTTCCTTGGTGCATGGTCATATTCTCCCCTTCCTTTTTCCATATTTCCTGATATTAGAGTCAAGTAAAAAAATAAAAAAAAAAAACCTAAAAAAGGGACCCTGCAAGATTTTTACTATGCAATTCATTATTATCGTTATCCAATTCATTATTATCGTTATCCTTTCTATTAGAATTATTAATTTTATTATTACCAATTACTGAAAACCACTACCAGAGAAGATTCTTTTACTTAGAACAGTTAATAAAGAAGCGAGAGGTAAATTGAAAAAATAATGACAATATAGGTGGAGATTTTGGTTATCAAATGAAACTGATTTGGGAAGATTTAGGAAGGTCTACAAATGGTGGTGTCATTAAGCTAAGACAGAAATTGAGAGAGAGAGAGAGAGAGAGAGAGAGAGAGAGAGAGAGAGAGAGAGAGAGAGAGAGAGAGAGAGAGAGAGAGAGAATTAGTTTTCGCTAAAACTCCAGTGATGAAGCTCAGTTGTTTGAATATGTCATAAACAAATTTTCTTAAATATACTCAGACGTTGTTACTTATCAAAGGGATTATGTTTCAAATCCTAGTATTGCTGGATAATTTCTATTTTTTTCTAATTATTGTAACTTTTTTAGTATCAATCAAAAGGTGCGAGACATCTTGTGGTGGTCAAAGTTTATTGGTCACATGAAAGCAGAATCCAAATGTCCTACTGGCCGAATATGCATGCTAATGATCGGACCTCCAGGAGGTAAGTGCGAAGGTTAGCAAATACAGTCATATATAACTCAACAATTAAAATTTATCAAGTCCTGAGCCGGGCTTGAACTGAAAAATCAACTGTTCATGGTATGCTAGCAACTTGGTTGACACAGTAAGAGTAATGGCTGTTGTTCTCCCAAATCTAAATTGATGACCATAACAAGGAGGTCTCTAGTGAGCACAACCATACAAGATTAATGGAAATCAGTGGACGCCATCGGCTCACCATCCCCTTTATTAAGGTAAAATCATCTCGTTCAATGGTAATATAAATCCCAAAAGCTAAGGGAGGAAAGAAATTAAGCTGTCGCACAGAAAGGGTTTACAATTATGTACCTAAGAAGGTGACCATGAAACAGCCAAAATAAAAAGTAACTTTATTCCGTAATGACTAACAGTCACAATTAATAGAGGAACATGTGAAGCAATAACACCTTTTGTATCACTATTAGTGATGGAATATTGGGGATACTTTTATATGGGATAAAGTTTGTTCCCATAGCAATTATCAATGTTATTATCTTTTTTATTACGATGTTAATGAAGTTTTTGTTGTTAAAAACATTTATATTATAATGAAACTATAAAAAATCGCCATCTTCCACGAAAATAAATTACCTCGTGTAGCAAAAAAAAAAAAGTAGAACGGGCACTTAGTAGAGCGCATACCTTCGCCACCAATATTTTTTTCCAGCAAATAAAAAAAAAAAAAAAAAAAAAAAAAAAAAAAAAAAAAAAATGATGACGATGTTCAAGTAAATCGGACAAAATTTATCACGATACAGCAAAAAGACGTGCCTGGCCTTTTCATTATCGTGACCTCGACCTTTAACCCAATCACTTCCAACATCTAATCAAATTGTCCTTGGATCATGGCCAATTATACCACCAAATTTCATGAGATTCAGTCAAATATTTTTCGAGTTATGTTAATCACAAACACACAGCCACACATACAAACAAATAAATACATAAACGAGGGTAATGGAATGACAGTCAAGTTGTATATCACAAGATAGGCAATTGAAAAATGTAAATGTAAATTTTAACACCAGTTTCACAAAAACCGGATAAAATCTGACCACGACATAGGAAAAAGACATTTTCTAACCTTTTCGTGACCTTAACCTTGATATGACCCACTGATCCCCGAAATCTAATAAAATTGTCCTTTGATCATGGCCAATTATCCAATCAAATTTCAGAAGATACGGTCAAATAGTTTTTGAGTTTTGTATTTCGTTTTTTACCTTTTCGTGATCACTTTGTATTTCGTTTTTTACCTTTTCGTGATCATTTTGTATTTCATTTTTTACCTTTCCGTGATCATTTCGTTTTTTTACCTTTTCGTGATCATTTTGAATTTCGTTTTTTACCTTTTCGTGATCATTTTGTATTTCGTTTTTTACCTTTTCGTGATCATGGCCTTGAGTTTTGACCCAATCACTCCTAAATTCTAACCGAATTGTCCTTGATCATGACCAATTACCCAACCAAATTCTATGAGATTCGGTCAAATAGTTTTTGAGTTATGGAAAATACAAACACACAGACAGACAACGCCTATCAAAACATAACCTCCGCTGATGCGAAGTTAGCAAAGATAATAACATCAAAAACTAAAACGGACACTCTGTAGAGCGCATACCTTCACCGCCACCACTTTTGTCAGCAAGAAAGCTTATGAAATTAATGCAAATCGGATAAAAATTGACTACAATAGGGGGAATAGACATTTTTTACCTTTTCGTTATCTTGACCTTGACCTTTGACCTAATCACTTCTAAGATCTAATCAAATTATCCTTGGATCATGGTCAATCACCCTACCAAATTTCATGAAATTATATCAAATAGGTTTTAAGTTATGCAAATCACAAACAAAGACAGACATACAAACAAATAAATACACAAACAAACGTAATGACTTCATTATATCTTGTATTTCACAAGATTGACAATTGAATTATGCACATTTTGGCACTAGTTTCATGCAAATCAGATAAATATTTACAAAGATATAGCAAAAAGACCTTTTTTACCTTTCGTGACCTTGACCTTGATCTTTTGGCCCAATCACTCCCGAAATCTAATCAAATTGTCCTTGGATCATGGCCAACCATCGCATCAAATTTTATGAGATTCGTTTAATAGTTTTTGAGTTATGCAAATCACAATCACAGACAGTCACACACACTAGTAAATACACAAACAACGATAATGGCATCATTATATCCTACTGTATATCACAAGATAGGCAATTGAATTTTACACATTTTGGCACTAGTTTCATGTCAATCAAATAAAAATTGTCCATACTATGGCAAAAGGACGTTTTTTTACCTTTCCGTGAGCTTGGCCTTGATATTTCACCCAATCACTCCCCCCATTTCTATGAAATCGTCCTTAGATCATGGCCAGTCATCCCATCAAATTTCAAAAGATTCAGTCATATAGTTTTTGAGTTATGCGAATCACAAACCCACAGGCACACAAACAAATAAATACACAAAACAGGACAATGACATGACTATATCATGCTGTATAAGAAAGGCTATTGAATTATGCACATTTTACACTAATTACATGTAAACCGGATAAAAATTGGCCAAGATATAGTGAAAAGACATTTATATCTTTTCATGACCTTGACCTTGATCTTTTGACCCAATCACTCCCGAAATCTAGTTACATTTCTCTTGGATTATGACCAATCCTCCCACCAAATTTCATGAGATTCGGTTAAATCGTTTTCGAGTTATGCGAATCACAAACACACAGACAGACAATGTCTTTCAAAAAAATAACCTTCGCCGCAACGAAGTTTGCGAAGGTAATGAGAGTGAAAAAATAACAAAATAATTAACATACAACTAAAAACTGCTGGATACACATACACAAAAACAGCAATGCAATGCAGACTAAAGAATAGAAATGATACATGGTATTTTAATAATACATGAGCTCAAACTTCCAAACCTTAGTCATCTAGACTGTACCATAATTTTGTGGGTAAGGCAACCACAGAACTCCAATAGTTCACTCAGTGATACCTTGGGGTATATCAGCAACGTGAGTAGCTGAATACCTGCGGAAATGCAGGTGTGTACTAACATAGTGCTTAGTGGAAATGCTGCAATGATTCTTATTTATTTTGAGTTATCTATGTCAACATTTTTTGGGTGTTATTTTTCAAAAACTATATCTTAGTCCTGTGTATGATGAAATATCATAATAGCTCCATTGCTTTACCTAGAATTTTCCTATGCATGTTTCCTCATGTTAACTTGAAACTTCACTCACTTTCCAACATAATCACTCTCTGTTCCACTAACGGGAAGATTGAGGAAGATAGCAGATGTGATGGAGAGGAGAAGGATAGATATCCTGTGTGTGCAGGACACAAGATGGGAACGAAATGGAACTAGAGAAATGGGATATAGGTATAAGTTCTATTACAGCGGCTCACAAGATGGAAGAAATATTGTATGGAGGTCATAATAGGTAATAACTGGAAGGAAAAAGTGGTAGAAGTTAGTAGAATAAATCATAAGCTTTTAAAGACTTCAATTATAATAGAGGATCAGAAAGTAAATATAATTTCAGCATATGCCCCTCAGATGGGTTGCCAAAAACAAGCAAAAGAATGATTTAGACAAGAGGTTGAGGCAGCTATTAAAACAGTGAAAGATGAGGAGAAGCTAATCATAGGAACATATATGAATGGCAGAGTGGGGAAGAGAAGGGATGGATAGGGGAAGGTACATGGAGGCCATGGATTTGGAATTAATAATGAAGATGGGGAGCATACAGTATACTAGAGATGGCTCAGAGTCCTGAATTGCCATGTATGAACACCTGGTTTCACAAGCTGGGTAAGCACCTACTAACCTATGATAGTTGAGAAGCGGAAAGCCAAATAGATTACATCCTGGTTGACAAAAACAATGTACAGAACTGTTAAGTGATTTTGGGGGAATCGCGTGTTAAAAAACATAGACTAGTAATATTGAATTATAAAATGAGAGGTAGAACACCCAAGAAGAGAAAGACGAGATCAAGAATTAAGGTTTGGGACCTTAAGGGCGAAAAGGGTGAGCAATTAAGGAGGATTAAGAGAGACGACTGGAAACGTTGAACTCAGTGAATACGCAGAGTAACAGATTGGAAAATATCCAGGTGGCTAGGAAATAAATATGAGTAAGGGAAACAGTGGGTATGGTATGTCGAAAGGGGAAAATGGTGGTGGGACAGAGAGGTGCACGACACACTTAAAAGAAAATCGAAGGCATTTATGGACTGGAAAGTAAGACATGCAAATGGTGCAGATGAATGGCCCAGAGAAGAGGAAACAGATTCTAGGATAGAACTAATAGCCGTCGGGAGAGCGGTAGAGCATCTGAATGAAAGGCTAGGAACAAGGGAAGGATAAAAGGATGTCTGAAAGATTTCAACCTTGAAGATGAGGCAAAGACAGAATTTGGGGTAACTGGGAGGTATCAAGGATTGACATGGAAATACATTGCATATGGATGAAGACAATAGGAGGAGATGGAGAGAATATCCTGAACAACTATTGAATGCTTCCAATGAGAGAGAGAGAGAGAGAGAGAGAGAGAGAGAGAGAGAGAGAGAGAGAGAGAGAAGCACAAAGGGTACAGGGGCCAGTGATGGAAACAAGGAATACAGAAGTGAAGAGAAGCGGATATTGAGTAAAATGAAAGATTGTAAACCATCAAGTGCATCAAAGTTTCAAATTGAAATGGTCTAGATACTAGCTAATGAGGGGGAATAATGGATGTTGGATTTATTAAGAGCAATGTGGGAAGATAAAATAATGTCTAAAGACTGGGAGGAGAGTATTAATTGTTTCTATATGTAAACAGAAAGGTAATGTTATGGACTATGGTAACTGCAGGTGAATTAGACCATGATTTGAAAGTTTTTGAGAGATTGAGGAAAATTGTGAAAATTAGGAAACAACAGGCACAGGAAAATAGGCTAGAGGGAAACCAGCTTTTCTGTTTTATAGAGATCTAGAGAAAGCTTAAAATAGAATACCAAGAGAAGTGATGTTTTGGTGCTTGATGAAGAGGTAAGTTCCAAAGAAGTTGGTTAGAACAGTGGAGATGATGCACAAAAGAACAAGGACTAAAATCAATAGCTGTTGAGGAAACAGAAACCTTTGAAGTTAATGTAGGATTATTATTATCATTATTATCACTTGCTAAGTTACAACCTTAGTTGGAAAAGAAAGATGCTATAACCCCAAGGGCTCCAATAAGGAAAATAGCCCAGTGAGGAAAGGAAATAAGGAAATAAATAAACTATAAGAAGTAATGAACAATTAAAATCAAATATTATAAGAACAGTAACGACATTAAAATAACTCTTTCATACATAAACTATGAGATCTAGAAAAAAAATGAGAAAGAGAGGTAAGATGGAATAGTGTGCCCGAGTGTACCTCAAGTAAGAGAACTCTACCCCAAGACAGCGGAAGACCATGGTACAGAGGCTATCGCACTACTTAAGACCAGAGAACAATGGTTTGATTTTGGACTGTCCTTCTCCTTGAAGAGCTGCTTACCATAGCTAAAGAATCTCTTCTAACCTTACCAAGAGGAAAGTAGCCACTGAACAATTAGAGTAGAGTAGTTAACCCCTCAAAGTTTTAAAGGCTGCTCATGAATGGCAGGGGCAAGGGACAGTGAAATTGCCCTATCGAGTAGGACAATGCCCTAGAGATTGACCATATATAAATATGATCAGCGCCCAAGCCCCCTCTTCACCCAAGCTAGGACCAAGGAGGGCCAGGCAATTGCTGCTGATGACTTAGCTGACAGACCTATAGGCTCCCCAAAACCCTGCATCTTTAGCTCACAAGGATGGTGGAGTTGCAACGACCAAAGAATCTAACGAGTCTGAGCGGGACTCGAACCAAGTCTGGCGTTCACCAGTCAGGGACGTTACCACATCGGCCCCCATAACCTTGAGCTATAAGAATTGTTTGGTAACTTCCGTGTTGTAAGGTGTAAGAAGACAGAGGAGAATGTGTAAAAAAAATAGGGTAGACTATTCGGTGTATGTGTAAGCAAAGGGAAAATGAACCGCAACCAAAGCGAGGGATCAAATATAGTACTGTCTGGTCAGTCAAAGGACCTAATAACTCTCTAGCGGTAGTATCACAGCATTAAGTCCGATTTTATTTGTGCTGGTCATAAGGTCATAGATGTGTTAAGTGAAGAGATCAGAAATGAAGAAATGTGAGAGTTGATGTAAACAGATGATTTGGTGATTATTGCTAAATATGAGGAAGATCTACAGAGAAGGGTTGTGTGGCAAGAGACTTTGGAGAATGGTAGCTTTAGAGTAAAGGTTGATAAGACTGAAGTTATGGTGATCAGTAAGGAAGGTAGGGACAGGATAAGTTATGCATGAAAGTAGATGCTCGGTTACAAAGCAGGTGGAACAATTTAGATACTTAGGATCTACTATAAGTCAGGCGGGAGAATGCGAGGCTGAAGTTGAGAATATGATAAAAGAAACTTGGGGGAAGTGGAGGGAAGTACCAGGAGTGGCATGGGATAAAAGATGCCAACCAAACCAAATGTCAAGATCTATAGCACAGTAATAAGACCGGTGTTAATGTGTGAGCAGAAACGTGTCAGTTCTTGAAAGACTTGAAACTTATGCAATAAGAAGAATGGTATGCATAGTTAAGGCTACAGAGATGATAAGAGCGCCACGACTGAGATGGTGTGGGGATGCGTTAGATGGATGGTTGGGGGGTGGGGGGGAGGGAGTGAGGAGGGCTTAGAAGTAACCTGTTAGGGGGAGAAGATAAAAAAGAGGCAGAGAATTAGATGGCCAGATAAAGTGGAGGATGATATGGAGAGAAGAGGTTTGGCGGAAGAGGACGACTTAGATAAAAGGACTTGGAGAGTCCACATCAAGCATCCGACCCCTTACTGTAGGGATAACGGTGAGAAAGAAGAAGACTTAACTATTATAATATGCGGTATTAAGAATCCTATTTGCTATTTCTATCATTTATTGCAAACATTTTTTGAAAAATTTCTTTTCCTTTCTGTGTATATGGTTTTCATACTCTATTTGTGAATATATGAACGTATTAGCTTGTGTCCGTATTAAAAGTGTGGTTGTTTCCGAGAAGCGACTAAAGACTCGTTAACGAATGATTTCCAGCGACTCCTGGTAGATTTCCGCCTTTGCTGGCACCCCACAGGCACGGGAGAGGTGTCACTCTTCATCACCATATCATGATGATGATCGAGAGAAGAAATCCCAGAATTCCACGACATGTTTAACCGTACCATTTCAGTCTCTTTGTTCTAACATTTTCCCGATACTTGCTCGTGATTTATTTTTGCGTTTAGACTTCAAGAAGGACTCAAGTCGATTCCAAGATCAAAAATAAAGAAAGGAAAAAAAGTTATGCGTGGGGTTGACGAGCTTCTTCTATAAAATAGGAAGTTCATCGAAATTATTATCATTATCATTTCATATATATTAAATACTAGTTATATCGTTCATTGTTTGAACTTTGTAAACGTGTGATATTATGGGAATACACAGATCACTTCAACTGATACATTCTCTATTTGCTTTACTACAATAGTTTGTAAAACGTTAGAGAGAGAGAGAGAGAGAGAGAGAGAGAGAGAGAGAGAGAGAGAGAGAGAGAGAGAGAGAGAGAGAGAGAGAGAGAATGTCTTCCGGAATCCATAACCTTACCATTTCCTTATCTTTCAGATCAATCAGATTGAATCAAATAAAATCGCCACAGTTCCAGCTACTTCAATTACGGATAACCTTTGGAATTAAAAGACAGGTATTGAAGCAGAGCCAAGCTCTGTTAAAGTTTGTTTGACTCCCTGTCAACTTCAAAAATAATCCTTTTGAAAGAGGAGAAAAGGTTATAATGGTTCTATATAATCTGCCAAACTGCTAATGGAAAGATTTGAAAGAGTTCATTACGATTTTCTTTCATGCTACCAATCCTTGATGAAAAATACTTTTTATTAGAGAAAGGGGCGCCCAACATTAGAAGTATCTCGGATTAATATTAAAACCTATGGATTTTAACTATTAGAAACAGTTTGTCAAAGGAACTATTCTGAGCTTTCAAGCTTTCCATAATGATTTGCTGACTAAAAGGTACATATTATGCAATTACGTCTTAAATCCTTAATTCAAACGAGCATTTTTTGGTTCACTTTTGCTACAAGCGACATATAAATGAAGACGCCCTTTTCCTTGAGTACAAAGTTTCTTCATTATTTTTCGTTATTGGAGGTGTTAAGTGATATTAATATAAATGTGTTTATATATATTTGAATGTACGTGTTATAAATATGCATAAATAACATACATAAACACACACACACACACACACACACACACACATATATATATATATATATATATATATATATATATATATATATATATATATATATATAGGTAAATACATAGTGACATATGTACTGTATATGTAAATACATGCATCTGCATAAATACATATACATAAATACAATCCATACATCTGCATATATACACACACACACACACACACACATATATATATATATATATATATATATATATATATATATATATATATATATATGTGTGTGTGTGTGTGTGTGTGTGTGTATACATACATACATACATACATAAGCAAGTTACAACTCAAAGAGCTATGGAAGGAATAGTGCTGGGAATAACAATAAGAGACAGAAAAAGAGCAACATGGGTACAAGAGCAAACTAAATCAGAGTATATTCTAACATGAAAAAAAAAAAAAAAAGTAAATAGGTAGAACATATAATGAGAATGATAGTTTATAGACGGACATTACGAATAACAAAAATGGGACCCTAGAGGTTGCAAAAGAAGCAGGGGAAGGAAGAGAATACGATAGATTGACGAACTAACAAAGTTTACGGGTGTGGATTGGCACAGAAAGACCATAAAAAGACTCAAGTGAAAGGACATGCATGAGGCCTTTGTTCTGCAGTGGACTGGTAACGGCTGATGATGATGATGATATATAGATACATATACTGTATACTCTACAGTATGTGAGTGCCTCTGCGTGTATGGGTTTTCTGTAGTAGGCTACTACAAATTCTTAGCTACAGAATTGTGACCAATTCCCTTGCACGGACTTCAAATGCCTACATAGAAGGTTCATCACCAGGCAATTAAAATAGCTTATCCCCTCTACGCCATTTTTCTTTAATATACAAGACCTCTTTCACGGTTTCTGAATAAAAGTCTTTCTTTTTCAGTGCCTCTTTAATTTTCACTAACTAATCCTTTGTAAATAGGCCTTCCCCTCTCCGTATTAGGGGAAAGGGTTAAAGTCTAAAATGAAAATATGTGTATACTGAAAAAAATCAAAACAACTGATGACGAATGTCAATCTTCAGCATATTTTTAGAACTTACAGCTCCGAACTAACTAACGTTTCAATAAGAACACTAAGACCTTTCATGACATCTGCTCAAAGCAATGAAAAACTAAACTGAACAAAGAAACAGGGAAAAACTTTGACACCAACTTCACCTCTAACTTCACCTCTGAAATCTTGAGATTTCTCATCTAAATCACGCATCACTATATCCTGTGCTTCTTCCACCATTAGGAGGAAATCAAATATAAATGCAATAGCATATATTTGATTGCATATATATATATATATATATATATATATATATATATATATATATATATATATATATATATATAAATTTTCGTGTATATATATAAATTTTCATGTATATATAATATATTTATATATACATATATATATATATATATATATATATATATATATATATATATATGCATATATATATATATATATATATATATATATATATATATATATATATATATATATATATATATATACATACATACACATTCACACACATATATATAGGACAAACAATACGCATACGCACATGCATATATATATATATATATATATATATATATATATATATATATATATATATATATATATATATATATATATATATATATATTATATACATCGTTCTCTAGTCTTCGGTAGTACCATAGCGTCTGTACCATAGTCTTCCACTGACTTTGATTAGAGTTCTGTACCAACCGTGTGTCACACAATTGTACATAATTATTTTGTATATATTATGCTTGTATCTGCGCTCTTCCCTCGCACTAAAAAGAACCTGAATGATCATGTCTCCGTTTTGCTCTGTAACATTGTCTGTCTCTCGAACAGGTTATGTCCTGTTGCCTTGAGGTTTTGTATATACTGTAAAGAAGAGTGTTCCTTAATAAACAACTCAGTTGATTGCATCCTGCCTTTGAGTTCACAACCCTCACTCGGCACCGTCACATTGGTGACCCCGGAAGTCGACTCGCTCCACTGCCTTCCACCCCCACCTCCCTCGCCCCTCCATCGTTGGTACTATGACGGACTCGACTACAGCAGTTGGCGCTGCGGCCGCCCCATTGAAACTTTCACCGTTCGCCAGCGGAGAGGCGTTTGCTTGGTTTCAGCGCGCAGAAGTCCAGTTTCGTATCAGGGGCGTGACTCGCTCAACCACTAAAGCGGATTATGTTCTCGCGGCGATACCCGAGGACACCTTCCCAGAAATATCCGACTGGCTTTGTGAACAAGGAGACACCCCAATAGTGTATGACGCCCTCAAAACATACCTTCTGCAGCAGTATTCGCCATCGCCAGCCGCCCGTATAGCAAAGCTTTTTCAGCTCTCTCAACAACCGTTGGGGGACCAAAGGGCTTCGCTTGCCCTCAGGGAAATGACCAGTATCGCTCGCCTTCAACCTGCCGCAGACGGCTCTCCTCGTGAGGTGAACCTACTTCATGCCCTTTGGATACGCCGTTTACCCGAACCTGTACGCGTTGCCATACCCGATGTCGATAGTTTACCCATAAAGGACTTGATGACCAAAGCCGACGCACTTATGGACAGCCACTTCAAGACCTCCATCAACGCCTCCACCCCTGACGACGAGGATGCCTATTCAACGTCAACCGAAGCTGACATGAATGCCGTAGGACATACACGCCTACCCCGTGACGTGCCGAAGCGGCGACAAAGCCGCCCACCACCCACCAATCGCTCGCGCCCCAACGAACGACTTCTACAGCCACTTACTACCTCCCATCCGCCGCAGTTTTGCTACTACCACTTCAGATGCGGGGCAACCGCGAAGAAATGTGCCAAGGATTGTCAGTGGCCAAAAAACGTGTAAGTAGGCCATCACTTGTGGCGGTGGCCTCCCATGTTTCTAATCTTTTCTTTTTACAGGATGCAGGAACGGGCGTGCGATTCTTGGTAGACACGGGTGCTTGTCGTACTCTTTTGCCAAGGAAACTCTTCAAGGACCGACGTAGTCTGTCTACATCTGCCGACGTCCGCTTGGTAGCTGCACACGGATCTGCGATACCCACCTACGGTTACGAGAACCTAACATTATCGTTCGGAAACGGTAAATTCAATTGGAAGTTTTTCTCGTTGCTGACGTCACAATGCCAATCCTCGGTGCGGATTTCCTCTCTCATTTCCACCTTCTGGTCGATGTCGCCCACCGACGATTGGTCAACGCAGACTCGTACTTGTCGACACCTCTTCAACAAGCCCCCTCTAACCTCGCTCTCCACATCAGCGCACCCACGGATGCCTACGCCCACCTCCACACGTCGTACCCGGAAGTTTTCCGTCCAGAACTTTGCCAAACTCCCACGGTTCCTGCCAAGCACGGTATTTATCACCATATCAAGACGACGAGACCCCCAGTCTTCGCAAAATTCAGAGGTCTGGCACCGGAACGATTGGCAGCCGCCGAACAGACGTTCGCCGAAATGAAGGAAATGGGCCTTTGCCAAAAGGCCTCCAGCCCATGGTCGTCACCCTTACACATCGTTCTGAAGAAAGACGGCTCCCTCCGTCCGTGCGGGGATTACAGGCGCCTGAACATGCAAACAGAACCGGATCACTACCCCCTCCCAAACATTGCCGACGTGACCTCCTACCTGCACAAAGCGAAGGTTTTCTCTACGCTCGACCTCCTGAAGGGGTATTATCAGGTGCCTATGAACCCAGAAGACATCCCCAAGACCGCCATCACCACTCCGTTTGGTACATACACCTTCAATTACTCCTGTTTTAGCCTTCGTAATGCTGGGGCAACGTTTCAACGTCTCATGGATGGCATCTTAGGGGACCTCCCTTTCTGTGTATGTTATGTGGACGACATACTTGTGTTCTCCTCCTTAAAAGAGGAAAAACCTCCGTCACCTGCGCATCGTGCTCGACCGCCTGCAACAAAACGGCCTTGTAGTCCGGTACGACAAGTGTACCTTTGGCGCCAACGAAGTGTCGTTCTTAGGGCACCGTATCACTCCTGAAGGAGTCCATCCCCTCCCTGAGAAGGTAGCAGCCGTTCAGAACTTCCCCGCGCCCTCGACCGTCAAAGCTCTGCAGGAATTCTTGGGCATGATCAACTATTATCACAGTTTTCTGCCAGCCATTGCCGCCACTCTTGCTCCCCTCTATGCCTCCCTCAAGGACAAGCCAAAGGACCTGAAGTAGGGTCCCCTTCAAGAAGCAGCCTTCTGCAATGCAAAGAAGGCCCTATCAACTGCTGCGGCTCTCACTTTTCCTATCCCACACGCCCCTCTCCTTCTCTCCACCGATGCCAGCGACATCGCTATTGGTGCAGTACTTGAGCAGGTGGTCAAAGGCTCGCCTCGCCCATTGGCCTTCTTCAGCAGAAAACTGTCCAAGGCAGAATCGGGTTATTCTACCTTCGATTGAGAATTGCTGGCGGTGCACTTGGCTGTCCGTCACTTTCGCCATTTCTTAGAAGGTACGCCCTTCGTCATTCGCACAGACCACATGCCTCTGGTGCACGCCTTCACTCGACAGTCTGACGCCTGGTCGGCCCGTCAACGCCGACATCTCTCCGCCGTGGCTGAATACAATTGCACCCTCCAATACGTCCCTGGGAAAATGAATCCCGTTGCCGATGCCCTGTCAAGAAACACGTTGGCTGCCGTTCAACTGGGATTGGATTACAACGCCCTGGCTGAAGCCCAACGACAGGATCCAGAGTATCAAGCTTGTAGGACATCCTGCACGTCCCTCCGTTGGGAAGATTTTCCCCTCGAAGACTCCAACACCACCCTCCTCTGTGACGTCAGTACTGGTAGACCGCGACCTTGGATTCCTGCTCCCATGCGCCGACAGGTGTTTGATTTCATTCACGGCCTTTCACATCCCTCGTGCCGTTCTACTGCACAACTGCTGAAGGCAAAGTTCATATGGTACGGCATTTCTAAGGATGCTAAGGATTGGGTCCGCGCCTGTACTTCTTGCCAAACTTCCAAAGTACATCGACACAGATTCAGGAGTGGGCACCTTTCCTCAACCTCAGCGTCGTTTCGCACACATTCACGTCGACGTTGTAGGCCCCCTACCCACATCACAAGGACATCGTTACCTGTTTACCGTCATCGACCGCTCCACTCATTGGCCTGAAGCCATTCCCATGGAAACTGCAACGTCCGCCTCGTGTACATCTGCCTTACTCTCTAGATGGATTTCAAGATTCGGTATCCCTGAGCATATTACTTCTGACAGGGGAACCACTTTCACCTCTCAATTGTGGACATCATTAGCGAATCTCCTGGGCATCACCCTACATCAGACAACGGCCTACAACCCCGCTGCCAATGGAATGGTTGAATGTTTTCATCGCACCCTCAAAGCAGCTTTGATGTCCCGCTGCAAGGATTGCAACTGGTTTACTCAGCTTCCCTGGGTCCTCCTGGGACTAAGGACCACTCCTAAAGACGCCCTCGACGTCTCGGCAGATGAAATGGTGTATGGCGACCCGTTGGTCGTCCCTGCCGAATTTTTTCCTTCTACAACCTCCTCCGACGATCTCCAGCGCATACGTCACGTCGTGGTAAAATTTACTCCGTGCCGCCAGACTTTTAAGCCCCCAGCGAAGCATCACATACCAACGGACTTGCACTCTGCAACGCACGTCTTCCTGCGCACCGACACTAGCAAGCCACCACTAATGCCGCCTTACACGGGCCCTTTCCTTGTGATCCAACGCAGTCCGAAAGCATTCCTACTAAACATTCGGGGCAAAGAAGACTGGTCTCCATTGATCGTCTAAAACCTGCTTATCTTCTGCCAGATGACCCGCCTACAGTTCGCCTCTCTAGATCAGGGCGCCCTATTTAACATGTACAGTATGTCATTTTTAGGGGGGGAGCCATGTACCAACCGTGTGTCACACAATTGTACATAATTATTTTGTATATATTATGCTTGTATCTTCGCTCTTCCCTCGCACTAAAAAGAACCTGAATGATCATGTCTCCGTTTTGCTCGGTAACATTGTCTGTCTCTCGAAAAGGTTATGTCCTGTTGCCTTGAGGTTTTGTATATAAAGAAGAGTGTTCCTTAATAAACAACTCAGTTGATTGCATCCTGCCTTTGAGTTCACAACCCTCACTCGGCACCGTCAAAGTTCTCTTGCTTGAGGGTACACTCAGGCGCGCTATTCTATTCGTTTACCGTTTCTTTTCCTGACTAGGATATTTTCCTTTTGGAGCTCTTAAGCTTATAGCATCTTGCTTTCCCAACTGGGGATGTAGTTTAGCATGTAATAATGATAGGCTATTATATAATACAGACATACAAATAATTAAATAAATAAATTAATATATATATATATATATATATATATATATATATATATATATATATATATATATATATATATATATATATATATATATATATACACAGTACATACACACATATACATAACTTATGGATGTGTTTTTGTGCTCTTTTTATTATAAAGGAGAGATATGATTGGAGAGAGGGAATCCATCCAACAATAGTCAACTCCCCAAACTGACTATTTCTGTAAAAATTCTACTTTCTGAAGCAATAAGCTTTACAGCATGTGCCTGCCATTAGCCAATTGCAGCCCTTAACAATCACGTGTCACATGGAGCTTATTGGTGATATGAAATGGAACGAAGATCCAAGATAAATGGCCCAGAATAAGAAATATATAAATTTGCATACAAATTGTGATCATTTTTCGCTAATGCAAAACAATTATTCAATAAACTCTTCCATAACGTCACCTTTGTGAAGGAGAATTTCCCAAGAGGATGTTGAAGAAAGGAGAGCATACTTTCTAAAACTAGAACTCAGTAATCATAGAAAAGTAAAAACAGGAGAGGAAACATTCCTATACAATTATCATAAATGAAAGTACAGATTTCAGAAAAATCGAAGGCAGTGTCACTGTCAACAACTTCTAAAATTTCTATAATTTAAGACACACACAGATAACACATAAACCGACATGGAAATCTTTAAGTTTTCTAATCCAAATACCAGCAACAAATTCCAGATAGATTTAAGTAATAAAATGTTCTTAATTCTAACAATACAGCTGGCCATTCAATAATGAATTTCAACTACCTAAGCCACTCATTCGGTTAATGGACACATTTATTTTTCAAAAGTTCGACGATTTGATTTCGTTTTTACATTGAAAAGTTCAGTCTTAAAATTGTAAGATGTCTCACTGACTTCATGGGCTGCAATGTTAGAATACATCAACGGAATAGTAATGAGATTTAAAGTATTAAAAAGAATTTTTTACTGTTCAACAAAATTTCCCTCCTCCCACCTCTCTCATACACACACACACACACACACACACACACACACACACACACACACACACATATATATATATATATATATATATATATATATATATATATATGTATATATTCACACACACGGACACACATACACACACACATACACACACACACACACACACACACACACATATATATATATATATATATATATATATATATATATATATATATATATATATATATATATATATATATATATATAATAATATATATATATATATATATATATATATATATATATATATATATATATATATATATATATATATATATATATATATATATATACATACATATTCAAATAAGCCATATATTCTAATACAGTAATGTCTGGATTCTTTTACCGACCTCGAGATCAGAGACCCAAGGCAAAACCGCTCAAAGACAAAAGCACCTGACTGCCCAGGAATCGAACCATGGTCCAGGATACTTGGATGACAGTGGTCGTACCATTTAGCGACAAAGAAAGATGAAAGTCAATGACAATTCGTCTGTACATATTCCTGTCGAATTCAGGTTTTTTGCACTTAGAATGAAAATGAACCCATCTTCATCATCACAGCTAATTGGTATGTTTGTACTTGGCGTTCGATTAATGATAGATTTTGTACTTTTTTATGTGTTTTTTCATATTCAAATAAGCCATAAATTTTAATACATTAATGTCTGGATTCTCTTACCGACCTCAGGATCAGAGTCCCAAGGCGAAACCACTCAAAGACAAAAGCATCTGACCAGCCAGGAATCGAACCCTGGTCCAGGATACTTGTATGACAGTGATCGTACCATTTAGTCACGAAGAAAGAAAAGTCAATGGCAATTCGTCTGTACATATACCTGTCAAATTCAGGTTTTTTGTACTTACAATTTAAATCAACCATAGAGTCTATGAAATCAACCCATCTTCACCATCGTAGCTAATTGGTATGTTTGTACTTGGCATTCGTTTAATGATAAATTTTGCACATTTAGACGTGATTTTCATATTCAAATAAGTCATATTTTATTACATTAATGTCTGGATGGGTTGACTTCAATTCTAAATAGAAAAAAACCTGAATTCGACAGGTATATGGCCTTGGCCGTAAAAATCACTTTCTCTAGCATAATTAAAAATTAAATCAGTATGTCCACACTATAACAGATTGAGACTTCTAGTTTTTTGCATTATAGTGAAAACGACTGAACTTTATACTAATATCAAAAACATTACTGGAATGCTAAAAAAAAAAAAAAAAAAAAAAAAAAAAAAAAAAAAAAAAAAAAAAAAAAAAAAACTATAAATAAGGCGCGTTGAATATGAGAATTCTGAGAAAACAAAATCGTAAATATTTTTTAAGACATGAAAAATTCAATAATTATGTTTGGATTTTTTTTCTTTTAAATATGCAAATGGGTGAAAATAGTAGATTGTTAAGGCGCATGCAACTTCTTTTCAATAGATTTATTAGTAACTGCAGTGCAAATGAAAATTTCAGATTTCCAGACCTACCTATGTTGACATTTTTCATTGTTACGACGTAGCAAATAAAGATAAGAAAATATTAAGATATCGTTGTAAAGCTGATGAAATCAAAAGAATAAAAAAAATATATATTGTTGGAAAAATATTGAGCATTTACAGTTAGAAAACGGAGTAAGTTTAGATATTTTGTTGTAAGTGTTTTCACGATAACATTTTCGTTGTTATATAGAAGCGTTATTACTTTTATGTTGTTTTATATATCATGAAAAGTAAAAAGAATGTCAAAAGCAAGCGACCGGCGACACCCGGTTAAAATTTTTATATCAATTCTTTAAACCGCTCAATCGGGTAAACGTTTTGTCGTCAAGTTATGTTCGGATATAGACAGACGTTTCCCCGGTCAAAAGTTCCAACCGATTTATCGGTTTTTGGGTAAAATATCACTCTTTTTTACGCAAGCGTATTGATTAATTATTTTATAGTCATATCTTCAAAAGGTGAGGTCAAACATGTCTATAACTTATTATTCAGAAGCTGAGAAATAAACGTTGAAAGTTCGCTTAAAGATGTCAGTTTGATGCCTTTTGAAACTTAAGTACGTGACTACAGCCTTCGTGATTACCGCAAAACATTCCCACATAGCCTAATACACAATTTAAAACATAATCTACAAAACCTGAGGTCGAACAGCTATCTAGCTCATTCAGAAGCTAAGATTATAGAGTTGAAACTTTGCTAAAAAGCGTCTATCCATGACTTTATATCGAAACTGAAAGTTGACGTCATTTTTGCTATTTTTTTGCATATTTCTGACGTCATATTTCACGAACCTTATAAGATAGGGACTTGAAACTTTTAGGATCGTCTAGTTAAATTGAATAGAACTAAAT
>NC_090732.1:134107570-134115070 GCF_036898095.1 Palaemon carinicauda | reverse complement strand
TTAGATCCTAATTACAACCCTCGTCTTGCCAATGGGTTCCGTTTATTTTCTTAATGAAAACCATCAACTCAAAAGATTCGTTAGTGAAGTACCGAACAGGAAGAGGTTTTACGGATCAATGAATCCTTTAGGATTAAGCAGACCAACTTCCGCAATTAAATACCAGGAAAAGGCTTAAAAATGTGAGCGATAAAATTAAGAAAATAGTTATTTAACTGGAAATATTTTCAAAGAAATTCTGACTTCGTATCCGCACGAATGACTTCCATTAAAAATCGGTTATGATGATTCAATTTTTAGATAATGAACAAGTAATCGAATAGCATACATGACACGGGAGCATAGGATTATAAAAGGACTGGAGTATTCTTGCATGATGTTTTTTTTTCCTCATGCACTGCATATTCTAAAGCGACCTAGTCCCATTTAGGCCGGGAGCACACTAGCGACTCTGTGGCGCCACAAAGCCACAGCATCGTGTGGCGGGGATGTGGTCTCCCATAGATTTCCATTGTTTTCAAAGCCACGCCACGCCTGTGGCGGGGATGAGCGACAGAGAGCCGCAGTCGCTTGCCACAGTCGCTAGTTTGCGAGGCAAAACTTGAAAACAATGGAATCCTATGGGAGACCACATCCCTGCCACACGATGCTGTGGCTTTGTGACGCCACAGAGTCGCTAGTGTGCTCCTGGCCTTAACACCTACACGCGAAATGCGTTACACAGGTGGACTGTTGACAGCACTTGGAAAAAAAAGAAGAGGAAAAACTTAAAATTTTTATAATGGTAAATATATAAACGGGATATGAAAGATGTATTCAACTTTTATACCTTGGGAATTCTTTTACAGCTTTTGAAGTTTTTACTTTCTTCTCAATGTGCGTCAAATGTTTTTTGAATCATCAACACAATTTACTGAAAATTTAGTAAATATACGGCTAGTACAGTTGAATACCTTTGCTGTCCTTATATGAACACTCAAAGCTTCCTTCGAATCTTTTGCTCACGTCTAACTATCCATTTTGCTTCTCCTATTCAGTGGATCCTACTCTCATTTGAAATTTTTGATATAAAATACATATTTGTAACACTTCTTTACATATTATCATTCACTGCTTTATTCTTCCTTGTTGCCAATTGCACTAATAAATTCATTCTTGCTCTCATCTATTCTCGAGTTTCTCCAAGTGAACAGGCGGTGAAACTCGTTTACTAGACTATTTACTCTCTATTCAGAATCCCCAATCAGCGCTGCATTGTCTGCAAACATCAGTCATACCACACTATAATTATGTAAGCCTAAGGCCCTATCACTTATAAAGGAAGTAAACCCCTTATTCGTACATCAACAGGATGGTATGGCTATAGACACTAATGATAACTATTGAGTAGTAACCGTGGGTTGAATTTAGGGCCTAAAGATTCCAAGTCGGTGATGTTTTCACCAAGATACCACAGCCTGAAAATATTAACGATATAAAACTGACCTGGATACATTAGACACCCCAGTCACAGCATAACTTTTGTGTACAACAATTCAGTCTTCTTCTCACTTGAAAACAAACAGGTGCTACACTTCCAACATCAAATAATTTCATCCCTCTCAGTAAACTACTCTCTAGGCTAATCCTCTAAACCCTCTACATTCGTTAGTTTTTAATTCTAGCGTTAGTTTTCTCTAGGGTCATGAATAACAACAAGGAAGACATTAACAAATATTTTTCTATTAAAAATTTATTTCCAACAACCATATATTAATCCAGTCACATTTCTACAAATTAACTTCATTGACCTTCGCTCTATGCATTCCGTATCTGTTTGCAACACAATTTCTTTCTCTGTTCCCCAAAACTGCCATGAAGTCACCTAGCAAAAACACCTTTAAGTTTTCTTTAAACCCTTCAAGGCAAAGACCGAAACTCAAAAATTATATACCTTCCAATCATGGGCCATAAAAAACCACTCTTACATATTTTCCACTTATCACAATCAATCTCTCCCATAAAAGGTTTCCAGTGAATCCAGTCCCAAAATATTTGCTTTCACAATCATTCATTTACAAACCCTATCCATAAAAACTATCTACCACATCTGTTTCTTTAGCCTTACCCATACAGTCCTCGAACTAACACAATGGCAGTCGACTATTAGGTTATTGATGGTATAGCAATCAACTGTCATCTCAGTTTCGACTCTGCTAAGGTTCGAATCATTGGCCAACTATAAAGTCTTAGCAAAAACGGAATTTCCCCTTGGGTCAACGATCCCAAGGCAGAGCGAATTCGACATCGCGGTATTTTGAAGATTATTTGAACAGTTAAAAATCACAAGAGTTAGTAAAAAAATTATCATTCATTTATATATGTATGTATATATACATGTATATATATACATGTATATATATATACATAAATATACATACATATATATATATATATATATATATATATATATATATATATATACATAATATATATATATACATATTTATACAGGAATATATATATATATATATATTATATATATATATATATATATATATATATATATTTACATAAATATATAAATATATAATGTATATATATGTATATATATGTATATATACATATATATACATTATATATATACATATATATATATATATATACATATACATATATATATACATATATATATGCATATATATATATGCATATATATATATATATATATATATATATATATATATATATATATATATATATATATATATATATATATATATATATATGAGCAAGTATTTGTGTGCTTCCCTTAGGCTCATCAATTGACCTTTATCCTCTATACCTACATCACCACAAAAGTGTGAGAGGAAAAAACTATAAAATCCAATCCTACTTCTTATCTCTCCCAGCGGGTTCTTTTCACAAGGGCTCAGCAAGTCTTCGATCTTACGTAACCCAAGTCTAAAATTAGTTTTTTTTTTTCCAAACTATATAATATGATAGACCAGATTTAAACTCAGTTTGAAAAGTAGAAGCATCTACAATAGTGTACTGGAGTTTTACGTCTGTGAGTAACACAAAAATTGATTTTCTGACGCAAGAATAAAAAAAAAAAAACACATACACATGTACGCGCGCACACATATATAAAATTCATATATACATATATGCATGCATATGCATCCAAACACAATACATTTATGAATATGTACATACATACAGTACATATATACACATACTCAAAAACCATATATAAACAAATATACATTTAAGCGTGTATGTATATATATATATATATATATATATATATATATATATATATATATATATATATATATATATATAATATAATATATATATATATATATATATATATATATATATATATATATAAACATATATATACATTTATACATTAAATACACACACACGCACATATATATATATATATATATATATATATATATATATATATATATATATGTATATATATACATATATATATATATATATATATATATATATATACATATATACATATATATATATATATATATATATATATATATATATATATATATATATATATATATAAAATTTATGGTATTATGATGATGAAAGAAATTTTGGGATCGTTTACAACCGCAATCAAAAGAGTATAGAAAACCAGTGATACAGAAAATTATATGGAAATTATAGCCGGATATATACTGTGTATCATATCACCATCGCAATGGTCAAAAAGTCTTTCATATATATATATATATATATATATATATATATATATATATATATATATATATATATATATATTATATACATGTGTATATATATACATTACATATATATATATATATATATATATATATATATATATATATATATATATATATATATATATATTATATTATATATATATACATACATACATACATATATACATACATATATATACATACATGTATATAATATATATCTACAGTATATATATATATATATATATATATATATATATATGTATATATATATATATATATATATATATATATATATATATATATATATATATATATATATATATATATATTCCATATTCACTTCCTCAGAGGGGATACCTTAACGTGATGAAAAGGTTCGTTTATCGCCATGGTCGGCAAAACTGTACTAGCCAGCAAAGACAGGAAAGCCTACCAAAAAAAAAAAAAAAAAAAAAAAAAAAAAAAAAAAACACCGTGCGAATTTGCAGTCATTTATTGCCGACGCGCCCTACTAATTAGCTAAAAAACTCTACGGGTTTCGGTATTTTAGAAAGTTCATATGTTACTTTGAAAGTTATCTATTATTATTATTATTCCTCTAGTGATTTTCCATAGACCTATATTAAATCACATTAATCATTAGACTAGATAAATTATTTTTAATAATTATATAGCTTGTTGCTTATTCATTTACAAAATGCAAGTTAAGGTTAGGCTGTGTATTTCATGTATTTTTAATATTGCAAATATAACTTACAGAATACGGGAATGACAGGCATCGGAAATAGGACCTGTGCTTAGATTAAACTAGGAGGGGAGAAGATTAGTGGTGGGTGGTCTAATATTATCTCAGGCTTGTTAACAGTCACAATTTCTCATTCCAAATAGAGATATGGTCAGAAAAAGATGCTTATTTTTTTTGGCATTTAATGTGATTTTTGTTTCTAGAGGTACGACTTTGAACTTCAATAGTTCAAAGTCGCAGCAAATGTTTTTCTATTGAACAGGCTTACATAAGTCTTTTATAGTTTATATATCAAATATCGGCTTTAATGTTAATGTTTTTAAAATGTTTTATTTCAATTTTTTATTACTTATTATATTGTTTATTTATTTCCTTATTTCCTTTCCTCACTGGGCTATTTTTCCCTGTTGGATCCCGTGGGCTTATAGCATCTTGTTTTCCTACTATGGTTGTAGCTTGTCTAGTAAAAATAATAATAATAATAATAATAATAATAATAATAATAATAATAATAATAATAAATACATATATATGTAAATATATTCATATATATATATATATATATATATATATATATATATATATATATATATATATATATATATATATATATATACATACATATATATATACATACATACATACATACATACTATATATATATATATATATATATATATATATATATATATATATATATATATATATATATATATATTATTACGACTAGCGAATTACGTAAATTCCTGAGCTCCCAAACTCATCTACCTTACATTACATAATCTGATACACAAGAGAATACCTAAAGGTCTCTTTATTTAACACTCAAAATACAACTTTTGATTACTTTACTTTTAACGGGAATTATTCTTAAATCAACTTCTTACTTCGGTTGTTAGTCAGTTCTAGGTAAAAAAAATAAAAAATTCAAAAATTAACACCAAGAATAAATCACTCGAATTATTAAATCTGAACTAAACCTTAGACCAAGACAAAATGGTACCTAAAAAAAATTATACAATCAACTGTTTCACTAGAAACTAATTTATGAAAACGTTTAATTTTGACAATTAACGAAAAAAATTGATACTTTAACACTATATTAAAAAATAAAACAATGATTACACTTACATATATGTAACTGTTACTCCTACATCCTTAGGGGTCACACAAGGTTACCGAATGGTTATGCAAAATAAATCCACTTTATATTTTAACCGAATCACACAGGGCCAGTCACAAAAACCAATTAATAAATTTTACAATATAAATTTACTCACATTAATACACTTCACTTTGAATTTAAACAGAAAATGTCACCAACGTTTGAACAACACTATATAAGGTATAGTTAGAGAGAAATCACTATTCACGTTTGAGAGAAATCACTATTCACGTTTGAGGGGAATTACATAGTGGCTGGATAGATGCTGGTGAGAGGACTGGCGTAAGCACAGATCTTGTAGGATATCAGGCTGGATCTCTAGTCCTATGCATTGCTATGGCCTATATATATATATATAATCATCTTAATTCACTCTAGAATGTTCCAGTTCATTCCAGCAATGCATACGATGTGTGCACATGGTTTGGGTGGGTTCTCACGACGACAGGTTGCCAACTTGGCAGTTTTTTAAGTAGGATACCATCGTAGCTCACAATATTAAACAAAGAGTAAGTTGAAGTCGAGAACCTTCCTGCAACTTCCAACCAAGTGAAAACATGATGCAATCCCTAGTGTGTGTGTCATACAGTATACCTTTTTCCTAAATTACATATGACTACGTAACAAAACTACGTGACATAAAAATTCAATTCTTTAAAATGACGTAAATTTACATATACGGAACTGAATGAAAATACAACTAAAAGAATGACAACAGTCCTATGTAATTTACATATATATACTTAATTCTACATGAGAGGAACTCACCTTATGAACTGGCTATACTCTTAAATGCACATATTAAATATGTGAATAAAATAATCTACTCTCATGTTAGACCAGCTTCGTAAGGATATATACATATATATATATATACACACACACACACACACACACACACACATATATATATATATATATATATATGTGTGTGTGTGTGTGTATACATACATACATACACACACATATACATAACAATGGGGATAGCACTGACAAAAAAAAAATACGAGAACAAACTCAATAGAGGATATTCTAACACCATGTATATTACTAAATGATGAATATGTGCTGTTCAAAATTCCAACAACTCAACTCTCTGACTTCAAACAACTATGTTATTCGACATATCTGATGCCGATAGCTTTCTGCTTTTATAAGTGCTAAAATTATTAAAAACCTGAATTGTACTTCAAAATAATGACTAACGCGGTAAAAATTATATTAATAAAAGCAGTATGGAAAATTAAACTAATTATCAACTTTGTAAATGGAAACTGAAATCCATTTCAAAATATCAAGATTTCTTTCTTCTCTCGGAATATTGAGATCCTGTGGAGATTCAAGAAGGATCATCTGCATATCTAAACATTTATATCAGTTTCCATTTACCAGAGATTTTTCTATTTCAAAGATACCATTTAAAATTTATTAGTTTGTTTTAAAGTTCCGATATGTTTTAGCATTTGTCTTAAATTACCGTAATAGTGTTTTTTCATTGTAATTTTACTGTTCAACCAATGCAGCCCTAATAGAAGCCATAAGGCACTGGCCGAAAAATCTGTCCACACCAGATATCAAATAGAACCATATAGTTACCATCTTCGTCTATTCCTTCTCTTGAGCTTGAAAAAAAAAAAAGGTTATGTAAAGTCGGAAATGTTGCCTTAGGTTTAGGGACGCTAAATGATCATCATATATATATATATATATATATATATATATATATATATATATATATATATATATATATATATATATATATATATATATAAAAAGAAAAGAGAGAGAGAGAGAGAGAGAGAGAGAGAGAGAGAGAGAGAGAGAGAGAGAGAGAGAGAGAGAGACTCATT
>NC_090732.1:134090070-134102570 GCF_036898095.1 Palaemon carinicauda | reverse complement strand
GGACATGGCTCCCCCGCCCCCCATCAAAAAAGACATACATGTGAAATAGGCCGCCCTCCTCTTGAGAGGCGTACAGTAGGCGGGTCATCTGACAGCAGATATGCAGGTTTTAGGCGATCAATGAAGACCTAGTCTTCTGTGCCACGAGTGTTGAGGATCACGAGGAAAGGGTCTGTGTAAAGGGGAGTTTAATAGTAGCTTTCTAGAGTCGTTGCTCAGGAAAACATGCGATGATGAGTGCAGATCTTTCTGAGTGCAGATCTGTCGGTATGTAATTACTTAGCTGGGGGCTTGTAAGTTTGGCGGCATGGAGTAAATTTACCCACACCGTGACGTAGGCGCTGGAGATTGTCGGAGGAGGTTACAACTGGAAAAAATTAGGCAGGGACGACCAACGGGTCGCCATACACCATATCAGCTGCCAAAACAGCCAGGGTGTTTTTAGGAGTGGTCCATAGTCCCTGGAGGACCTACGGAACCTGCGATAACCAGTTGAAGTCCTTGCAGCGGGACATCAAAGCTGCTTTAAGTTAACAGTGAAAACATTCTACCATACGATTGGCAGCAGGATGTATGCGGTTGTCTGATGAAGGGCGATACTCAGGAGATCCACTAATGATGTCCAAAACTGAGAGGTAAAAGTAGTACCCCTGTTAGAAGTAACATGCTCAGGGATACCGAATCCATCAGGAATCTTTCCAGAGAGTAAGGCAGATGCGCACAAGGCGGATGTTGCATTTTCCATGGGAATGACATCAGACCATCAAGTGGACCGGTCAGCGACAGTGAATAGGTAACGATGTCCTTGTGATGTGGGTAGAGGACCTACAACATCGACATGAATGTGGGCAAAGCGCCTATGAGGTTGATGAAAGAGGCAAGCTCAGAGGAAAATATCTGAGGAGAGGGTGAGAGTAGCAACTCTGAATGTGGGGACAATGACTGGAAAAGGGCGAGAGTTGGTTGACCTCATGGAGAGAAGGAAGATTGGAGTGCTGTGTGTACAAGAGACCAGGTGGAAGGGAAATAATGCAAGAGAACTAGGCAAAAGTTATAAATTATATTACAGTGAAGCATTCACGTCAACTTCGGTCGACGTTGAATTGTTGTCCACTTCGTCAGGAGTAGAAGCATTGACGGATCTCTGTAAGCCTGTCCATAAGGGTGTCAACTTTGGTCATCAGGTCTTTCATGGGCAAAATATTGATATGGGAAATGGCCGCTCGTACAAGTTCAGGTAGGCGCCGTACCCAAAGTGCGCCAAGTAGATTCACTTCACAAGGAGATCCGTCAGCGGTAGATTGTAAGCGAGCATTGTGGTCATTTCCCTGAAGGGGAGCGAACCCTTTTGGTCCCCCAACAGTTGTTGAGAGAGCTGAAAAGGTTTTGCTATGCGGGAGGCCGGTGATGGCGAGTGCTGCTCGAGGAGGTATGATTTGAGGTCTTCATACATTATGGGGGTGTCCTCTTGTTCGCACAGCCAATCGGATATTTCCGGGAAACTGTCCTTGGGGATGGCCGCAAGAACATAATCAGCTTTGGTACTTGACCGAGTTACGCCTTTTATGTGAAACTAGACCTCAGCACTTTGGAACCAGGCAAACGCTTCTCCTCTGGCGAAGGACGGTAGTTTCAGGGGCATGGTGTTGATAGCAGAGTCAGCGTCTAAGGGCGGCATTATCAGAGAGTAAGGCATGGGAGGTACTTGAACACTCCTGTGGTCACACGTGTCGGCGAGCAGTTAAGTTGTAACTGAGAGAATCTCGTGAAGGCGACTAAAGTTTATTTGGTGGGAGCTTGAGTGTCTATACAATCCATTCCAGTCAAGAGGGGCACAAAATTTCAAATACAGGGATACATGAAAATACATGAATAGACAGGTTATCACTGAAAGGGGAGAGCGATAACGACAATAAACAAAAATTAAGAAATACCGATAAAATGTACGAGGGTGTGTGATACACGAGCGGTACAGTACTCATACTACCAGGAACTTATCCTTTTCGTAGAGCAGTCTATTCAGTTTTTGTATATGCAGGCTCATCCAACGAGTTACTACCAGGCAAACGCTTCTCCTCTGGCAAAGGACGGTAGTTTCCGGGGCATGGTATTGATAGAGTCAGCGTAAAAGGGCGGCATTATCAAAGAGTAAGGCATGGGAGGTAGTTGAACACTCCTGTGGTCACCCATGTGCCGGAGAGCCGTTAAATTGTAACTGAGAGACTCTCGTGAAGGCAACTAAAGTTTATTTGGTGGGAGCTTGAGTTTCTATACAATCCATTCCAGTCAAGAGGGGAACAAAAATTCAAACACAAGGATACAAGAGCATATTTGTATAGACAGGTTATCACTGAGAGAGGAGAGCAATAACGACAATAAACAAAAAATAAGAAATACCGATACAATGTACGAGCGTGTGTGATACACAAGCGGTACAGTACTCATACTACCAGTAACTTATCTTTTTCGTAGAGCAGTATGTTCAGTTTTTGTATACACATGCTTATCCAAGAAGTTACTACCAGGCAAATGCTTTTCCTCTGGCGAATGACGGTAGTTTCAGGGGCATGGTGTTGATACCAGAGTCAGCATCTAAGGGCTCCATTATCAAATAGTAAGGCATGGGAGGTAGTTGAACACTCCTGTGGTCACCCATGTGCCGGAGAGCAGTTAAGTTGTAACTGAGACTCTCGTGAAGGCAACTAAAGTTTATTTGGTGGGAGCTCTAGTTTCTATACAATCCATTCCAGTCAAGAAGGGCACAAAAATTCAAATGCAAGGATACATGAAAATACATGAATAGACAAGTTATCACTGAAAGGGGAGAGCGATAACGACAATTAACAACAATTAAGAAATACCAATACAATGTACAAGGGTGTGTGATACACGAGCGGTACAGTACTCACACTACCAGGAACTTATCTTTTTCGTAGAGCATTTTGTTCAGTTTTTGTATACGCAGGCTCATCCCATGAGTTACTACCAGGCAAACGCTTCTCCTCTGGCGAAGGGCTGTAGTTTCAGGGGCACGGTGTTGATAGCAGAGTCAGCGTCTAACGGTGGCCTTATCAAAGAGTAAGGCATGGGAGGTAGTTGAACACTCCTGTGGCCACCCATGTGCCGGAGAGCACTTAAGTTGTAACCGAAAGACTCTCGTGAAGGGCACAAAAATGCAAATACAAGGATACATGAAAATACATGAATAGACTGTAGACAGGTTATCACTGAAATGGGAGAGCGATAACGACAATAAACAAAAAATAAGAAATACCGATAAATTTACGAGGGTGTGTGATACACGAGCGGTACAGTAATCACACTACCAGGAACTTATCTTTTTCGTAGAGCATTTTGTTCAGTTTTTGTATACGCAGGCTCATGCAACGAGTTACTACATGGTTCCCATATCTCTTCTGTTATATTGTCCTTACTAGGACATTTGTTGTTTCTTAGTATTTTTCACTTTATTGTCACCAATCGCATTAGCTCTCTCTCTCTCTCTCTCTCTCTCTCTCTCTCTCTCTCTCTCTCTCTCTCTCTCTCTCTCTCTCTCTCTCTCTCTCTCTGTATATATATATATATATATATATATATATATATATATATATATGTGTGTGTGTGTGTGTGTGTGCGTATGTATATATACATACATATATATGTATGTGTGCGTAGGTATATATATATATATATATATATATATATATATATATTATATATATATATATATATATATATATATATATATATATATATATATATATATATATATATATACCTACGCACACATACATATATATGTATGTATATATACATACGCACACACACACACACACACACATATATATATATATATATATATATATATATATATATATATATATATATATATATATATACAGTGTATGTGTGTGTGGGGGAGGTTATTATCAAAAGAGTGGCAAGATGAAAGAGTGACAATAATTACAGAAATTCAAGTGACAAGACAAAAAAGTAAAAAAGATACGGAAATTTAAAAGAGCGACGAGACAAAAGAGTGACAACATCACGGAAAGTCAAAAGAAGTGGCATAAAGAAAAAGTATTAAAAATTAAATATATGCTAAACAATAAAATATCTAATTCCTTAAAACAATGGCTTATTTGTCGTTTTTTTTTTAAACTTTTAACCATATAGAAATTGCCTAATTACTTAAAATACTGGTTTCTCTTATTACAACTACAATACACTTTGTTTGAACAATTTCTTTTTACAAATTCGCATTTCTTGAACAGCCTCTGTTATATCTCATCCTGGATGAATACGTTTTTGTAAAATCTCAGGACAAGGAGAAGCTTACTTTTAATGGATATATATACCGATATCAGCGATCCAGAAACCATAACCATTATTTCCGCTGTGTAGATAAAAAACTGTAATGGTTCTGCTACTCTTCTAGGAGTTTCCTTTTTCAATGTCAGTGGTGGCTCTGTATCAGAAGGAAAAGCACATAATCATCCGCCGATTGATGGAAGAAAAGAAGTTATAGAGGCATTAATAGATTTGAAATCACGATCTACATTGTCAAATGCATTAGCTGTCCCAATTGTCCAAGATGTCAGACACGCCGTAAACATTAGCGACTCAATAGAAATGCCTTCAACAAGTGCCTTGAAACAAGTTGTTCGTCGTATCCGTAAAAAATGACTTCCATCAGAACCAGAGTGTAATGCAAATTTAGTGATCCCACAAAGTTTAAATACTACCAGAAATGGAGAAAAACTTTTTATTGTTTGATACAAAATATGAAAACACGGCTAGTGAAAACGAGATGCAACAGGAAGACGTGAGAATTATAGGCTTTGGATCTGACGACGATCTAAGGAAATTAGCAAGGTCCCAGGTTTGATTTCTTGATGGAACTTTCAAAACTTGCCCTAAGCTTTTCCATCAAATATATACAATTCACTACATGTTTCATGGGCAAACGTTTCCAGCTGTTTGTGCCCTACTGCCTGGAAAAACACAGGAGTTATATAAATCCATGCTTAGATTAATAATTTCTGTTTCAGAAACAAAAGAAATTGAGTTGAAGCCTAAATTTATAATAGTTGATTTGAACTTGGAAGCATAAATGGTCTTCAACATACATTTCCAGACGCTAAAGTGACGGGGTGTTTTTTTTTTCATATTTGCCAAAACATATATCGAAGTATGCTAAAGAAGGGTTTTGTGTATATCTTAAAAAACGATGAAGATGTAGCCTTAAGTATACGAAAATTATCTGCCCTTGCATTTTTACCTCCAGGGGACATTTGTAATGCATTTTCATATTTGTCAAGTTGCGCTCCATCTGAGGCTGAAATGATGTACAAATATTTTGAAGATACGTTTGTGTTGGGAAGAACAATTGCTATAAGGAGAGGACGACTTACACAGCGTCATCCAACCAAGATTTCCTCCAACTGTATGGAGTATTCATCATCTCCAGGAATACAATCTGCCAAGAGTAAATAATAATTTGGAAGCCTGGCACAGAAGGTTTGAAACGGTGTTAGAATGTTACATGGGAACATTTTTAATGATTAAGGAATTTTTAAAAGAACAACATCGATCAGAACAAGAAGTGGAGCGGATAATTGCTGGGAATAAACAAAAAATAAAAAAAGAAAAGAAAAAGAAAAAAGAACAAATCCAAAGGATACAGCGACTTGCTACTGGTATAACTAGATATGGAACTGCCTCTCTCGATGATTACCTTAGGGGATTACATACAATCTGCATTTGGGTGTAGCTAATGTCGATGAGGCTAATATTAGTGATGGCGATGTTACCAGTGATGAAAATTAAAGAATAAACTTTATTTTTTGATGATTTGATGGCAAGTTGAATTGATAAAATTTTACCCGTACTTCACCTATTTTTATGGGATATTCAAATAATAAAATTCGATTTGTCACTTGATTTTTATTTAAACACATCTAAAATTGATAATTTTCAGGTCTTCCATAAATTGCCTGGCACAAAATCTATCAGGGCTAGTCATTTGGTTTTATTTCTAACTGAAAGTTCATTATGTCACTTTTGATCACTATTTTAAGAGTGACAAATTATGTCACTCTTTTGATCACTATCTTAAGTGTGACAAATTATGTCACTCTTTTGAACGACTCCCATATATATGTATATATATATATATATATATATATATATATATATATATATATATATATATATATATATATATATATATACACACACATGTATCTATATATTATTCTACAGATACCTAAATAGGAAAAACACTAAGAAAACTTAAGCTACCACCATGCCAAAAGAAACCATCTGTTCCTCGGAAAAATATCTTTTTTGATATTCCATACATGGGGTCCCACAGTTTTGACATAAGAAATCATTGCAGTAGAATAGTTAGGAAATTTTATCCTCAGGCATCATTGAAGATCGTATTTTACCCCTCAAATGCTATGAGCAAATTTTCCAAATTTAAAGACCGGGTCTCAGATAATCTTTGTTCGGGTGTCATATACAAATATGAGTGATCTCTGTAATGCATCATATATTGGGGAAAATGAGAGACATTACCGTGCAAGATTGTTTGAGCACTTCGGTCGTTCGCCTAGAACAGGGTTATTATATGACAAAACCACCCTATTCAGCCATCAGAGACCATTCCCTATGTGAGGACCACCAAATGTCCAAGGAGAATTTTTCCATCTTGGCCACTTCGCAGAGTAACCTCGACCTAGTAATAATAGAGGCAATATTTCAGCACCAACTTAAACAAAACCTGGGCCGGGCTACGTATAAACTAACCTGTGTTTAAATTCAATCTATGCGAGTTTATGGCGCTGGCGCTTTGATATTTATCGTGTGTTTATATCGATTTTATAGTTTTAGTGTATTAATTTTGGTGTATTCATTTTAAACTTCCGTTTTAAATATTTACCAAACTGTGTTTTAACTTACACAATGTATTCTATTTTTAGACTGATGATGGAAATAGATTTTCCGAAAGCTCAGCAATAAACATGTATATTACAACTCTGGTACTATCTATCTATCTATCTATCTATCTATCTATATATATATATATATATATATATATATATATATATATATATATATATATATATATAGTATATATATATATATATATATATATATATATATATATATATATATATATATGGTGGTCTCTTTTCACCAGTTATGTGGGCAGCAATTACAGTATGTAGTAAGTTGGCCAGGGCACCAGCCACCTGTTGAGATACTACCGCTAGAAAGCTATTGGGTTCGTAGACTGGCCAGACAGATCCCTGTCTCTGGTTAAGACTTATTTTTCCTTTGCCTACATAAACACCGAATATTCTGACCTATTTTTTCCACATTCTTCTCTTCCCTCATACACCCGATAACACTGAGATTACTAAACAATTCTTCACTAATAGGGTTAACTACTGTACTGTTATTGTTCAGTGGCTACTTTCCTCTTGGTAAAGGTAGAAGAGACTCTATAGCTATGGTAAGTATCTCTTCTAAGAGAAGGACACTCCAAAATCAAATCGTTGTTTTCTAGTCTTGGGTAGCGCCATAACCTCGGTACCATGGTCTTCTACTGTCCTGGATTAGATTTGTCTAGCTTGAGGGTATACTCGGGCATACTATGCTATGTTATTTTCTTCCTCTGTTTTTATTTCTTATAGTTTACCTATGAAACTAATGTTGTTACCGTTCTTAAAGTTTTTTTTTTTTTCATTTTAATTGTTCATTAATGCTCTTGTAGTTTATTCATTTCCTTATTTCCTTTCCTCACGGGGCTATTTTCCCGTTGGAGCATTGGGTTTATAGCATCCTGCTTTTCCAACTAGGGTTGTAGCTTAGATAATAATAATAATAATAATAATAATAATAATATTAATAATAGTAATAATAATAATGATAGCAATAATAATAATAATAATTATGTATGTTGTTTTATAGTAACAATGATCTCTTGAATTGCTTAACTCATTCCCACTCTTTTGAATAACAAAATTGTAATTTTGTTCCTCTACTTTGGATTAATTAAGTAAATCTGAAATAGACCCTCATATCATAACTTGCACCGTGCTTTTCAACAGGGTCAACCGGTGCAAGGACTCTTCCGCTCAAATATAAATGAAAATACTTTTTGTCCTAAAACACATTTATGATTATTGGCCTAGAAATTAAAAAATAAAAAAACTCTATTCTTTCATAGTGACCCCCCCCTACTCCCGAAAAAAAAAAAAAACTCAGCTACGTGCTTTAACTTATAAAAAAAAAAAATGTTTTCGGATACATGAAAACAAGACTGAATCAATATTCAGACTGACTTAGCTTAATGTTGCGTAAAGAGGCCAGCATTTGTGAAATTCTAAGAAATCTTTAGCTCCGGGAATAAAAATGTGAAGTGTGTATATGTAGCATGAAGTGCCTGACTGCGCCATGTTTGTTTATCATTAAACGTTTTTTTTTTTTTTTTTTTTTTTATTTACGTTTTCTCTTCTTTTACATCAAGATGACGAGCACGAACTTCTTCCGCTCATCTCCGATGGATCATGAACAAAGAGTTCTAAAACATAAGGAAGCTACGACTCATGATATTGTTAACACAAATTAACATGTAAGAGAAACACAAGCCAACAAATAATCATGTTCGCTTTCTTTATTTATTCTATTCATCTTTAAGTTTACAAGTAACAAATAACAAGGAGTGCGAGGAACACGCGTATATCTAAATTTCCAAATTTGATATAGACACATACTGACATAAGAAATAAACAGAGTAACATACAAAAAATAGACGCAGCAGAGAAAGTCTAATTCCAGCCTTTCCATGATAAACATCATCTGCGATCGCATCCATCACAAAACGGAAGCCCTATATTACGGCTTCACATTCCAGCGGTCGAAGGACTTTGAGAAATTCCGAATATAGAGAACAATTCTTCTCATACCCCAAAGAAATTTAATATGAAAAAGTGGTCTATTTACATTCCCGTAGATATATCTAGGTTTGAATTCTGTGCAAACACGAGGACGGTTATCATCTATTTTATTACAATTTACAGTAACGACATTCACATTTATGGAGCGGTTAAGTATAACGACATTGTTTATAAATGGTGCAGCATTTTATATTCTAAAGTAGGACTACATTATATTGTATTTGGGTATTTTATACCTTTTAATGTAATGCGTATTTGTGTGCATTTCCTTTCAAATTTTGATAGAGACGATTCTTTTGAAATAATGCTAAATGTCATATCACTAATACTTAACAAAACTAGTATATATATTGTACATACCGTGCGTCCAAATCTGTTTTACTAAAGCGCCACTGACGCATTATTTTAATAACTTTTGTGTACAATAATAAATTAAGTATATTTTTCAAATAAAACTCAATACAAGCATCATACAATACCGAGTTACTTTCGAAAAAAATAATTGAGATAGAGGCAGTTTTGAATTCGAATACGTTAGATATCTGGAAAAGACAATTAAAAATTCACTGTATGACTTGAAAGCTTTCTGTAATTCAGAACCCTTTTTTAAAGATAAATAATGTTATTTCGACATTGCACGAAAAAATACGAGTACTGTATGTTCAGTTGAAGAGAACTACCGGCGGTAAACTTGTGAAATTTCTATCGCTTTTCCTCATAAGCCCAAATCTTTGACATTGCAATTTCGAGATCTCTCTTCAACATCTGCTACCCAAAGTCATCGAGAGAGAGAGAGAGAGAGAGAGAGAGAGAGAGAGAGAGAGAGAGAGAGAGAGAGAGAGAGAGAGAGAGAGAGGCATAATTTACAACACCGATTTTATATTTGATTTTTCTACATCCCAAAGCGTGAATAACTTAAAAAATACTTATCATCTAAGTATAGAAATTTTCTTAAAGAAGAAAATACGAAGCCAAAAAATGTACCTGGCATATTATACACTGCTTTCTTTATAAGAACAATTTTCGAATTGTAACTATTTTTTTCCCAGAAAACGCATTATATCTCAACATGAGTGTCTCACCACCTGAAATATTTATAGACTTTAAATTTAAACATTGTTTCCATTCTCTTCATATTTAATTATTTTTATATGTGCACATTGCGACAAAAGGAATTTAAGGCCCACTTCACACGAGCGGATTCAGTTTCGCCGGTTTAGAAATGAGGCACTTCACACGATGTCCGTGCGGCAGAATATCCGGATGGTCGTGATTTTCTAACCACATGCACTGCTAATACAAGCGATGCCACACGGTTTAGAATGCTTAAAAAGCCTATGGTGCCCCTCAAACGGGAGGTTTTCCCCGTGTGGTATAGTCGTGAAGTTGCTGTTGAAGAGGGCAGGCGGTACTTTTCTGCTGCAATTTTTCGGTGATTAATATTAATTGTCTTATTATCACTATCATTATTATTACTATTTTTATTATTAACATTGTCATTATTATTACTATCCTTATTATTATCATTATTAAAATACTAATCATTATTATTATTATTATTATCATTATTATCAGTTTAAGTACTTGGGGTCTATTGTTGCTGCAAATGGTGGAGAGGGAGCAAATGTACGTCAGAGAGTAAATGAAGGATGTTGAGTGTTGGGGGCAGTGAAGGGAGTGGTAAAGAAGAGGGTTAGGAATGAATGCAGAGAGTTTTGTATGAGGAAGTGATTGCACCAACTGTGATATATGGATCGGAGTTGTTGGGAATGAAAGTGTCAGAGACAGAAATTGAATGTGTTCGAGATGAAGTGTCTGAGGAATATGGCTGGTGTATCTCGATTAGATAGGTTTAGGGACGAAATAGTGAGGGTGTAACAAATGAATTAGCCTCTGGAGTAGATATGAATGTGCTGAGGTGGTTTGGCCATGCAGAGAGAATGATAAATAACAGTCTCCTGATGAAGGTGATGAATGCAAGAGTTGATGGGTGAAAGGCAAGAGGAAGGACAAAGTTTGAGTGGATGGATGGAGTGAATACATTTCTGGGTGATAGGAGGATAGATGTGAGAGAGGGAAAAGTTCGTACTAGAAATAGTAATGAATGACGAGCCATTGTGACGCAGTTCCGATAGGCCCTACTGCTTCCTCCGGTCGCCTTGGTGACTGCTGAGGTAGCGGCAGTAGGGGATCGGCATACGAAACTTCATTGTGATAGATAACGGGGGATGGTGGGCTTTGGCACTCTAGCATTAGGGCAGACCGGGGTTAGTTTTTACAATTTTACGATTTTTACCTCTAATTCAATAACTAATGAAGGAAAAGAAGATATTTATGCTGTGAAAAGTTGATTATGTGTGTTATAACCATGTAACAAAACAGTTAAAAAGTATTTTAGAGAAAATAGCCGAAAAACTTTTTGTATACAACTTGCCCCATATGCGGGATAAGTTGTTACACCCCATAGGATACATTGTTATAAAATATAAAAAATGCCATCCTTTAAAATGCAAAGGAAATCAGTTATCCTTTCCTTTTACACAGGTCACTTACATAATGAACACTTACATTTGTGCAACGTTTATGGGTTTCATCTTTGCATTTGCTTCACTGAGGGTAACTTTGACCATTCGCCACCAAATTCAAGACACTAATAACCTTCAATCCTCTGGCTGTTCTTATTTCCACCAGAGTTCAGAAACCCTTTGTTGTTCAGATTTCTTTTACAGGTTTTATTCTTGAGCCTTTTTCCTTGTGAATTCTCATTGTGCTGCTGTAGTTTCATGTTCTCGGGTATGTCTGTGTGGCGTTTCCTTTTGTTGCACCTTTAAGTCTCTCTTGGTCTAACCTTTTTATATGGTCGCAGCTCCTCTGGGCTTTTGATTTCTATTGTAGGTTTTTGTTGTCTTTATAGGAGGCGATTGACATATGTAAGGCCTCTCTAAACCATCCTTTCTTGTGCTTGCAAAAAGGATTTGGGATCAAGCTTGACTGCCAACTCAGTGTTACAACTATCAGCTCTATCTTTCTTTTTGTAGTTCCTAACCAAGTTTAATAAACATGAAATACGGAGTAAATAAATAGTAAATAAACCTAAAATTTCTTCCGTAGAGAGAAAATTGTTTCAACTAAATAATTCCAGGCAAGTTGTTATCGATTGTAACCACCTGCCCCAACCGAATTATTTTCCTTCTAATAACAAATTTTGCCACTTATTTGAAATATGGGAAAGTTAAGTCTAATGACATATGAAGCCTAAATACAGCCATTTAAAAATCCCATTATTTTCATAAACGAAAGTTTCATTAAGGTCTATGAACATAATAAGAAAGGTCAGTTTTTTTTTTTTTTTTTTTTTGCGTTTAGTTTCTCAGAAGATGAATGGAGAAGTATTGAATTAAAAGCTCAAGAGAGAGACGACTGGCGAAATCTAACCAAGGCCCTTTGCGTCAATAGGCATAGGAGGAGAGTATGATGATGAGTTTCTCAGATAGGTGATCAAATTGTTTGGCATTCAATGAAGATAAGATT
>NC_090732.1:134077570-134085070 GCF_036898095.1 Palaemon carinicauda | reverse complement strand
AAGTCGTGAAACATACCGCCAATTCACCTGTAGATCTCCAATGAAAAGAGTAGATCTCCAATGAAAAGTCATGAAACATACCGCCAATTCACCTGTAGATCTCCAATGAAAAGAGTAGATCTCCAATGAAAAGTCATGAAACATACCGCCAATTTACCTGCTTCTTTGCCCTATCTCAATAAAACTTTAACTTCCAGTCAAAATGGAAATGAAACTCTTGAAGGATATTGGAAGCTGTGGCCGCATTCCGCGTTTCGTAATATCTTCCAGCCACAACCCTGCAAAGAACTTGATACGATGCAATATGGTTGTTAATTCTTATTGGGACTTGGAACGCAATCGAAAAATTTAATTTATAAAAGAAAATCTAATAAATTTGTCCAAGGTGTCAATCGCTAACGAAACTTCCTGTGTCATTTTATCGGACGGAAGATGTATATGATAAGCAAATATCTAATCTAATTTGTTAGTGAGCATTTTCCTCTATCCGATTCCAATATCAAGCTAGTCAACAACCAAATCGAGGTACTACAAGGGAGCAGGGCTGGGAAATGTTTATGAAACATCAAAGGTAAAATCTCTCTCTCTCTCTCTCTCTCTCTCTCTCTCTCTCTCTCTCAATCTAATGCATAATAAAAGTTTTAGTATCAATAACAGAGAGGCAATCATCTTAAAAAAAACTACAATGAACCCGTCGAAAATATACAACATGATTAATCACAAAATATGGCAAAAAAAATATATGATTTTTTCCGAGATTTGTCCATATTTTTTATCGATGTCAGTAGGGGGGTTTGGCGTCAAGAAACGTCGATAGCAGTTATGAATTTGACCGAAAATTATTTAAACGTATTATGTGGATGTTTATGTTATGCATCTGTTCATGAAGGGAAACGAAACGTAGGAAATGAGTCGGCGACGGTGTTTCCGGACATAACTAAATCTAAAATTGAAAACTTTTAAATATCTTGATACAAAATCTTGACATATAGACATTAAGAAAATTACCGATGCCATTCTCATCAGTCAGTGTCTAGAAATTATTACCTATTTTAATTCGCCAAACAAGTTTTCAGGAAAATCTTGCCATGGGTAATTTATGAATATATAGTACCTTTATGTGCTAGTGTCAATAATTTTCCAAATTATCCAAATTCAGAAGAAACTCTCATCCATAAGCTATCATGGGCCACTTATCAACTCATCAGATAAGCCTGCATATCTACATATCAAGAAACCAAAATGAATGTAAAAGTTTATAGTTTAAAATCGATTGGTAAAATTCCAGCAATGATAGAATAAAACTGAAGACGATACATATGTAAAAAAAAAAAATTACTGGAATTTCCTCCTATAAGTTGGTCACGAATCCAGCCCTCTCTCAGCATCATCATGATCATGATAATTCTAAAGTCAGTTTTTCACTGTGACTCCTACTGATCCTCCGTTCTATTACATCTGTCTACTAATTTGTTACAATCGAACAATTTAAGCAGTACATACCTTCTGAAAAGTTCTGTCTTTCATCTGAATAAAATGCGACCTTAATGAAATTCTCCTAACCGTAATTTGTCCAGCAACTGGGTAACATCAAAGTGCAGCGCAAACAACCAGATACCTTTGAACGCTTTTCAAAGTGGTTCTTTGGATGTTATATCCAACACCCTTGCCAGAACTTGAGAATTTTTCCAATAGACGGTTTGAGTTCCTTTAAACCATCTACTATACGTAACGACAGCTTCGGAATTGCTCTTTATTATTCACTTCATAGCTGATAGTTCATTATGCATGTTGCATAAAATTTTTCATAACTCTGACCATCCTTTACATTCAGATCTCCCTGGACAATTCTATCCTGTTCGTAATACTAGGCCGACAGTTAATTCTAATAGCCAGGCCTTCTCCATCATGATGCTCAATACTACACAGTATTCTAGAAGTTCTATTCCAGCTGTTACCAAGTTGTGGAATGATCTTCCTAATCGGGTAGTTGAATCAGTAGAACTTCAAAAGTTCAAAGTTGGTGCAAATGTTTTTTAGGTTGACCAGGCTGACATGAGTCTTTTTATTGTTTATACTGTATATGACATATCTGTTATTGACGTTGTTAATAGTTTATATAGGACATATTTGTTTTGACGCTGTTACTGTTTTTAGAATGATATATTGTTAATTTATTCTAATCATTTAATTATTTCCTTATTTCCTTTCCTCACTGGGCTATTTTTCCCTAATGGAGCCCTTGGGCTTATAGCATCTTACTTTTCCAACTAGGGTTGTAGTTTGGCTAGTAATAATAATAATAATAATAATAATAATAATAATAATAATAATAATAATAATAATACGACGCTGCTAAGCAATGTTAGGCATAAATAAACATACATATATATAAAATATATAAATATATATTATATATACATACATATATATAATATATATAAATACATATTATATATGCATATATATATATATATATATATAATATAAATATATATTATATATGCATACATATATATATATATATATATATATAATATATAAATATATATTATATATATATATATATATATATATAAAAAATGAAATATTGCATGTAAAAATGTACACAACACAATATAAACAATACCACTCATTTCTTCTTAAGACCTCTGCAACCAAAACACAGAATACCAAAAGTGAAAAAAAAATCATAACATCAGTTTTACATAACCTCATCAATAACCTCCCTCTGGTTGCGGACAATACGGGCTTCTTGGGTGGGATAGGGGTAGGAATAGATATTCCTTAATCTCTCGATTTTACTTCGCCGGGTTTACGGCACAATTTCGCAACACAACTCACCACCACCGTTTCACCATTTATTTAAATCACTACAACACTTGCACTTGCAACTTTCAACCGGTGGCCACTAGCCGTTTCCCGAGAAAATCATTCATCTTTCCCGCCCTTCTCTTATAACATTAAGTATAAGGTATTCACGTCTACACATTCTCTGACACTGCCTATCCTCAAGGCTGAACTTTAATCCCGCAGCCACTTGTCAATCGGGAACCGCCCCGGCCCCAGCACCAGGAATCATATAAATACATAAATAATACAGCATCCGCCAGACGAATCTCACTTGACATATTTAACCTCCGATTGTTTTTTAGGTTCACTCAGCAATGTTATACGTATTTCCCCACTCAGCAAAATTACCACAACATTTACGAATACATTTAGCATCAACATAAGAACACCTTGTTATCATGAAGTTTATTTAAAATACGCCAAAGAAGAAATGAGGTCTGTTCAAATAACAACAACAGCAAAGAAAAAAATTCTACTAATCAACTCGAGGGATGTCACGTATGAAGGGGTAAGGAGGAACACTTTTGAAAACTACTTCTTCAGGCACCACATGTATGTGTGCCTGATGATGTTCAGACACTGCACCATTAATAATGCTTTGTATCACAACGGTGCTAGATTTAACCATCTTTACTAGGTACGGACCCAAATACGTTGGCTCTAGTTGGTGTTTTCCTAGGTTGTAATCGCCCACAAATACTTTTACCGGTGCGGTTCAAAACCGACCATCATACTTTGAGCTGTGATTTTCATTAGCTCTTTTCAAAAACCTTTCAGTGGTGTTCATTACTCTCCTCAATAGATTTAATAAATATTCACAGTATTGCTCAGTTGAATAATTTGGCAATTGTTGCGAATTAATGAGTACCGTATATGGGTAACACAGGATCCTGTCCATACACTAACAAGAAAGGCGTGTCCCTGAGCGAAGCATTATATGCCATGTTCAAAGTTAGCTCAGGTGTAGGAAGCATGGCGTGCCAATGAAGGGGGTCGTCAGCCGCTAAGTAACGTAAAATTCGCACTATTTCCCTATTATGCTATTTTACAAAGCCATTTGCTGAAAGCCTATATGCGGTCACTGTGAAGTGTTCAATTTTCATCAAGTCCGTGACCGATTTAACCACCTTATTCATAAACTCAAGACCATTATCACTTATCAAAATTTTCGGGCAACCAAGCCTAGTAATGAAAGAGCACACGCCTGGGCTAATGAATCTGCAGATTTATCCAACATTGCGTAAGTATGAGTGTACCGAGTAAATGGATCCACAAATACAACATATATACTTATGTTGTGTTAACCCAGTAGGAAATGGTCCTACTACATCCATATGCACTCTATAAAATTTAATAGGAATCACAGGCCACTTTCTGGCTTCCGGTACAGTGTTTTTATGTTCTTTGAAACAGTTACAAGCATGACAACCTTTTATATAATTCTCTATAGATTTTTTCATTCCTAACCCAAAAGAAGGATTCACATGCTCTCCTTAATGTTTTATCAATTCCTAAATGCCCTGCATATGGACTTGCATGTACACTGTGGATGGCTCATTTAATTAAAGAGGGAAGAAGAACTACCCGTGCACAAAATTCCCCTCCCCTCTTCTCGTAAGCACAACACAAGATATTTTCAATAAAAAATTTCTCACGAGGCGCATTCAGAAATGACGGATAACTCTCTGATTCCCCTTTAATCACTGCTCGCACTCTTTCCCATCCATTCCTCTTTTTACTGTCCCTCTCGGACTTCTTTTATATCCCAACTTCCCCAAGTCAATCAAACCTGCATCATCAGGGCATTCATTCAGGACACCCCTGGTCATGTCCTTGCTCACCCACATATATTCACTTTCGTCGCTCGTATCTCTCTCTCCTCTCTCTCTCTCTCTCTCTCTCTAACATCTGCAACTCTCTCTCTCTCTCTCAGGTCTTCTGCATGCACATCAGGAGAACCCTCATCCCGTTCTCTATTTTCTCGATTATGATGGGGGTCTTCAATATTTTGGTTACGTTCTTCGTTCCTCTTTTGTGCTCTAGTTGTTACTCCTATTACTGCACCTCTAGAGAGAGAGCATCGGCTACCTTGTTAGTTTTACCTTCTATGTGGTGAAAACCCTTTATATTAAACTCTAACAATCTCTCAATCCATTCTCGCTTGTCGAGAGCTCAAATCATTTTTGTAATACAAATCACGTAAGCGGCGATAATCACTTTGCAACCCAATCGACAGACCTAATAAAAAGAACCGATGCCTCTCTAGAACCCAAAGAGTAGCCAAAGCCTCTCGATCGAATGAACTATGATTCTTTTCTGCCCCTTTTAATGCCCGGGAAGCAAAACAAATGGGTCGCTCTCTGCCTTTATCATCTCGTTGAGAAACCACGCCACCAATAGCTACCCTACTCGCATGTTACCACTAAAAACGGGGCGAACAAATCTAGGATAAGCGAGTAATTCATTGCTACTTAGGGCAGATTTCAAATGGCTAGAGGCCCTTTCTTCTTCTCCTCCCCAATTAATTACTTTTTGTTTCTTTAAAACATCTAAGGGTCTCGCTATCTCTCCAAAACCTCCTATGAATTTACGGTAATACCCAGCAAGTCCTAGGAATCAAGCTACTTCCTTGAGTTACGTGGCCTGGGGAAATCTCCAATAGCCGCTACTTTACTGGGGCAGGGTTGGATACCCTCTGGGGTTATTATGTAACCTAAAAATTCGACCTGTTTACAGAAAAATTTGCACTTTGACAAATTTATTTTCATACCATTACGTCGCAATGCTTCTAAAACTCTACAAATATTATTATTAGGTTCTTCGGCCGTTTTCCCTGTAATTATGATATCATCTAAATAAACAAGAACATTATGGCCAATTAAGTGCGACAAAACCGCCATCATTACTCTAGAAAAAAGACTTGGAGCATTTTTAACACTGAAAGGAAGAAAATTAAACTGAAATAATTGATCGTTAGCTATAAATGCCATTTTACATTTACTGTCTTCCTGAATGGGTATTTGATAGTATCCAGATTTTAAATCAACAGTTGTAAAATATTTGCTATCCCGTACTTTCACATATAATTCTTCGATCGAGGGCAATGGAAATGCATTATCCTTAGTGACTGCATTCAATTTCCTATAATCAACATACAATCTTATCGAGCCATCCTTTTTCCTAACAGCTACAATTGGAGAAGCCCAGAGGGATTCGCTCTCCTCGATTAGCCCTTGTACCTTATAAGGCCTTGACCTGATCAGCTCCGCCTGCCCAGTTTCAATGCTAAAGGGAAATCGATCAATCCTCCCAGGTGGCTCATCTCCACTTGCAATTACATCGGAATAATTATCAACAATGTCACTAACTACAAGCTGATATTCTGACGGACATAATTTTCGCGCTTGCATAATCAAATACTGAGTGCGTTCATCTGTGCGGGCTGGAGTTGTGGCTCCCAGCATCCCATTATAAGCAATTTCACATAACTCTAATTCACACACAGAATCACTTCCTAAATCAACTTTTATTTGACAAATCAACTATCGTTATATCAGCTCTGTTCTCTTTAATTTCTGTCAAGCCCTCTAATATCATATGGGCACAATTGTCATCGGGTTTAACAACTACCTTGGCTCCTTCCGCAAGAGGGTGACACGGGGTCACAGATATGCTCGTAAGGGTCTGGGGAGACAAGACTTCTCCTCTCTCAGGTACAGCTGTTACCTTACTCGATTCCTGGAATTCCCAAGGTTGGCAGAACAAAAAAATCATGAGTAAACTTCACAGACCCCACCTTGAATTTGAAGATTGTTGTATGGTTTATGTGTAGTTTATTTCCTCCTGGCATGTCAAGAACAATGGATGCCACTGGCTGTAGTGGATTTGAGGAGAATTTTTTTCAATCAATGAAACACTGGCTCCCGTGTCAATCAGCGCTCGGATGGATTTATCTTGCAGGTTGATTCTAATTGCTAACATTCCCAGACGGCCATTACGAGATATGGGGCACGGGCCAATGACCTCAGCTGCAATGCCGCTGCCCCTGATCCTCTCCCTAGTGCTGCGGGGGTGAGGTCGGGGGGTACCGATGGAGGTCCCACTGCCTGCTCTGTCACGTCTGTCGTCACTGCTTCCTCGGCTACTTCTTGTGATGTCATGCGGGGTGCCATCGAACTCCCTCATCTCCCCCTTCCTCTGTTTCCTTTTCCTCGGACATTGGGCAGGGGGTGGTGTGTGTGTGTGTGTGCCGCAGCCCGCCCGCCCTGGGCGGTTTTTGCTGAGGACTCTCGAGATAGATGACCGTAGGCCTGACAAGTGTAACAGTGGGGGGATCCTTGGGTGGGGCACTCCACTCATCGGTGCCCCTCTCCCCAACAGTGCCAACATCTGAAGACTCTGCCAATCTGCTGACTGCATTCCCCCCTACCACTCTTCAGAGGTCGACTTCCTCTCATGGCTGCCAATTTCTCGGAATCGGCCCCGTTATTCCCAGTCTTATTTTCTTGAGGCAAACTGTCCAAAATGTTTTGTATCGCAATCACTAAGTTTGCTAACGAGTGATTATCATCAAATAAATAACCACATAAATACAGGTTTACTAACCTGCGAATATGTTTACGGGCAATTGCCTTTTTATCACCTTCT